>NC_089198.1:17825815-18143315 GCF_963930695.1 Labrus bergylta
CACCGTCATCCAACAATCAATCAAACAGGTGAATGTCAAATTAACATGAAGAGCAAAGTCTTTGCTAGGAAGTTTGTATTGTAACTGAAAGAATATAATCTCATTTAAGTCTCTTACTGTAATTTAACACTTAAAAATCCCTTAACATGATGAATAGATTTAATGACTGCTCAAAGAACCTTTCATATAAAATCATCAGTAACTAGCAAAAGAACGTTCATGCTGCTCACACTTTGTGGACATGGTGTTACATATATATATATATATATATATATATATATATATATATATATATATATATATATATAATTAGAAAGTGAAGGGTCAAAGGTCAGTACAAAGAAAGCAGTCAATGATGAATACAATAAGCAACCAACCATCTGAAATATCATACCTGAGATCTGAAAGATTCACTGAAGAGTGTATTAATGTTCAAGATGAAGGGGAGTCAGTTGCGCTGGTGGAGCATTGGTTAGTGCGCGCACCCCATGAATGGAGGCTGTAGTCTTCCAAGCGGGCAGCCCAGGTTAAAATCCCACCTGTGGCTCCTTTCCTGCATGTCATTCCTCACTCTCTCTCCCTGATCTCCAACTCTATCCACTGACCTATCTCTTCATTAAAGGCACAAAAAGCCCAAAAATAAATCTTTTAAGAAAAAGAAAAGATGAAGGCGAGTCAACATTGAGCTCGCTGTGGCCAAATCTTCACTCTGATGTTGTAAAGGTCTGAAGAGAAAGTTGACATATCTCTGGTTAAAATTAAGAACTAAACTTAAATCCAATTCAGAGATTAACAATTAATTAATCAATCAAACTTTATTTGTAGAGCTCTTTTGATACAATGCTGTATCACAAAGTGCTTCTCTTTATAAGAGAAGGAAGGACCGATAGAGTGACTTCATGTTCATGATCGAACACGTGGAGCTCATCAGTTAAAAAACGCACATTAAGCTACTAATTAGCCGATTGTATTTCTTCATCCTCGGGGAGCGTCTGAGTGAAGAGTCAGCAGTGTGAGAGCAGGAGGCCAGAGCGAAGCTGCTTCACACTTTATCTTCACAAACACCCGGCGATAAACGACGGTCAATTAAAGGCTTTGTTTCATCGATTGAAAATACACACACTGAAGTTAATACAAAAGCAGTTATTTATTGATTTTTAACTTAAGGATTCTTCAAAACAGGAAATACTTGAAATACATGTCAGTGCAATGAAAAGACTAACCATTGTGTGAAATACACATGTTCAAATAAAGTAGAATAAACATAGTTCCTAAAGATTTGTCCTCTATTTTTGTCAAGTTTTTTTTTACTTGAGATTGTGTTTACTTCCCTTTAGATTTATTTTTTGGGCCTTTTCCGAACAGTGGAACATCGAGGAGAGAGATTTGGGAGAGACAACTTGGGAAAGGGGCTGAAGGTCAGAGAGGAACTCAGGTCACCTTCTATGAGGACTACATCCTCTGTACACTAAGTGACCATCATAACTGCTAAGACCACCGATACCCCAATCTGCCTTTGAAGAAAAGCAGAAAATTAAATATCATTACAATCTGCAAAGCTGCCATCTTTATGTCCAAAACCCTGAAGATGACTTTTAAAAACTAAAACTGTAACGCGACTTGAATACACAACATGTTTATTTCATTTCAGATATATAATGCAGTGAATGCATTTACTCATCAAAAGCTAATATTTGATCTTTTAGGGACTCTTAATCATTCCAACAGCACGGTTCAGCAATAGAAACAAATTGAATGATCGACTATCACCCTGTTACAGTAACTCAAAAATGAAATTGATATTGTCCTATACGAGTTAAAACAAACACATTTTCCCACATTATTTGAGTACTCAATTTGAGACCTGTTTGCCTCTGATGATAATGCATTTTAAAATAAAGCCTGTTATCCAAAACGCTCTTAATCACTCCTGCTTTTAAGCTCTCATCCTCATTTAATTGAGCATTCGATTTCTTGATCTTAAAATAAATGATATTTATGTTATTGCATCTGTGACAGACCTCACCATGTTTGTTGTTTTCCTCACACCACCCACATCACTCTGATAAACAATCCAGACACCCACAGTGGACTTGTTTCTTTATGGCTCTGTTGGCCAAACTGTTGCAAAATGTGACATCATCAAATGTGTCAGTGTGTATTTTACCACCACCTTCAGTGTATTACAAGAACTCTCTTTCAATAATGCACTAGTTTTTATAAACATATTTGTAATATGTTTTTCCACTGTGGGTCTGATGCTGTCCTCTTTTTCTTTTTTCATCATTCCTACTCAGAGACTCAAGTCATCACCGATAATGTCATCTCATAACTTTGACTGATGATCCATGTACACTAAATCTATCACTAGACACAGAATCCTGAATTACATAATCAGATGTATGAATATTTTTTGCTGAAAATCTAAATGAGAAAATGACTGAGTCTAAAGATATTTATGTCTTATAACCCGAGAATTAATGATCTAATTTACTTGATGCCAAGACTTAAAGATTGACCACTTGTTGGCCGGATGTTTTTACACTTCACTTTTGTTATGAATGAAGTTCTTAAGTAAAGTAGAGAGTAGGTCTACTTAAATTGGAGATTTATACTTTCAGATTTCATCAGAGGAGCCTTCAGCATCCTCACAGGAGGGAACTGATCCAAAACTTTAAACTAAATAACAAATGATAAGAATTCTTGAAACAAATGGTGTACTTTGAGGTAGATTTCATTTTCATTATGTTGATTTCCACCATCTAACTATATAAATCTTTTATTTTTCACCTGTCACAGATCTCACACTTACACATACAGTACCGTGTTGCATATTCATTTTGTCACTTATTTAAAGGTGATGACTTGAGACCAAATGCTTTTAAGTAAAATTGCCTGATCCTCATGCAGTCCTGCAGGGGAACCTTTGGATAAACTCTGGCTGCACTCTAAAATACACACTTTTCCCTTTCTTTGTGCTCATGCTGCTCTCTATATGTTTATTATGTAAACACATAAATCAACCAGTCAGCATTCTCCAACATGTGAGGAATGCACGCAGCTTTGCAAACCTCCACATTGTTTTGTGCACAAAGAAGACAGAGAGTGGTGTAGAGTCTAAAACAAGTCTTTATTGGTCAATATACAGAGAGCAGTGGGATGACCACTAAAGAAAGGGATATCCCAACTGTTTTGTTTACAAAAAGAAAAAGAAACGGATATATAAAATAACTGTCTTGAACATTTTTACAGGGTTTGTTTTTATATGTAAAAGAATCTTTTTTCTCTTTAAACTTTCTGAAGCACAATATGACAAAGGTTGACGAGGGAAACGAGGCAGTTGTTTCACAATGATGACATCACAATCACAGGAGGTCAAAGGTCAACAGAGGGAGGGGGAGAAGGTGAACGGGAGACGTATCAGTCACTGATGCTGTATGGATATGAACAGGTGAGAGGAGATTTCTCTGAGTTGAAAAGGGGACGTGGAGTTACATTTATGTCATTTGAATGTGGACTAACTCTTGAACAAGTTCAATTCAATCTGCAATTCAGATGGTTCAAGGTTTATTTATTATAAATGGATGATTTATTATTCATCTTCATGACTTTCTAAAACAGGGGAAATAGACCACCACTCTGCTTCTTTATTCCGAGATGCAGCTCTGTGAGTCCTCACCTTTCTTTAAAGGGTCACTCCGCCAATATGACACAAGAAGGTCAGTTCACTTGTCAGAGTAGCAGTGCATGATGATGTCATCAAGCCCCTGGAGTTTTTATTGATTATGTAAAATTTACTGTGGAGCTGAACTCAACAGACCAGTTCTAACAGGTGCAATGTTTTATGTTGAGTCTTTATTTTCCTAGAATTCAAAGCAAATTCATCTTAAGATGCTAAAGAACCACACAGCTTTAGGTGTCTGTCTTCAGTCTGACTGTCAGGAGAAACTACAGGTGAAGTCTGAGTGAAAGATTTGGCTGTTTGCGTTCACATACACAGCTCCACCGGGAAATATCCTGAGTTTTTCAGGCGATTTCTGCAAGTGTGAAAGCCCTATAATAAGATTGTAGTCAAAGTCTGTTTCAATCTCTGTCAAACCAGCCCACAGGCCTTGTTTCAAAGAGGCGAGAGTTGCATGAGGAGAAGAGTAGGATGCAGTGTTTTTGGTAGATATAACTAAAATATATCTCCCTGTGTTACTTTTTTATTACACCTTTGAGAAACATGCCACTCATAAGTGAGTCAAATGTATTAAAACAATGAAATCTCTTGACTACCCTTGTTTATGTCTTTTCTTAAAGAGGACTCCATTTACTATGACGGAAAAAAAACAAAACAAAGAAAATATGAGATATGCTTTCAGCAACATGTTTGTATGACTTCATCTGTTGAAAATTAATAAAGATAACTGATCAGACCTGAAACAGTGCAGGCTACAATAGGCCACAGTATGGATTGATGTGCTACACAGACAGATGTTGTGCAGATGTTGTGTCTCAAAAGTATTTGAACAATAATGAACTTTTTTTAATTAGTTCATTGGCTTATGGAGCAGCGATCATATTAGCTTTAAAATACTTTTGAGGGACCAAAGATGAACAATATTAAACGGTTAATTTACCTGATTGGTACATAAATCTAGACTAATGTGAAAGGTTCATGACAAGAGACAACAGATCTATAACATATCTCTTCAATGTCCAGGCAATAGAAGTTACGCACTGTGATACATGGAGAAACTCCGGACGAGAGATATGACAGTAGAGGACACACACTGAGTGAAAGTACAGTTATGTTACACCTACTTTACTTCATAGGCTGAAGAATTAGTGTATGAATACATTAACTAATAAATATGTGTATAGATGCTATTTTTTTCAGTAACTCCTCATATTGCAGATCTTTGTTTGAAAATAAAAAAATACAAAAGTAATCTGAGGACATGTGTATAAAGGTTCAGCTAAAAGTTCACGTCTTTGAGTCAATGTGAGAAACTGAGAGAATTGAAATGTATTCGCTAAGTTTCAGCCAATTCTGCACATGAACTTAGAAACTGTGCTTCTTTCACATTTACCATATATAATTATTTTATTTTATTGACTGTGATATGGATAATAATGGATGTACAGACAAAATGTTTGCCAGCACTGTTGGACTGCAGATGATTCTGTAGTTCTGACTTTGTCCAGCAGAGGGAGACATTTACTAAATAATGACGACGTGAGAAGTTTCAGAATGTTTTTTTTTTTTTTCCAGCAACCGATTGTAAAGATTTTTTTCAGAGCTTTGTGCATGTGTTTATGTACTTGTGGTGAGCTTGCAAAGGTGTCTGCATGACGGGTGTGTGTGTGTGTGTGTGTGTGTGTGTGTGTGTATGCGTGTGTGTATTAGTGTGTGTGTTCTGTTTGATAAAGATAGAAGATTAGAGAGAGAAAGAGAGAATCATGTTAAGAGTGTTTGTTCAGAAGTGCAGGTTTTGTTGATAATGCGTGTGCATATTGGGTCAGTATGTTATGGATGAACTGTCCCACACAAGCTTTCCCTTCTGCTTCCTCTTTTTCACCTCCTCTTTTTCCTCCACTTCATCTTCATCACTGTTGTCTGACTCAGCACTTGTCATTCCTCCCACACGTTCCTCCTCCTCCTCCTCTTCTTCCTCCTCCTCCGCCTCATGTTCGTCTTCTTTTACTTCTTCATCAAGCGCCTGTGCTCCTCGTACATTCTAGAATACAAACACATGATTCAATAAAAGACCACACAGATCCAGTTTCTCTTCTATCCTTCCCTGTCCTCCTGTCTTTAGACTGATTCACTTTTGGTGTACTAAAAGAATAAAAAACACAATAATTCTGATTGAAATGTCTTCAAACCTCCATGGGGTTGATGGTTATAGTGAGTGCAGAGTTGTTCCAGTCTTCCTCAGGATCTTTGATGCCCTCTTCATCTTCTCTGGACCCTTCCTGATGTGTGGCATGGATCCTGTAAACGCCAATCACTACAATCACCACCAGTGCGGCGATACAGACAACAATTACGACTGTGGCTGCTGGAGGGGCTGATCCTGGAGGAGAAGAAGAGGAAAAATAAAACATATTAACTTGTATTATTTTGTATTGTAGTTTGTTAACTTATGCCTGTTTTAGACTTTTTCAACGTATATAATATAATACAGCCATGGATGCAACAATGGAACAATAACCAGTTATAAAAAGTTGCCTAGGATGGTGATTCAAAACAGGAAACAAATACATACAAAACTAGATCTCAGATATAATCATCCCCTGCTGTGTGGGATCAGAATACGAGTCTGAATATTGTGCAGTGAGAACATTGTAGTGAGTCTTAACTAGTGCTGCTCCATAAATCACAATCTCATCATAATCAAAATATGAGCATTCACAACAAACACATTGTTAAAGTCTTAATTCACTGCAATGAATATGTTTTTTTGTTTTTTTTATGTAAGCAAGCAATGTTGCTAGCTCAATGTGTGTACATTTGAGCTGTTTGGTTGAAGGCCTGAGTATAATGGCCATGCTTTCACAATATTTTGATGCAGTCATATGAAGCTCATCTAGCTGTCAGCTACGCTTAGATTAGTTGACACCAATTAAGTGGTGATAAAAAAAAAACAACCTTTTGGATTATTTTTGATTCAGGAGGGACATGTTGCAACACAGGTATTGTGTAATACCTGAGAAACTGAGAATTATACTTAAAACACTCTTTAATATCGCACTTCATATCTGCAAACTAATATCACAGATTTAAATCATACATCTCCAATTTAGTTTCATATTGCGCAGTCAGAGTTTTAAAACCTTACTAAGCACTAAGTAGATCTAACTGAGACACTAGTCTGCCCTATACCTACATCATGACATGTTGACCATAGGATTTGATGGGTACCTGACATGTGTGAGTTGAGAGTGTGTATCATGAGCGGGTGATGGACAGGTCTCAGGTACTGAGGTTGAGCAGCCATGTGATTGACATGTTCCACAGGTGCTGACCGGTGCAGAACGCTGACCTGCAGAGACAAGACCCATGCCAATATAATCCTCAAGAGAAAGAAAGTCCAACAAGAAAAAGAAATAAAGAATGTGGTATAAATGATTAAAAAAAAGTATAAAAAAAGAAAGCGAAAGAAGAGAAAAAGTGAGTAAGAGGAGGTGAAAGATGTCAAACTGACCTCCAAATTCAACTCGTTGCTTGTGTAACGTCCGTTGAGTTCGGAGCAGGTGAGTCTAAATCTTCTGTTGCTCAGGGTGGCCGGACGCCAGTTCCTGTAGCGCAGCTGTCTGAGCGCCTGCTCATAGTGGACCATGGAGTCCACACCTTGTTACACAGGAAAAGTATGTTATACAAAAGTCTAAAATATGTCAACAGCACTGTGTGTTGGTTTGCAACTCTGATAGATTATGAGTCATTTTTAGAGACCTCTCCAGAGTGTGGATGTTAATCTTACTGTTGTAGGAAGCCTCAGTAACAGTCATCATCCCTCTGATCAGAGTGTTAGCACTTCCTACCGTATATAGATATTCCAGAGGTGGAGTTGGTGGCATCCAGGTGTTTTCCCAGTAAAGCACTGTGATGAATCTCCAGACTTTCTCTCTCAGGATTGAGCTCTTCCCCGATGACCAGCACATCGCAGTAGTCCAGGTTATGCATCACCTCCGTCACACCTGGTCTGCGGGCTGGGTACAACAAATTATAGGTGAAAAAAAAAAAAAAAAAGTAAACTAAATGTGTACCAATGTTTACTGCATAAAGAGTAAAAAAAAATCCCCCCTTGGTTACAAAACTTCCACTCCGAATAAGATTTCTAGTTTAAGGGGAATTTCTAATAAAAACTTGTTCCGTGATAAAGACTGAAACATTGCATGGCTGGTCTGACACGAGAGCATGATAGCAACACCCGTTCACTCACAGCCACCAAAGCTGTCTCCCTTCATCACTGTGCTGGTGATGTGAAGTTCCTTGAAGGGGGCCACACCCAGCGGGCCCCGCAGGTCACCAGCAGGCCTGACGAGTCGATTAGATCCTACGAGGGTGATTCTGGGTTCACTGGGTGGCAGGACCATGACTACTGACTTGATGTCTGGAATGGAGAGACATGTGTCGTCCCCGAAACACCTGACACACACACACACACACACACACACACACACACACACAAGAACAGCACACGTTTTACTGCTTGACTGCTGATATTGCATTGATAGTAGATAAGAAACATGAGCACAATACACTTTCCGATGTTAGATTCTGATTCAGATGTTGCTAAACCTGCCAGGATAGAGCATGCTCATGTCTCTGCTTTAAGGGATTTCAGTTGTATGAGGTGTGGTGCATGAATTCATCTTTACCCAGCACAGTGTGATCATCAAAACCACTTCCAAAATGAAGAGTGTTACAATTTTAATTTCCTTTTTATTCCCCTATTCACGACATTTGATGTCTTTGAAGTATACTATGTTCCCATACCTGCTAATTCAGTTACTTAGCTACTAATTTTGATGGTTCTGGATAACGTAAATACTACTTTCTAGTTTCTAAACAAAATTACATGATTTAAATGTTTTACTGTGTGTTAAAACTTTCACGCTGTAATAATCATACATTAAAGGAAATGAGTTGCAGAAAACAAAAGTTCCCTGACCATTAGAAAATTATCCTCTTTATTTAACATCATCTCTCCCAAAGTTTGTCCTAAAAGAAATGGTCTTGTTCTAAGTCATGCAGAGAAAATGTTGATGAGAATGTTATTTAATGGACCCTGAAATTATTTTTTTTATACTCCCCTTTCTTGAAGAGTGAAATGCATACAGAGTAAATGTTGGTTATTTCGTCAAACACATTACTCGTAGTTAGTTATATTCTTTCCCCATCCTTTTAAAACACAACAACCCCTCTTTTCTATATTTCAAAAAGTTAACGATTTTCTCTGAATATAAATCTGAAAGGTTTGATTCAAACTGAATCATCCTTTCTAAAAATGAGTCGTTATATAACATTTCAGAATAAAACAACCTTGCACTGTTAAGTTTAAACAAAATAAAATGTTGCAATAACGTGAAGAATCAGTTCAAAGTTTGAGCTGAGAGAAATACGACCTCCACTTTCACTCCAACAGGAATAAATGTCTCAAAGTAAAAATACCCATATTTAAAAGAAGTGAGTCAGATGTTGGTGTAACCTCTGTCTGATTAAATAACACTAACCCTGAATAAGACTGACGTGGTAATAATCACTGAACTCCTCCTTTAAAACAACGCAACACTAGAAGAGAAATGTTAAAAGCATCAACAATGTGTAAATGCACTAACTATTATCTTTTTTTGGGCTCCACAAGCAGCAGATTGAATTTATCTGCTGAGTGTTAAGGCGGATCTATCTGTCTTTATCTGGAGGGGGAGCGCTGAAGTGTTGTTCAGACAGCCTCCTCGAGCTCGCCTCACTTTATCGACCTGCGCACGTCTAAGCTGATCTGACCTGCCTGCTCGACAAATGAACAGACTCTGGCTGAGTGTGGAGACGGGAGCAGACACATTAAGTATACACATTCAGACACTCATGCATCGTACAAGTACACACTCTGCAAACTCACAAACACATTTACAAGTTTCACGAGGAACAAGGAACAGTTTAAGAGAGAGGAGAAGAAAGCAGAGGCAGACAAAGTTATCGGTTCCTCTTTGCTATGCTATGAGATGAAGTTATGTCTGCCGGAGCCTGTTAGTCAATAATTATCTGTCTCTTACATGTTCATATTTCCTTTGTGTTAATGTGGCTGAAGGTAGCATTAGAGAAAGTATCAGGGGTCCCCAGAAAGATTAGCATTAATCCCTGAATATACAAAACAAATATAGAGGAAATCCAGCTGTTTCTAAAACAAGTTGGAGTGTTAATTTAATTTCATTGTAATTAGCTGTTCTAAATATATATTTAAATTTGGACTCCATCATCTATAAAATCTGGGATTATTGGGGAAATCAGACAAAGTCGTTACAAAATGATTAAAACCAGAGAAACTCACACAGAGGAATATGAGATGAAAATGAAAGAAAGAACTGACACAAAGTGGACACAAGCGAGATGGTCTTTTGTTCATCATAAGACTTAATGTCCTCAATGGCCAGCTGCACTGAAGCTTCATTTACCATCTACTGGGCTAAAGTTGATGTTTTTTTTAGGTTGTATGCAAGCACTATTTTACATTCATGTTCCAGGGATACATATAGACCTCAAACTTACAACAATAATAACTCATTAATAGCTAAAAACATCTGCTGAATATGTAAAATACCAAATAACATCCTCACAAAACACAAATTACGCTGCTAAAAATGTTCACTCATCTTATAAAAAGCAAAGGAAAAATGAATTGTCAAATATGAGCAAATGCATTAGGACATAAAAGATATGTAATGATTCTTTGCACTGTGAAATAAAGTCACTCAGGTTTAATCTACTGAAGTCTCTTTAAATATGGAACAGCCACAGTTTGACCCAAAACAATCTGAAGCAGCAGATTCATAGTACACATAATTATATTTAGTTAAATTCATTTTTTTTCCTTTTGTTTTCAGTTGGAAATTAATAATTATATTAAACAATGAAGATGGTGAAATGATATAAAACTGAAGTGTCTTGTCTGTTGTTTTATTTTCACCAGTTTGGATGAAACTATTAATGTTATTTTCTGTTGGAGAAGCTCATTTTTAAAGACTATTCTTCATCTTATAGCTGCTCACGTTATCGGCAGCTTCATTTACAGAGTAAACTTCAAGGTCTCTGATTATAGTCAAAATATGACCAAAGCAGAAAATCTGGAAGTCTTATAAATTGGTAATAAATCAGAGAAAAAGTCCAATCCAAAAAAACAAAAACATCAACCAAGTCTATTAGCACTTACTGCACTGAGGTGGTGATGTGCACACGTCTGAGCCCCGGCGTGGGGAACTGGCGAGAGTTGATATAGGACACTTTGGTCATAGCTGTGTTGATGCTGTCCACATCCTCTCCCTCCACCACCAGCACAGACTGGGCTGGGTTAAAGTGGAACTGGAAACAAATACAAACAGTTCACATGGTCATATGAAAGTCTAGAGACACAAATTCAACACAAGATAAAATCGGAAAAAACCTTAGTGAGCCCACAACGGGGACATTTTCATTGTCAAACAGCAGCGAATGAACTACAAAAAAAAGAAACACATTGTGCCAGAGTGCAAAAAAAAAGATCAACAGTCAAAGAGCAGCAACAGAATAGTTATTGTTGCATTTGAAGTTTTGCACATTTACAGAAAAACACAGTGCACGGTGAGTTGAATATGGTATGGCATATTGGAAGTTTCTTATATTATTGCATTAAGTAAGACGTTTTTATTATATTAGTTATATTAAAACCCCATGGTATATTATTCACCCAAACTACTGGGTTATGTTGTACCTTAATGACTCAATTATTCATGTCTTAGCTTGAGTAGGAAATGTGAGCTAATGGCAAAGTGTAATTGGACTTTCTTTAATATCAGGGAACATGTGTTAGGACTAATTGGGAATATCACTTGAAAATCATCCCGTAAGTGATTTAAAATGAGATATATATTCTGCACAGAGCACATTTGCATATTTCTTTTATATCCTGGTTAACAGTTACTGATCAACTAACCAACCATTGAAAGTCTGTGTGTACATTTTGGCATTAAACAAACGCTGTCTGTCATTCTCCCCACAAACCTTGATGTCCTTAGCGAGGCTCTCCAGGGAGTTGATATCCAGACCTTCTTTGCACGCCTGCAAACAAGAGATAACCTTCTGGGTTTCGATGCGGCCCGGTCGGATTGTCAGACCTGACAGGCTGCCGTGAAAATACTGGGTGAACCTCGGGGTCGTGACCTCACCACCTAAAGGGAGAGAAGAAGAGAAGTGAGACGTGTGACGGTTTCATTCATACCTGCATTATTGTCTACTGGGCTGCTGCTACACCAGCTGGGGTTTTATTGACTGTAATGACCTTTTTCCTGCCTTTCGTTCTCCCTCTCTCAAGCTGATCCCTTTTCTTGATTTGCTCCAGCTCTCCTGAATGCCTGCTTTTGACCTTTGACCTTTTTTCAACCTCCTGTTAACTGAAATTGTTTAATTTTGTCAGGCTTTGGGGATCTAACCTGTTTTTGCAGAGCCTAAAGATACAACAACATGCATTATGAATGTTTCTAAGGGAGAAGCACACACAGTTTGCTGAAAATAACATCGGAGAATCTGCTTCACAAAAAGCTTACACGACCCAACGGAAGGCTGGCAATGAAGAATTTAGAGGTTATTTTCCCACTTCCATGACAGAGGAAAGAGAAGAAACATTGAAACCACTCTGAACATCAGTTTAGACAGTGTCTAAATGTAACTGGATGTCTTTGAAACTACGATTGTGTTGTCACAGCTGTATCACGTCTAGCAGCATTTTTATCAACATCATTGTTTGAAATCTAATTATAAAAAAAACACATTTTAAATAAGGGAGCAGGTGTTGTGCAATGTAGCTGAATAAAAACAAAAAGCCACCTAAGAATTACTACCATCACATAAATATGACTCAGTCTGCAACACGCACGCACGCACGCACACACACACACACACACACGTAGCATGATAAACTTCCACACCTGGCACCACTGTAGATATTTAGACACTTCCTGTCAGCTTTACGCATTGGATTTGATATATGACTCTGACGGATATAATATGTGCTTGACCTGAAAAGTTCTGCAGCTTCAACAGAGAGGGGGAAAAACATCCTTTCATGCAAAATAAATGGAACCTCTACTGTAACGCAGTTAGTGTGTGTGTCCGTGTGTGTGTGAGTGAATGCGTGAGAGAGAGAGTGTCCTATAAGAGCAGTGCATTGTGGGGTCAGCTCCATCACAAATTCAGCCAAACCCTGACATCCAAGGGCACGTAGAAATAAGTCAAAACACATTCTTTCATGCAATTGCACATTTTCATGATCCTTACAGTAGATGGATTGAAGATGTAATTTTGAAGTTCACATAGTGTGTTGTATTCAGGCTATTATATTATTGTGAACAGAAGCTACCAGCCAGTATAAGACTGAATGAATGAATTCTCACAGCTCTGGCAGTGTGGATCATGTAGAGGTGAAGACATAAAGAGTGAAAAGATGCTGGAGTGGTGACAACAAAGAGCATGCAAGGTCATACAAACTGTACTATGTACAAAAGGTGACTTTACAATTCAGTAATATCTTCCCGAACAGACACTTGCAGAATTCTTATTGTTTAACTTAACAGATAATTTTTCCCCTTCTTGATCACGACTAGAGCTACACAATAGTGAAGTGTGTGGTTAAGCTTAGTCATTAACTGATTACTGAAATACATTGGTTGCTCTTAAGTATTACAGAACTAAATCACATGCATATCAGTCAAAGTGGCAGCCCAAAGTAAGGATATGTCAGGAGGTGTGAGACTGCGCCTACTCAGGGCATCAAAGAAGTTACACTTGGGTGCGTTGGAACTGGAGAAAATTTAGTAAAATCTCAGAGAAGATACCTGCACATAAATACCACTGGGCAAAAAAAGCCAACAAAAGAGCACTGTACTGTAGCACCTTTATTTTTTAATTTCAGAGACTATTTTTGCATCTATCTCACTCTGTGGAGTTTTTTTGTGGCTTTTTAGCCCAGTTAAAATGTGCTGGGTATCTCCTCTGCAAATAGCCCAAATAAAGGAAAATCTACACCTTCTTTATATCGGTTTTGTCTTTGATGTTTGTGGTTTCCTGAAAAATCCTGTTGAAACACTATTTAAGTACTACTACTTTGTCGGTAAGATTGCAGCTGCTGTCTTGTGTCAAACGTGCACATATACAATAACAAAAGATGATTGCAAAGCTCTTTGGTTTCATTTAGACTAAAATAAAAACCCACTGTGTGTCAATCAGACACCGTGTGCTCCAAAGTGGCACAACAACAGATAGCATGAATAAAGAACAGTCTTATCATATGTAGTATTATTCTGTTTTTTTTTAATACTTGTCCATGCGTTAGGTAGAGACATGGTAAAGTGAGTGTTTGTGATGACAATAGCTGTAAGAAGTAGCACGGTGAGAGAGAGAAAATAAATATCATTAAACTTTCTGTCTGAATTTAGAAAAAGTTGTCATTACGATGCCCTTTGGTCTCCTCCTTCATCTCTCTGACTAATGCATTGTTAAAGGATCTCTAGTCAAACAAAGTCTTTGTGATTCAGTGGCAAAGTGCAAACAAATATTTTTAGAGTGCCTGTGTAGTGGGTATATGTATTTTTACAGATCCATTAAAGAGTGACTTGAATAAAAGTACAGAAGAAGAGGAAGGGGAAAGGTCTCGTGTTGTCTGCAGATCTTAAATTAAGAAATGAACAAACAGGAAGCAAACCACAAAAAAGAGCCAAAAACTTTATATGCATAGTGCATTGTGGTATCCAATGTGAACATCTTTTTCTCACTTAAATTTGTGCTTAAAGAATACTGAAGCAGCACATTCTGTTTAAGCTGCACATTAGTTAAAACTTACTGATGGTATGTGTCGACTGATGATGACTCTCATTATCTAAATAATATCACCTGAGGCTCTTTCTGCCTCCTCTGTGCTCCGTTTGTTAAGTATTTGTATACTGTGTGCTGTGAGGGTTGCTTTGAAAATGCACAAGCACTTTCCTGATCCTGTTTTCCTGTTGCACAAAAATAAGATGGGAAAAAGATCGCTGTACATCAAAACTCGAGGAACAGCTGATGGCTGCAGAAAACTTCTAAAAAACAACGATCCCCAAGTGTTTTTTGTCTTATATGGTGACAACACATGTCTTCTTTTCCGCTCTCAGGGCAGTCAAAGTACAGTCTGAATGTCTTTCATTCCACATGTCGCATCATTATGTTGTTGATTGTGGTGAAAAAGAGGGGAAGGAGAAATGAGAGGCTGAAAGGCAATCTTGCTCACTAATGGCCTGCAAAGTTATCAGTTGCGGCTTAGTGAAGCTTAAAGCGGCTTCATTGGGATGTAATAGCTTGCAAACTTGTCCTCCATTCACTCTCACTAATCCCTCCTTCAGGGCTTTCTCTCACAATCACAGATTCATGGAAAGAGGCAGAAAGAGAGGCCTGTGTGATGCTAAGGAAGAAAATGATGACGACAAAAAGAAAATTTGCAATAGGGCACAGGATGAAAAGAAATTTAAACGGGAACCCAAATGTCCTCAGGAATGGAGCTTTGGATGATGCTGGCGGGTGTTATGATTTAGTCAAGCTGCAGAACGGATCACTCCTGCCTCATTCTGCCCTCCCATAAGGCACTTTTGTGTAATTATTCAAGTCATAAACATGGCAGCGGGGTAGCTCCTACTCATTCAAATGTGATCTCTAACCGCTCTTGTTCCCTGCCGCTGGAACTGACACACAGAATTCCGGTTTGATACCCACTTAGCTAGCTCCTCTCCATTTCAAAGAAAAATGCTTGTAGCCCCAGGGCATAAATCTTAATCTCTTTATTTATCTTAACACTACGACTTGTGCTTTACTCTCTCTCTCTCTCTCTCTCTCTCTCTCTCTCTCTCTCTGTGCTTCAAGTGTAATTTTCCACATCTTTTGAGGCTGCTGAGCCTCTTCGTTGATGCAGTTTGCCATATGTTGCTTTTGTCTATACTATATATGCGTGTGTATGTGTGTGTGTGTGTGTGTGTGTGTGTGTGTGTGTGTGTGTGTGTGTTACAAAAGTAGATTCAAATGACTGATTATTCAAACAAATTGTTGATGAGAAAAAAAGCTCCTCCCCTTAGAAATAAATCAATCGTGCAAATGAGTCCCTCATGAACAAAAGGTTACTTGTAACCTTGAATTGTGCATACACACATAACGTAAGGTAACACTTTTCAGAAAACAGCTTAAATGGTTTTCCTTATATTTTCCCTACATTCAGAAGCCACTCTTCCAAAATGAACATCCTGGGTGGGTGATTTATTTTACATATTTAAAATACATTTAAAATCATCGTTGTTAGACTAGCAGTTCAACGCTGCTCGCTGCCTTCAATGCGACATATTGCACAGCCTGACTTCATATTTTTCTCTCGTCTTAAATAGTGCAAAAGGGAGTTTTTTTTAAACAGGAATGTTCTAGAAAATTAACTTTGTACAGTGAACTGCTGACAGGAACAAAAAACAACACAAGCTTTTCTTTCATTAAAGCTTGTTTTTATTTTATATTAACAAAAATCTTTTACACTGACTAAAGCAGTCGTAACAGCCAGCCTGCATGTATAAACTGTAATAGAATAGGCTACACTGGTGGAAATGAAGTGGTAAAAAATGATGTACTGATGTTAGTCCCTTTGTTAAAAAATAGGTCTATAAATAACTGTTTGCATCATTTAATGCGGAGCAAATAAAAACCAGAACCTGAACCCTGCTGAAAAGTCTGCTGCATATAAAACAAGTGTCAGATTATAGTGTGGCTGTAAACAAGCCCAACACCAGAATGTAATTGCAGCGGTGTCCTTTTCCTGTCTGGTTTCAGCCCCTTTAATGCTTTGAAAGAATATCTGCATTGAAGCTACTCTGTATTTATAGACACACAAACACACACACACACATTCACTGACCTTGCCAGCAGGCGCCCACAGTCAGCTGCGTATCAATCTTTGCTGTGTGGATCGGCCAGTCATCCGTCACCAGGTAGGGCTCATAGGTCACACCGTCCACGAACAGAGTGACTGCAGGGAACTCAACGTTGATCACATAATAGTGCCATTCTTTGTCACAGATCTGTGAAGGGGAGAGCAGTTGATGCCATTAAGCCACAATACTTTCCTTAATGTGTCCACTTATTATGCATTCAACTGAGAAAATATTCCAGGCTCTCATATACATGGAAATAAGGCAGCTTTAAAAACACATTAGTGTCATAAATGCGTCCCTTTTTAAGAGTCTTATTTAGGTTGGGAGTGTGTTTTTTTTTCTTCCTGTGGAGGATTATGTTTATGTCATTATGAAGATGATGTTTACTGCAATCATGCAGCAGGGACCGAAGGCGAATCCTTGAACATTCTTCGCCGTTTCTACCTTCAATGACAGAGACGCAGCAAGTTCCTCTCTTCATCTCTGCATCATTTGCTCTCTGTCGTCAGATGGCTAATGAGGTTCCTGTCTAATGAGCTGTTCATTAAAGGCACACGATGAGTGACAAAACACAGCTATAGAGGACCCCAGTCTCTTTGATTATTCCTGGAACTTGAAAGCACACATACTTTTCTCTCTTTCTCCCGGGCTCTCTACCAACACAAACACTCCCTCATGTTCCCCCACCATGCTCTCAACTAGCAAGTCAGAGAAATGTATGCTGCTTTGCCTAAAAAGGCTTGTGGGGGATTTGTTTTACTATTAATTGACCTACAGATTGTTTCTTTGATTTATAAACTATTGATCTATAAATGATCGCCTACACTGTGTCAGGTTCGCAGCACCTGAGGAAGCTGCAGGCGAAACGCGTTATTCACTCACAATAAAATGCAGTACAGTTATTTTCAGTGTGCCACGCAGTGTTAATTATTTTTCATGGCATGTTCCTGCAACCTAGCGCACCTGAGAGAACTGTGCACGGGGTACCCAGTTGTCCATTTAAACCGTGAATCATGTCAATAAGATTGGAAAGCAGCATTTGCCATGTGATTGACTGTTGACCAGCCAAAGGCTTAGAATAGTTTCTGCAGTACCCATTAATAAGATTAGCAGATGTAGATCATGGTGAAAGTAAGGGAGAAACTATTACAATTCAAGCATCCAGTGGAGACTGTTGATGTTATAGTTAAGATTCAATACGCTGTGAAGATGCGACGCAGAAAGAAGTCCTGTTTTCACGTGTTTGGCCCACCGGAGGATAAATGACATACTCAACACAGCATGGGATCCTGAAAGCAACAACACATCAGTCTGATAATACAGCACCTGTGCCACAGTGCCTGTTATCTCAACCACAGGAATGCATGAAAATATTCTGGACTCAAACTACAAGTTTACTTCCTTTAAAAGTAATAGCCAGAGTTTTAATGTCTTCAGCCCCTTGGTGAAGCCTTTAAGGATTTATAAGTCTTCACTTTATTGTTCCAGCTCTCATAGCCACAACATCTGTTTTTTTTCTCCTGTAATAAGTCTGGTGTGCAGGGTTCGGCTGAATGTGCTGTAAGTAATTTATTTGCACTGAAGAGGAGAAAATCTGCTTATTTGAAATGCACAGAGAACAGCAGGGAGGGATACAACATTCAGATAGATTTTCATTTTTTGAGATTTCTCTCCAAGGCTCAGTGGCTGGCCACACACACACACACACAAACAAACACAGGCATACCGCACACACAAACAGGAGGTTTATTCAAGCTTTTATATGAACTAATGGGGTTGAGACCTGTGTTAGTGCAACTAGGAATCCCCTGGGATGTTCAATTTAGAGCAGGGAGTCTCACTTAGCATATGAGAGACAGAAATCCCCCCAGGAGCTCCCAGATACCCTTTGTACACAACACAATGTCTCTCACAAGATACCAGAATACGTATGGACAGTTACTATGCTTTTGCATTGATTGTGTACTGTGAACAGAAGTAAATTACAAACCTCACTATACAAATTTCTGACAGAATCATTTGGTTGTTGCTTCAGTCCTCCGGTGCTACATTAACATCTGACAACTCTCTTGGTTAAGTGTGAAGTTTTCCCTGCAATCCTTTCAGGCCACAATAATGCTGCTCAAATGAAAAATTGATATCATCATGTATAAAACAACAGTTTGCATCCACGCGAGCAGTTCTGTGAGGGCTGTGCCGACACTTGCTCCGACATCTCCCTTCATTTCTAATTCCATGACAGCAGCAAAGAGCAGTAACTGCTGTCATGGAGATAGTAAGTGATGTAATGACAAAGTGGATGCCAAAATCGATTGAGCTGCCCTTTTTTTTTTTTATCAATTAGTCAAAGGTTTTTGATACTGTTGATGGCATTTTATGCCAGAGTTGTCAGAAATGGAACTGTAAGGTATGTTGGTTTGATGTCAATTTATCTCTACAATTAATGTTTGCAACTTAGTCTTTCCTCGCGCTTTCTTAATGTCACCAAATGTGTGCCACAAGGTTCATTTTGTTGACCCATCCTTCTTCTCTTTTGATGTGACACATGTATTGATGTGATATAGGTCTAAATGTTGATGTAAATGTACATCCTTGTGCAGATACCACTGTATATTGCAGGACAAGTGCTGTTGCCCTGACACGGACATCTGTACAGTGTAATCTGTATTTGACATAGTTAGGTTCCACCTGTCCATCCGCAGAACAGCAGGAATGTGATTGATTTGGCAAGGGAATATGTGTATAACATTTAAGGCAACGTCATAGTGAATATTTCATATTTCAATCTTTACCAAAATCAGGAGCTCACACAAAGTCATTGGGAATATTCCTCTGAAGATCAATAACGTCGGCACAAATATTATTGTATCCATTCAGTACATGTTTAAATATTCATTAACATTATTGAAGTTGACGACTGACTGATGGACAGGCAAAGATAACTATAGAGCCACACAGCTCGCAGGGTAAAAGACTCTTTGGGAAATGAAAAAACAAACAAACTATAAAGCTTTCCATTAAAATAAACCATAAGAAAGATTATCATGGAGCCGGGGCGGTATGGAAATATGACAACAACAAAGTGAGTTACATTGTTTCTACCACACAGGGAGTCTGATTGTTTTTCCATTGATCTTTTATCTTGTTGTCCCTCATTGTCTCTGTGTTTGTGTCTTCTGACTGATAACTGGGGCTGGACCGAATAGCAGAAATAGATGACATGAACAAACAGTTTGCTCTATTTCTATATGCTCTTTTAGAAATGCATGCTGGGTGATTGCATGTTTAACACTATACCAGGAAGGCTTTTCTGTGCATGTCTATTAGATTATAATGCGTGATACTTGAAGAGATACGTCATATAATTTTATGATGTACACAATAACTTGTAAGTATTACACACATTGTTGGCGAAGATACAAGTCCTCTTGTTGGAGATTAAATTTATTGAGTGGCTTGCAGTGCAGCTATTTATGTGCAGACACTGTGCCTGACTTCTGCCGTTAAAGCCCTGAATCCAGTCCAGAATCCAATTTGTTAACCATACTGATGGTGTGAACTTGACTAATCTAACCTCCACATTTACAAACGCACACACAGGCCAGCACATGGACACACACACATCATTAGTCCATACCATTAGCAGTACACTTAACATTTCGGAGGAGGAGGTCTAAAGGGACATCAGTCAGGGGGAATTTGAAAGTATTTCTCCTCTGCAACTAGACAATGAAACACTGTAATGAGCAGGTCCCCGAGCAGGCTGCAGGCCTGTTTACAATGAACTGAATCCCATAACAGTGAACGAGAGAGAAACAGCTGTAGCAATAGAGAGACTCTGAGACCATGTTCCTGCAAATAAACATGCATTTCAAAATACATGTTTTGCCCCTTCCATTTCCCTAAAATTGCTGTTTTCCAACACAATAAATGAAATATTTTGAAAACTAGTTCATGGAAGGACACATGATGTGCTAATATGGAGAATATGGATATTTGGTACAAGCACTTCCAAAGTATTTCTTCTTTATGGATACATAACAGTAATTAATGGAAGGAAAATCTTTGAAGCCAAAAAAGGTAAACATAACGTGCCTTCAGAGAAATGTGGAAAATGGCAACAGCAATTTACCTTTACAGCTGAATGCTACAGTTCACTGAAGGAGCACAATATTCAGCTATATCCACAAACTACGACTGACAGAATGAGCAGCTGCTTTTCAGAAAATGCCAAAAGGATTACTGAATTGAAAGATTTCAGCAGGTGAATCACAACAGCCTCTCCAGGGCGAGCAAACCCGCTTCCTGACTGATACTCAAATATTTAACCAACAACACTCCTACACAGAAGCCATAAACTGACCTTTTCTGAAGACTTTGTTGCACATTTAAGGCCATAACTCACAGCAGACACATTTGACTTGTCAGAGAAAAGCACAGGTATTACTTCTAACACCAAGACCCTGAGACTGAAAAAGGTAAAGGGAATTCAACATTTCATTCAACAATCATTTATTGAGTTCTATATAGCTGTACTTTTTTCTCCAACTTTGACTTGTTAACAAAGCTTTCTGTGAAATAGAAAACATGTGTAATTGCTGTATTTAAAAAAATACTTTTTTAAAAACAGACAATTTGGCATTTAATCCAAAGAATAGCAAAGGATTATTTATCTTTTGTTTTTGAAGTGTATTAAACTTTAAGTGAGCCAGATCCAGCATCTAGTGTTGATGTTGTGTGCATGCTGCTCACAATGGAACAGAGCCACCTTTACCAGAGTTTGTTAACCTGTGCTTTTACCGTTTTTACAGGTCAACAACGTCTGCTGTGAAAAGGTCAACTTTGAAGGAGAGGTGAGGAGTTTCCCTGAGGCATCCTCAAACTCCAAAAGTGCGAGGGCAAATGTTAACACAATTGATTCTTTTTTTTTTTTTATCTTGGATAAAACACAAACAGAAAAGAGACAGCTGTGTACTTCCTCCACAGGGGAAAAGGCCATTCTGCAATGTTTTTACATTTTAATATTTCACATATAGAATCGTTTTTCCATCATTTTCCTCCAGACCTTACTGTGTTGCTCTCTTATTATATTCATTTATTAAAGTTTGTTTTGACATGTCACTGGTCAGCTCCACTTCAAATTGAGTAATTTGTTGCTGATCTAGATTGTGCAAAGTTTTAAGTATATTGGACAGGGTTTAGCACTGTGAAGTTGATATCCACTACACTATGATCATTTGATTCATTACAGTAACCACCCTCCTTACTTCTATTCTATAAATAGTATATAGTATAGTATGTAATATAAAATTCTACTTGCAGATGCTGGTGATTAAACCCCACCTTATCCAGAGTGAGAGTCCCTCTGTTGAGTATATTACCATGCAATACCAGTGTTTTATTGCTGAGAGTAAACACAAGAGATAAGCCTGTCTATCTAGTGGTTAATCTGCCACAGTGTACTTACGAGAGGCTATTACATCGGTACAAAAGACAGAAGATAAGAGCCAATCGGACCCGTAAAATACTGTGGAATCTGGAGGCAGAATTAAGTTTCTGACCTAAAGGATCTCTGGATAAACAATTAGACTTTGCCTGCTGCTAATGAAACGATTACAAAACTTACTTTGAGCAAACATAAGTTATACAATTCAGATAAAAATCGTTGTGCATCTTGCTTGGGAGAAAAAAAATCTAACATGTCCCTTTTTCACAGACAGCCACAAGGCATTTACATCTGCTGACCTAAGCAGAATAATGAGGACACTCTGCTGGCTGTGGAGAAGCCCTTTAACAGGGTAAGGTTTATTTTGATGCACTGGAGAGATTTGGGTTGGAAGGAGACTTCTTCATATCAATACAAACGATATATAAAGGTGTTACCCTCTGTTTTATATGATAAACACCACTCAACAGTTTTTACAAGCCCTGATCTTTGCTCGTCACTAGAAGAATCAATCATGACTATTAGTTTTTTTCACCTGAAGTATATGAAGTCTGTTTACTAACATACTGACAGACTGGGAGATAATTCAACTGAATCTGAAGATTTGGCTTTAGCCTCCATTATCCTCCTTTTCTACCCTTCTCATCTATTCATGCTCTTTGGTATGAACGTATTTTTTCAGCTTCTCCATCTCCTGCCACACCACACCTTCATATCACTGCTCCTTCCTAACATGCACCTCTCCTCTCTTCCTTTTCTCATGTTATTTGTTCCTATTCTCATTCCTCTCCTGTCCTCTGCTTTGCTGTCTTCTGCTCATGCTATGTCATTGCATTCTTGATGCCAGCCTATAAGTTGTCACCGTGGAAACAGGGAATAACAGGGATTGTTAAAGAAAGGAAAGAAAACTAAAAGAAAAACTGAGAGAGAGAGAGAGAGAGAGAGAGAGAGAGAGAGAGAGAGAGAGAGGAAAAACAAGATACTGCATGTTCGACATAAAATATGCTAACCAAAAGCAGAGTCTTTCTGAGTTATAGTGGTGTAGGGCAAAAAGATGCTGTAAACCTTTTATATAGACTCTGTTACACCTATAACTGTAATATATAAGAGTTTGGTACATAAACTAAAATAAATAAATACTAAAATAGTATTTCTGTATCAAGTTCTCCATGCAGGAGTTTGAGCAGAAAGTGTGGACACAGAGATTGTATCACAACTGAAAAATAAAATAAAGAAAGATGTGAAGAATAGGGTTAAATAAGAACCAAGCTGTAGGTGTGCTTTGAAATGTTTCTGTTCTCTTTGTCTGTTCGACCGTCTTCCTGTTTGTCTGTCTGTTGTCTGTTGTCTCATCAGTCTTGCCAGTTCTTGTGAAGGCAGCATTAAAATATTGAGAAACTATTGAATTTGTACCTTTGAGGTCAGCATGGAAGGCATTTTCTTTTGTCTAAATTGAAGGCAGAGTTAGAAAAAGAAAAGTTTAAAAAGTGGAGTAATGGAGGGAGTTGAAATAGAACATGAAGAGATGGAAAAAACAAACTGACAATACATTAGGGTGCTGACTGAATGCTTATGGAGTGCTTATAGTGCACTGAGCATGCCTGTAGAGTGGTTCATAAGTACCAGATAATGTTCCCCTCCTCTTACACACAGACACACAAACACACCCACACAGACAGACAAGATACTACATACTGTATATAGCCTATATACTGTATATATAGTATCTTGTCTGTCTTTTTCTATTCATCTGTTGCACAAACAGAGCAACACAGAACATCTTCCATCATCGCCAGCTTTTGATCTTTTACACAAAAAGAGTTCAAATGCTGGGTCCTTGTAATGTCGTGGAAAATCCAAGTGATTTAGAGCAAACAATATTATACATAAAAGTTAGTAAATACAGCAAGTTCAAGAACAGAAGTAAACAAAATAAATGTCACTTCAAGGAGATTGTTTTAATAAATGCTGAGTGGATTACACGTTAATTTCCCTCTTTAAAAAGAAGGCCACTTTACACACTTAAACTTTATGTTAGACAGTTCAAAATGTACTCATACCTTCACGGATTACAGCTTGATAAACATTATGAGACCTGCAAGCATACTAAGAACTTTTAACACGGCTTCTTGTGTTTGAGATGGATCTAAAGTAATATCGGAATGTGCACTTCAATCTCTCCTGGTATCTTCAACAAACAGGCAGACACCCACAAACACACACGCACACACGGGAACACCACCAACACAATCCAATGAATCTCTTCAGAAACAAAGAGAGGCTGTGAGTCTACACAGGACAGCGAACAAGCCATATGGCACAGATTGTATAGGCAGATAAGGCAGATCAGTTTAGAGGCTGTACTGACAAGCAAAGAGGGAGATTTTGTTCTACTCCTACATTCAGTCCTTATTATCGAACCCAGACACAAATGATTAATCACAGGGTGTCTGCAGCTGTTTGGAGCCGGGTAATTGGTGAAACTGGGAAGTTTATCTGTGATATACAACACGCAATCGATTGAAGAATTGTACCTCAGTACAAATCTCAGGCCTCAGCTGAGGAAAAATACCACGCCTTTGTTTCAACTCTACCCCTCTCTAGATATTTGTCCTTCTCCATCCACTCTTAAATTAAATAAAGTAAATAGCACCTTATTTCAAAAGATTTAGAACAAGGCCAAATTGCACATACTCCTGTTCCTTATCTCGCTAAGGCGGTTGACTTAAAGGTTATTCATATTTAATTTGAGTAAAGAAAGCAACACAAAGTGAAACTGTATTTCCTCTTGATTCACTAATCTATGTAAGTTTATTCTTTCCCTCCCCTCTGCTTAATTCGATTTTCTTTTTGCATGTTTTACGCATTCCTCCCATCCTTTATTTTGAAAGACCTTAGTAGAGTGAATGATGATTTGTACAGGCCCTTTTAACTGTGAGAGACTATCTATTGAACAGCTGGGTTGAAGTGATGCTCTCTCTAGACTCTGGGGAAGAGAATTATGTGCTAAGAGAGGAGTGATCCATCCTCTAGTAGTCCATTACCGGGCTGAAAAAGAAGAGAGTAAATAGGCATCCTCTGTGTGTGTGTGTGTGTGTGTGTGTGTGTGTGTGTGTGTGTGTGTGTGTGTGTGTGTGTGTGTGTGTGTGTGTGTGTGTGTGTGTGTGTGTGTGTGTGTGTGTGTGTGCTTATACACTAACAGATAAGTCAGTCTCCGTTTTTAAAGATACCTGCACATCTTTCTGTCAAATGTGATATTCCTTCAGTGTGTTCGATCGACTTGCAAAATGAAAGCCTCTCTCTCTGCCAGCTTCCTCTCATCCTCCTCCACCCCTCCTCACTCGGAGTAAGAATTGCAAAATCAATAGAGCTAAATGGAGTTGCCGCGGAAGCCATTGAGTGTCCTTTCTAAGTGCTGGAGGAACAAGGACAGAAGCAGCTGTAACACCCCAAAGTCCCCTCCTCTCCTTCTGGCCTCAGTTCATCACACTCCTTTATCCACAGTCTGTACTGCTCTGTGAGCTCGTTCTCACTACTCTAAACAAGGCTCTGTAGCATCATCTCCTGTGCTTAGATAAGCTATTATCAGAACAATCACAGGACAAGTTTTCACCTTTTATTGAAATAATAGAAAATAAAATGTGTAAGAAGTTAGACTTGGAGTAAGTTTGAAAAGAATGTACTGGCTGTATTGTGTAGGACTGCCTCATTGTGTGTTGGCAATAAAAGAAAACACATGTGAATTAAGATAACCTCATTCACATGACAAAAAAATGGTATCATGTTGCAAATACAGCGACCCGACCTAATACAGATAACAAGACTAAAAAGCACAACAAAACTGAAATACAAACTCTTAAATTGGCCTAGTATGCAAAATGAGTGTTCACAAGGCGGGGGGCGTCTGAAAGGAAATGAACAAGGCTGGCATTCATGCAGGCTTGCTGTTGCCGAGGTTTTTGGACTTGTGAAGTACAATAAACGTCACCTATCCTTGTTTAATCCTTTTTTTAGGCAGAAGAGTTACCATTAAGACTCCAAACGTGAGTTCAGTGTGGTTAATAACTGTTCAGCTGGCTGGAGCCTGTAGGGCTACAATATGCTTGGAAATAAAAATAATATGAATCTCTATACTCTATGGATTGACACATTCTTGGTGTTTAAATTAAGTATTGCTATCTTTTTTTCAATTTATTTAAATAGAGTATAGATGCTAAAGATGCTAGCGTGAAATCTGAATTGTATAACTTGTTCTTATCACATTTAATTCATGTAATAAACTACTCTACTACAGTATAAAGTACATGTATTAACTGCATATTACGCACATTTTGTCAGTGCACATTTTCCCAAAACAGCACCATCAAAGTTCCTCACAGCAGAACAGTAAGAGCAAAGATAATGAAACTATAAATCCAGTCGAAAAACTGCTCCTCACAGATGCTTAAAGGACAGCTATCTGACACAATGCCACTTTTAGTTATGCTCCCTAAAAAAAGATAACTATTAAACACTTATCATATAGTAGTTATCAGAAAGTGATTAGTTATTACTCAGCATTCACAGCCCCCCTCTGGTGCTGTTTACACCTTGTGAGTGGTAATGTTCTCACACCTTTAAGATCACAAGTTGTGGTGTGTTTGTGGGCCAAAAATATACAAGTAGATTATTGTATTTATACAAGGCTACAACTGTTTTCATACACATGGTTTTACACTTCTCTTCGCCAGAAAACACTGCATGCTGCTTCAAGCCACAAATGAGGTTTTGATGTCAGAGTCTCAGATGCTTTAAGACCCCCCACACACACCGAAATCAATTGTAAAACAAGTTAGAGACACAAGTTTCTCCTTCGGCAGAAGTCCTTAATCAATAATGCAATCCAGCCACAAGAGACATTTCCTAACAATAGAACTTCATACAAAAATCCAGAAACCACTACAGCACTGCTATCTTCACCTCAATGTTTGCATGTTTCCTTTTTCACAGAATTATCATTTAAAATGCAATAAAATACTATCATAAGAAGTCATACTATATGCAGGTGAAGCAGCTAAATCCAAGGGAAAGGATTAAAGAGCGCTAAAAGTATTTCTTTTTTCTCTTCCGGTTGTCCATTTGTTTTAAGTAAGATGTCCCTACACTGGTTAATCTCTGCTATTTCAGACCAGTTCCTATTTATATTTTATGAGAGTCTCTGCACAAGTGATTTGTAGTGGTGAGTAACTCATCACGTATTCTCTTTGACTGCTCCACAAGCTTTCTCCATGCTTCTTTTAAAGATCCAAGTAAAGGAGCAAATGGGATCCCTGCTTTCTTTAATATCATCTGTGTTCGAGTGTGGGATAGAATGAGAGAAAATTAATAAAACACAGAGAGAGAGAGAGAGACAGAGGAGAAGTGAGAATGATCAGTCAAAGCTAAGTCTTTGGGTTGTTTGCTAAGAAAACTGTCTGCTTCTTGGCTGGCCCTTCTCTTTGTCACATCTGTCCCTGTGATCCTCCAGAGATAAGAACACTAGGCTGAGAAAAACTGTGAATCTCCCTTTGACCTAGAAAAACAACCACCTGGTTAGAAGGTACACACCCAACAGCGCAGAGAAATTGCAAAGACAGCACACTGTGTGCACACAGGAACTAAAGCCTTTTGTTTGATTTAAGTTGCCAAAAAAAACAAAAAAACAACAACAAATAAAAACAAAAGTAATTTTCAGAAAGGTTGCACATGATGATACATCATTGCACTCTCACATCCAGAG
Source organism: Labrus bergylta (assembly GCF_963930695.1). Classification (NCBI taxonomy): domain Eukaryota; kingdom Metazoa; phylum Chordata; class Actinopteri; order Labriformes; family Labridae; genus Labrus; species Labrus bergylta. The sequence continues at coordinate 17,853,694 of NC_089198.1, forward strand.
ACCCAAATAAAAACCCTTCTTAGTGAGCACACATTTGTGAGAGCTTGCTGTAATTATGAAGCATTTTCTAATCATTTCAGTACGAGGTGGATATATTCTGTATGTCCCAAGGGCAAGCGATTAGATTACATTTACATCTACCATCCATCCTATCCATTACAATTACGCAGGGCAGTGTGTGGAAAAAGAAACTTCCCGTGCAAAGGGAGTTTATTGGCTTATCATAAAAATCATTTTGACTGCAAGGATTTCTTTTTTTTCACAGAAGGATTTTCTCTGCTCAGTGACGGCCTGCTGAGCTGGAGCGACTACATACTGTTCAGTTGGATTATTCTCATTCAAGAGTGTGAATTACTGAGGTGTCCTTGAGTTAGATCTTAATCCTTCCCTCTCCACAGTCACTTGTCTGCCTCTGCAGTTTTTTGGGGGTAAAATCAGATTTCACTTTGTTTACTAAAACTTGTTTATCTACTTTGAGATATAACACACACGGTGGGCCTATTTACTGGATCATTGGTTCATTGGATACAGCTCAAGAGAGATCAAACTACTAGCACATTTTTTGCACCGGTTTATAAAGTCATGACAACATTGACACTTCCAATAACACTGGATTCTGGGTGACAGAAAACCTGATTTAATGAAAGTGTGCAAAAGCAGCAGCATTAAATTGGATGAAGTCAGCAGAGAATACCAGCATCTGTAGTGGAAGTAAGAAAAATAATTAAACTTTTTGCCATACTCCATAATGAACTGATGATTGTTTGTAACCCCCTTAACACAAAGGCAAAACTCAAGTGCTCTTAAAAAGGAATCTGTCACTGTTCATTTTACCCATAATGTACAGAGAGAGTCATCTTTCTATTGTTTGCTTTAATCACTTGAATGCAGCGCGACTATAACTTTTAATGTTACATCCTCTGCCGTCGTCTTATTGGTTTACATAACTCAGGGTCAAGTCTCTTGTCGGTGAGGGATGAGGGAAATCTGACCCACGCTACAGTTTGCTGCAACTTTTTCACTTTCAATGTATGTTTGTTTGGTCCATCTTCTGACCCATAGCCTTTTCACACATGCACAATTTTATTTACTTCTCCAGGACTGAACACAAAACCTCACTGCAAATTAGTTTAACAACTCTCAAGAAGTGTGACAGATAATAGAGATCTGCTGCAGGTGAGCTATTACCAATGACTAAACAGTGTGTGTGTGTGTGTGTGTGTGTGTGTGTGTGTGTGTGTGTGTGTGTGTGTAGGATAACAGGGTCTTCTGCCCTCTTATCTCCTCCAGCGTGCAGAAAGTGATGGAAGGCCTCTGGTAATTAGAATGGAGAGCCTCTCGCCTTGCTATACAAGTAATGATAGCCCTTCACCTGCTGTAGAAAATCACCTACAGGCACGCACACACTTCTCACCTGCTCCAGTTTCCAGTGGAACTCTGCAGGTCTGAAAGTGTCGATCTGAGTGAAATCTCTCCTCAGCAGGAACACCAGGCGACAGTTGTGAACATACAGAGAGTAATGGTGGCGATTCATTTCTGCAACAGGAAGAAATAGACACACACACATTTAGACAAAGAGGTTGGTGAGTCACTTTTTGGTGCTTTTGATAGCGGTCTAAAACTGTATGGCTTCATACCTGGAAAACATCACCAGCTGAAATGACTCATCTAATAATTCACAGGCGCTGCAGTCACCTTTCTATTTAGGGGCAGGGGTGTTAATGCACACCTTCCTCCCTCTCCAACCAGCCGGCATTCACTAACAATTGCTCAAATGTAACTAATAAGAAAAGACGTTCCATAACAAGGTTAGTGATAACAAAATCAAAATATTTCAAAAAATGATTAAAGCAACTTTTCGGCTTCAGCACACATTCGACATGACATTAGCCTGCACTTGAAGAACAGTTCGCTGACAGATCTGTTGCTAAAGCTTTTGTATAGAAGCAATTCAAGAAGCATCCAAACACTGTGAAACTCTTTTGACAGAGTACATGCTGCTGGTGTTTGTGTTTTTTTAATTATCCACCAAAGTCTGCATAAAAAGGCAGTGAAAGAGTCCTACTTGCTCTGCTTTGATAAATAAGTTTGAATAAACACACGTTTCAAAAGGACAAAGCTGTCATTTGGACAGTTGAGGTAATGATTTGGATTTTCCAATAAAAGTTAAAAAGGGTTAGTTTAGCAAGTATGACTTGAGTAATTAACTGTCCATACTATTGGGTTGTGTTAAAAGGGTCTCACAATGATGAGCTTGTCTTCCAGAAGAGTTGCCAGGGGTGGCATGGGCCCCACTTGAAATCTGATTGGCCACTACTGGTGGCATCCCCAAATCCTTAACAATGATTGGCTATTTTCCTTGTCAGATGCAAGACTTGTAAAAACCTGCTATTTGCGCTATGCTGCAACAGGCTGCTAGTATTATTGTTACTTTTTGCATTTGAATGCAGCAGATTTCCATTTATTTGTACTTTTAATTATGACTTACACACATACTCTTATTGAATCCTTAAAGATTTAAGATTATAAGGTATATGTAGCAGGGCGCAGTTATTAGTGCAGGCGTGCCATGGAGCTACAGAAGCTTTAGGCCTCAATGCACTGGTCACAGACTGGATCCTGAATGTGTCTATCTTAAGCTCTCCTATCCAAATAAAAGCAAAAGCCTCAAATATAATCTTAAAAATTAAGATATACTGTATGTTGCAGCTTTGTAGTGTTATTTCAAAAAGCTGAAAAACTAAACATAATTTCAAAATAATGTAGAAGAATATATCATCTGTAATATATAATGTGTATGATAACGAAATTATAACATTTTAGTAGTTAAAGTAGTTACAATTAGTGGAGGAAAGGGTAAACGTCTTCAATTCATGTGTGTGCACACAAACTTCATGCTAACCCTGCATCAGTCAGTGCCCCTGAGGGCCACACCAGAGAAAACAGTCTGGACACGCCGCTGGTAAAAATATGAAGATTCGACATGTTGATATCTACATGATAACTAATATAAAAAATGCAGAAAGTTAGAATCTCTCAAATGCAGAAAGTTTTATTTTATGTAAAAGACTCAAAAATCTTTCCTATCGTGAGATCATGGTCATTTCAAATTTATAACACAGGATTGGCAATATTTAATATAAATAAAGTTATATAGAATAATATGGTTATTATTCTAACATGATGCTTTAAAGCTGTCATGTTTTAGAAACCATCATGATGCTGTTCAAGCCATCCTTCCTCTTCCAGGCTCACTCTGAAGAATGATGGGATGGCCCTGTGTTGTTGATCAGTCCCTTCCCCTGAGCCTTTTGGTGCCATTTACATCCTTCAACAAGCAGTTTCAAGTGAAAGAAAAGAGTCGAAACGATTGTGATGGTCCAACACAGACAACTCTGAAGTTTTGCATCACAAGATCAGGCTACTCATTTCCTGAGCTAATAAGCCATCTGTGAGAGCATTGTGAGAACATGCAATGTGCAGATGGCTTCTTTAATTACACAGTTCAGAAGGCTCAGTTCAGAAACTTAATGGGAAATGAGTTGTACATTTCAAAAAGCATTTGCCATTCTGGGCTTCAGTCCATGTTTCATTATATTTGAAAGAATGTTTTAGATCATCTTCTGTCCATAGTATGTTTCTGATGGACACTTTGAGTTAAAAGTTCATCAATGCTTCAAAAAAGTAAAGTAGGAGAAAAAATGTGGCTAACATGCAGGAAAATTGAAGGTCAAATGTAAATTCCATGACAACAACGAGCATGTGTGAAACAGTTTCCTCACCTGTCTTGTCGGAGTTGCACAGTAAAGTTTCTTTCTCAGCTCTTAGTCCAGGACTGGGCCCATGTTTCATCCACGTAGCTACAGTGAACTGGTCTGTCAGGTTTTGGGGCACCACGTGATCCGGAACATTAGCAGCCTGATGACCGTCGAATCGATAGATGAGGTCGCTCTCTCGGCCGCTGTCAGTCAGCAGAGACGCCGTCCAGTTTGTGGATGGGCCGGGGGCAGGAAGGAGGTCAGTGCTGCCTGATGCTGCACCTGGATGTGTCAGTCAGAAAAGGCAACACCTTCAAGACAGCCGGACGGCAAATCAATCTCCAGAGAAACAGTGTCTGTTTATGTCCTTGTGATTTCTCTGAGTACCAATGAGGAAGGACACATTTAACTCTGTAAATCAGTGAGAGTTTAGAAATAGATTTGCTGTGATTAAGGCTTTTGTCACAAACCCAAGGTTACTTACTGCTCTACTTAAAAGAATATAATATTTGCTTTGCCAACATGTCCCTTGTGATGAGTTAAAGATAATATTATAAGCACTTTACTGAAGATTTAGAGAACATAGCCCTCACTCATTAAAAAAATAGGCATCCATCTTTTTGATGCTTTTCTCAAGACACACTATTCAATAAATTACACGATTGTAGATTTGACTAGTAATCATATCAATGATGAAATAAAGATGAGATGTAAGATTGTCTGAAAATGCCAAAAAGGAAAATTAAATTCAAAATTAAGCATTTCGCAGTTGGAGTTTTAACTAAAACCAAAATATTGAAACACAGCACTCTTATTTTGACTTCTATTCTGTGGCTTCTGGTAAAAAAAAAAAAAAAAGAGTTTGAGATCTTTCTGAGCTTCCTGTCGTAGTATTCATAAAAACATGACCAATGGGTGATATAATTAAAATTTACATTCAGACTTAATTAAATTGGCAGCCATAGTGAAAATACTGTCTGATGATGACCCTTTAATGATGGTTACAGTATCAGCCACCAAATCCCAATTTCAGTCAGCTCTTGCCATTTACCTGCTCCTTAAATCCAGACCAGAAATAGAACTTAGATAATAGAAATAAACTCTCCTCAATGAATCCAGAATGATTTCCAGGACACTTTGAGGAGGCTTCAGAAACTACAGTCCTATTCTCCGGCATTTTTCTCCTATATGAAGTATAATCTGTTACCACAGTGACTTAAGAAGCTTTGGGTTTTTGGTATGTGTGGTATTAACACATAAGATGTTACAATCAATATTATCATCATTCCACTTTTAACCATAATAACTATAAAACATTCTTAAGCTTCCCCTTTTATTCTAACATGTACAGTCTCATCTTAGATGTTTTCATCACATATGATCTTTGCCTTTTTTTTCTTCATATCTAAAATAAAACTCCAGAGAGAATACTCTTGCTGAGAAGTTAGAATGATTCATATTGCACATTTTATCTGAATATGTTTGTGAGGATTAAAAAGTGTACAGTACACTGTGTATAACAGCAAATAGCTGTGTACCAGGGCTATAAGAAAATAATGAACACGTTTCACAGGTCAGGTTCAGAAATTTAATTAAAGAAGAAAACATTTCAAAATAGTCTTCAGGATTAAATATGCATGGAAACTTGAGTATTAATAGACTTCAGAGGCAAAGATGTCAAGAGGTAATTTCTCCTTTGAATTAAATGTTCCTTGTCGTTCATTAGTGTTACTAGCCTTTGCTCCCTGAAAGTTCTCTACTTGATAATAGTACCTTTCTTTCTCATGCCAGCTGATTTTCTTTCTCTCTCCATCATTTCGACTTCAGATCCCTTTTCTTTTTCTTTTTTTTCTCTCCATTTCTCTACTTACCACAGAGTTTTTGCAGAGACTTCTCTGAGTATGTTTCCCGGTCACAGCCCTTCCCGATGTGATTTGTCTGCAGCTCCACCATCGCCTTCACGCCAGACAGGGGACCTCCACACGTCTCCAAGTGCATCTTGGGAAACAGCTGTTTGCTCCCAGTACCTGGCTCATAGTCCACCCGCTTGTTCCAACCTATAAGGGTTGGTTTCATAGTTAGTATATAGCAATTACTTTTTTTCCAACTATATAACTGCTATTTCCTCCTTTAGTCATCATGCACATTACACTAAAATGAACTTGTCAATGTGTAAGGTTACACATTTGAGTTAGTTATTTTTGAACTTGAGTCTTTTGCATCTCTTAATCATTTTTGTTTTCTATTAACAATGTGTGTTTGATTGAATTAGTAGGGCCATTTTCAAACAACTGTTGATGTTCATCTTGTGTTAAACATGGCAGACACCAACATCTCCCCTTTATAAAAGTACATCCATTTAAATCAGTCTCTCTGTCTGTGACACTGAGGATGGAGCTAGCTTTCATCTTTGTGTTATATACTTCATTGAGAGGTTATGTTAGAATGCGTACCATTTTGGAAAAGGTTAAGTATATGACTTGTGTTTTGCAGACTTTCTTAAGAGTTTTTTGTCGTAAGGGATTGAGCGAAGGCAGCATAAACTGAAAACTTGATCTAATCCGATATCCAGAACATGAATAAGTAGATAGTTTTGAGTGCATGTGAATCATTGAACACAAATCCATTCAAGCCTATTTATAAGATTCATCTTTGCTAACCTGCCCTCGTTGTAAATCTAGTGTCATTTCTTCCAGGTTTTAAGTATTATTTGATCAGCTCAGATAAGTGATGGAAATTGAACTATATGCTGTTCTGCAGGTGTTTTTATAATGAGGATATGTGGCCTTAAAGATGGCAACTTTGAAGCATTTGCAGGGATTTTCTCCATGTAAGTTTTACCTGTGTCAATTTAAAATGAGACTAAAGGACTACATTTTCATTACACAGGTAGATTTGTCCTCAATGGGCAAGAATCTCAGAATCACAGTAGTTATACGGGTTCACAAGCATGAATGTGTACAAGGATGTGTGTGTGTGTGTGTGTGTGTGTGTGTGTGTGTGTGTGTGTGTGTGTGTGTGTGTAGGTGGACACCTGGCACGTCGAGCCTACAGAAAATGGTATCAAATCCACTGAGACAAACATTGAGAAAAAGAGAAACAAATTGTGATCAGGTGGGCGAGCAGGAGCAGGAGGTGAGGTGGAGCAGGACACATTTAGCCTCTATTTATGCCGGGGGGCCTTCTTCAAAAAGAACGGCAGAAACACAGGTGACCTTTATCCACAGAAGATAAATAAGGTTACACTTACAAAAGACTTGCTATTTGAATGCATCACTGCTTTATGTTTTATTCATGGATTAAAGCCACTGTGTGTTAATGTTTTACAGCAGAATTATGCACCATTGCCTGTTTTATGAGCCAAATCTCAAAGAATTATGCAACATTGATGAGGATGTTAGCAAGGTTTGAAAGCAATTGTGTGTTTTTGTGACTCGACTGCAGGAAGTCAATAAAGCTGTGAAATCACAGGGATCTCAAAATGAGGCTCATTGACTGTGAGCAGGAAGACCCAGCTGGTAAATTGCTGTAAATGGCTTTATTGTTCTTTAAATCAGCCTGTTTTTCTATATATATATAATACCTCTTTAAAGAAAATAAAATCCTTCAATCTTAAGACATACTCTGCTAAAATCAATGGCCCCCTAAGAGCGCCTACGACACCAAGTAAAAATGACATTTACATAAACTTCTAATGCCATTTCACACTTTCACAGAGCTGTAGTGCCTCTCTCCTTTTCAGTCTCCACATCTCTGTGATGTGCACTGACAGTCTGACTGTCTGTAACAATATGTTTCATTGTTCCAGCTAAATCGTCTTTTTTTTACCCTTTATCTAAAGAATAAAATGGTACAATGCACATGGGGCAGGATGTCCAGCATGTGAGTAAGTTGGTAGATGGAAATTAAATTATTTGGCTTATCAACAGTCAGATATACTTTAAACCAATAAAACCTTGTAGTTTATCCAGAGATATGAAGTGTTAAATGTCATGTGCTCATATTTCTTTTTTGATATTAATGGAGTGAATACCTTGCAGATGATGATTGTGGATTTCCCTTGAAATCAGTCACATACCTGTAAGGCTCTGAAGAATTTTTTGAAGGTTTGATTTCATGTGGACTGTATGTTTGTTAAAGTAAGTATACTCATATCTTTGCTCTAATGGTTAAAATGTAACTTTCTCAAACATTAGCAATCTATCAATTCTGTTATACATTCTGTAGAGCAGTATTGCTCTGTCCCATGTCACAGCTAGCAGGCCGCTTTTTGTTGTGCCTATGTATTTTAGCTAGTATTTATTGTAAAAACAACCTAAGGAAGCACCTGGTAATTATATAGACTGGCATCTTAAGTATAGGGTGCTAACTTGCTAGCTTACTAATGGTACTGCACTCCAGAGTAACAAGCTGAATTTAGACTTTTGCTTTTATTGAATGAAGACTTCTGACATGCCCTTGAGTTTAGGATAGTTAATCACATTTTTTGGACAAACCCAGCTTGAACATCATTAACATTACCTACAAAACAACTATTTTGTAACTTACTGTTGGGCTACTATGCAACTTAGGTCACAATAAATTCAAGATTTATGGGGTAAGACAACTTGAAAATCTGTTATTATTTCATTTAATATGATGTGGCAGAGCCAGATTTGAAAATTGAACACTTTTTCGATTAGTCTTTTTTTTTCTTTTAACTGAGGGTGAAACTTTCATTTAATAAAAGCCACAGCTTTGCAGTAGTTTAGAGTTTTATGAACTACACAGCATACAGAAAGATATATTCTGGTCTGATCTTTTACCAACTCTGTGAAGACTGTAGGGATAACCTCCCTCCTTTACTGTAACTTTGTTTGTGTCTTTCTTTCCTTAAGTTATCTCTTCATCCTGTCTCCTTCTGTATCTCTCTCTTCCTTCCTTTCCTTCCTCTCCCCTCTTGTCTCTGTCTGTCTTCCTCTTTCATTCCTGTGTGAGCTTGACTCCTAAGATGCTGTCAGCTCTGACAGGTGAAGCAGCAGGGGAGACGGACTTGTTCGAACACCAAGCTGCTAGAGTGTTTAAGGAATGGGGGAGTGGGAGGGGGGTGTCTACTTTCCCTCTGGAGGTTTTTGTCAGGTCCTCTGATTTCCTCGAGAGACGTTTGTGCTAAAACAAGATAGAAATTCCCTCGAGGGAAAGGATGTGCTCAGAAATTGCACCTGCTCCAATTTTGATGCCATTGCTTTGCATTTGCATTTAAGTATGTTTAAACAAGATGTCAGGGCGCTGTATGGCAGCATATTAATAGGTACACCTTTTTATTTTACGACCTGAGAAAGTGAGATCTTTTGAAAGCATTCTGTCTGTTTTTTTTTCTTATTTCTGACCTTGCCATCCGGGTTTACAAACAGGCTTGACATCAATATGCACCGCCACATCTTCCTTTGCTTTCTTCTGGCCGCAGTCAAAGGCCGTCACCATGATCTTGTAGCTCTGCTGCTTGTCATAGCTCAGCCGCTCTGTGTTTCTGATGTTACCTAAAGGAAACAGAACAAATAGAAAACATACTCTTAAGAAATATTCAGTTTATCCTCATTTTTGCATTTAAAAAGAATGGAACACTATTCACTGAGCAATAACGAAGACTGACTGTGAATAAAAGAAACAGTTCACTGAAAACAAATCCATCTCTTTGTGCTTATTGAAGCCTTTAAGTGAAAATTCAGGGTCCAGTAAGCCTGTGCTGCTTTTAAAAGTCGAAGCATCTCTGCAAACAGCCAGTGTAAAATTTGAACGATGGATTATCTTAACATGTCAACCAGCTAACAGAGTGAAAACAGTGTGACAGAGAGGAGATGCTCCAGGCCTGTCTTCACCGCACAGGCACTAGACAAGGTCAAATACAGACAGTAATAATAGGACTAATAGGCTAACCTAGAAAGCAGAAACTACCTTTAAATTATTGTTCGAGAGTAAAACAAGAGATCTGAATCTGAATTGAAACAAATATTCTCAATAAAGCTGGCTTCTTCTGGACTTCTTCTCTGTTACCCTAAGTCAGTTGTTTAATTTACCAACTAAAAAGTTCTATTCAGAACACTTGATCCCCCCTGGTACTCCTCTACTAAATGACCCATTGATTGTTTACGCGATTTAATTGCACATAAAGCCCAATTGCTTGATTGATTTTTTTCTTTTTACATCAATCACCTCAAAACAAAATGCTCCTCGTGGGAGGAATTAAGCTGTTTGCACTGAACTAGATGTTTAATATCGTCGAGGCTTGTGGTTGTGAGTTATATGGTAATAGCTTTAATGTTGAGAATGTGGCTTTTTGACATAATGTGCACTAATTGTGTTGAATAATGTTGGTCAGTGTCATTAAGACCATTTCCATTGACCTTGTGTGTGTTTGTGTGTGTGTGTGTATTATGATTTCATGTATCAAATATTGCCTGCCTTAAATTGCAAGTAAAAGGACTAATAAATTATATAAAATTGAATTCCTTTCTAACTGAGGTACGACAGTCTCTTCATCTAAATGCTATGTTATTGTGAAAAGCAGTCAAGCATACTTAACAGCAATCAAATGAGACAATGAATTGAGTCAATATGAGTAATCTGGAGCGTTATAGCTGCTAATGGTCTTTCTGGTGCTAGAAATATTAGAAGTGCATAAATAAGCTCTCAGAAACCGATGTTTGATACATCGTTTTCTGAGAATGACGTCTGTGAGTGAACTTGTTGTCAAATAACTTTGGAGATATTTCCAAGCCATGTTTACAAACTGGTAGAATCTGGGATTTCGATCGGTAGACAAAAAGCAAATGTATTTGCACATTTGAACAAATCCCCAGGGGGTTGATAAGTTACTTGGTATTCAGTCTATATATTAACTTAAAATATGAACTTGGTGGAACAGGAGAGTTTTGCAGGATTGAATACTATGTGAATGAAAGATACAGAAGAGAATAAATCTTGAAACGTGGGAGCAGCCCCAGGTGTATTAAGATGTACTCAACTGTAGCAAACAGAGGTTATGGCTGGATATTTATCAAAGCAGACAACAAGCGCAAACACAGACAGACAGATCCAAAAAGAAAAGAGGAAGGCCTATCAAGAGAGAGAGATAGAGAGAGAAAGAGAGAGAGAGAATCTGATGTATTCCATTGATTACTGGACATTTTGTGAATTGATGCCATGTAAACAACCTTCATCTAGAAATAAATATTTATGCATTGAGCTGCAACATTCAGCAGATTTGAATTGATTTTAGCCGTGGTACAATGCATCAGAATTGTCTCATCAGTGTGCGTACTGTATATTTTATGTTGTAAAGTCAATGGAAGTTGAATTCCCTTCATTGATGAATTCCTGCTATGTTTTAGAAGGTCTGACCTGAGAGAAACTGCAGTATGATGATCACTTGACAGTAGCGGCTGTTAAAAGTGTGAAAGTATAGAGATGTGCATGTTTTTCAGGAGACCGGCAAAGTATGAAAAAATACACGAGCTAAATTGAGTCGCTAGGGAATACATCCAAGGAAGACTGGTGTAACAATCGTAAACTCTGCTGCACTGACTGATCTCGATGTTAACAATGCAGCGGAGAGGATACTGTATAGCTAGAAAAACATCAAGGTGGAAAGAAAAATCCTTTCAAGAATATGATTAATCACATTATTTATAAGTGAGGCTTTAATACAGATGTTCTTGGAGATAAACAACAGGCTTCAAATAATGTCCTATTCCTATTTCCTTTAATATTTTTTTGCATCAGTCATCGTCGTCACAGTGTGTCTTTGGACCTGACAGGCCAGCTGAAGCTATTTCTGTTGTTTGCATCTGAAGGCTCAGCTGTATGAAAGGCTGTCACTTTGATGGCTGTCAGAGAAAGAGAGAGCGAGGAGAGAAAAGAGGAAGAAAAGATGGGAGACCAGTGGAGAGGAGGAACAGCAAGTACAGAAGGAATCAGTTCAGAGCACAGCACAAGAGAAAAAAGGAGAACAGAGCTGGAAATGTCAGAGGAAGAAAGGTGCTAAGGTCAGAGGCAGACACTTCCTACTAAAGTCTCCTACAGTTACTATGTGATCCACAGCTGGTGTGAAGCAGAGTAACAGTACGAGGTTCTCGATCCACGTTTGATCAAAGTGTTTTTGTCGTTCAAAGGGATCACATTATGGAACAGCTTACCACTGTCAGTCAGGGAATGCTCCAGCTTTGTCACTTTTGTGACTCTCATCATGGGTAACGTGAGGTACCTGGCGAAGAAGATGGATGAGGTAATGGCGTAAATAAGGAGTCAGAGGGAGTATCGGGAGTGCAGCTTGATGTGTTTCACTGAAACGTGGCTGCATCACGATGTTCCCGACATCAACGGATTCCAGACTGTCCGGGCCGACCGGGATGCCACCGGGAGCGGTAAGAAGAAGGGGCGGGGGGCTTGCCGTTCTCATTAACAACCAATGGTGTAATCCTGGTCACATTACGATTAAAGAACGTATTTGTGGCCCGGACATTGAACTGTTTGCTGTGGGACTCTGGCCATATTGGTTGCCCAGGGAGCTCTCACACGTTGTTCTGCTGGCTGATTACATCCCTCCCTCTGCGAACCCGATGACGGCATGTAACGTCATTCACGCCGTCGTAACCAGACTCCAAACTGACTGCTATCTGACTTCACCCAGTATGTCAGCTGCTCAACCAGGGGAGAGAGGACCCTGGATCTGCTGTATGTCAATGTAAAGGACGCATACGGCTCCTCTCCCCTCCCCCCCTGGGAATGCCAGATCACAACTTGATTCACCTCACCCCCTGCTATGTACCTCTGGTTAAAAGGCTGCCTGCAACCAAGAAGAAAGTGAGGAGATGGTCGGAGGTGGCCTATATCACACTGCAGGGGTGCTTTGAGGTGACTGACTGGCAAGTACTCTGCGAGCCCCACGGAGAGGACATCAACGGGCTCACGGAGTGCATCACAGATTACATCAACTTCTGTGTGGACTGCACTGTTCGAGCAAGGACTGTCCTTTGTTATTCAAACAACAAGCCATGGATAACAAAGGACATCAAGGCCATCCTCAACACCAAAAAAAGGGCCTTCAGAGATGGAAATCAAGAGGAGGTGAGAACAATACAGGGGGTCCTAGAAGTGAACATTAGGGAGGCCAGTTCCAGAGTGAAAGTTCCAGCAGAACATCATGAGGGAGGTCTGGAGTGGCATGAGGACCATCACAGGCTTCAGGTCAAGCAGCAGTAGAGGAGTTGAAGGCAGTGTGGACAGGGCCAACGAACTGAATCTATTTTTTTAATAGATTTGACATGGCCCCTGTTCACCACCCAACTGACTCATCAGGTCCCTACCTGCAGCGACCAGCCACCCCACAGCCCCCCTCCGCCTCCTCACAGCCCACAATCGTCAGGTGCTGTGGAAGACGTCCTGCCTCGTTCCTGTGCCAAACACACCGCGCCCCAGCGACGCCAAGGACTACAGACCGGTGGCACTGACGTCCCACATCATGAAGACCCTGGAGACTCATCCTGGATCAGCTCCGACCAACGGTCAGCCCCCCTTGGATCCTCTCCAGTTCGCGTACAAGCCCCGACTGGGTGTCGAGGACGCTATCACCTTCCTGCTGAACCGGGTCTACGCTCACCTGGACAAGCCGGACAGCACTGTGAGGGTCATGTTTTTTGACTTCTCCAGTACTTTTGACACCATCCGTCCGGCTCTACTGGGTGAGAAGATGACAACAATGCAGGTGGAGGCTCCTCTCGTGTCCTGGATTGTGGACTAGCTGACTGGCAGACCACAGTATGTGCGTCTACAACACTGTGTGTCGGACAGAGTGGTCAGCAGCACTGGGGCCCCACAGGGGACGGTCCTGTCTCCTCTTCCTCTTCGCCCTCTACACCACGGACTTCAACTACAACACAGAGTCCTGCCATCTTCAGAAGCTTTCTGATGACTCTGCTGTAGTTGGACGTATCAGCAAGGGTGAGGAGGCTGAGTACAGGGCTGCGGTGGGTGACTTTGTCGCATGGTGTGAGCAAAACCATCTCCAGCTCAACCTGGCAAAGACCAAGGAACTGGAACATTGTGGACAACTACACATACTTGGGAGTCTACATAGACAATAAATTGACCTGGTCTAAGAACGCCGAGGCCGTCTACAAGAAGGGCCTGAGCCGACTCTACTTCCGAAAGGATGAGGTCCTTTAACATCTGCAGGACGATGCTGAGGATGTTTTACGAGTCTGTGGTGGCCAGTGCTATCCTTTTTGCTGTTGCGTGCTGGGGCAGCAGGCTGAAGGTAGCAGATTCCAACAGACTAAACAGACTGATCCGTAAGGCCAGTGACGTTATTGGGGTGGAGTTGGACTCTCTGACGGTGGTGTCAGAGAGGAGGATGCTAACTAAGTTGCATTGCATCTTGGACAATGCCAACTGAATTTTCCTCTGGGATTAATAAGTATTTCTGATTCTGATGTTGTTTTGTCATTCATCGTTGTTTGGTTTTTATTTGTCATTGTGGTTATATCTGTATACATGTGTATCAACAATCTGCCAAGGTACTACCTATGAAAATGAGTCTATGGCTACAATCTGGTACATTTACATGTTTATGTTCATTAATGTGCACCTTTAAATAAATAAAGCTTCTTCATATCTGTTCACATTCATTAAATTACTCAAAGAGTGACATATCAATTTTCATTCAGTAAGTTTGGTTACTAAAGAGCTGTAATGATTAGTCAGTTAAAGGCTTTATATGCTATTTTTCACACTTAACTATAATAGAAATCAAGGTCTGAAAATAACTCTGTGAGTCATGACTGTCTACAATGGGAGTCCCACTGTCTGTCATATTTTCAGTTTGTTGACATCGGCGGGATGGCGGCTGACTCCTCCCCTCGCAGATAAAAGTTGTTTAATTGAGGGACTAGAGAAAAGAAGAATACCATACTGTACTCACTGCTTAACTGTGTTTCTAGATCACGCTCATTTCGGGTAAATTGACATGCAGTGTGAAGACACGAGCATGATAAAGACAACGCATATAAAGCCTTTAATCATTCGGTGTAAACAATAAACATAACTAAGTATTTTGATCAATGATTAAGCATTTAATTCAGTTTAAAGCAATTCTATGAATAGCAAAGTGACATAAAAAGCTAACATGGGTGAAAGATGTGAAAAAGCTCACGATCAGCTCTCTATTTTTATATAAAGCTAATAGTATGAAAAAAAGGACAGATCTTTGTAAAATTATTCTCAGTATAGAAAATCTTTTATTCAGTGTTTTGGGAAATGTTTTTTCTTAAAAAACAGTAAAACATATGGTTGAGGTTTGTTAAATTTGGTGTTGAGATAACGGGGGAAAAAAATGTACATTATTAGTTACATGATGGACCATCACATTAGAATTTAGCTCACACAATCAAATCAGATACATTGTCCCTCTTGAGTTGTACTTAGATCTCCAGGATGAAAGTAATTGAAGCCTATTCAACCCTAAAAAGCATTTAGCTGCTTAACAAGTTGTGATTCCCAGGCCAGAATTTGTTGAACTGGACTTTCCTTATCTCTGGGTAGTTTTAAGGGGGTTTGGTGTGCTGTTTTTAGACATTTTCTAGACTAAATTAATCATAAAAGTAAAGCACAACTTAACTAATGATGAATATAATTGTAAGTTGCAGCTCTAGCTTTTGTTTAGTACGTTTATATATGTAAATGGCATTTCCTTACATACGAATAACAACAGGGAAAAAAAGGTGCAAAATACAATTAACAGAGACTTTCTGGTATAAGCAGAGTCACAAGAAGATACACATTCTCCTTCTTGAGCTGAAAATTTAGAGATTATATGTGTGAGGAGGAATTACACCTCGCAGGTGTTTTAACACAAGTGATCAACACCCTGCTTGGAGAAGGGAAATATATTCTGTAGAAAGAAGATTTTTGAACAAACTATGTTTAAACAAGTCTGTAAGTCAGTAAGTAATCAAGTTAAGCAGAGAGATGTAATAACATAGAAGTGCTAACAGCAATCATTTTATCTCTACTGTTCAAAATTCAACAATGGCTCTAAAAGATGGATCTAAAAGAAGGTGCTGTGTCTTCAGTTCCTCATAAAACATAACATTGTGCCCCAGAGGAGATCAAATCAAACTAATCAGACTGTAAAGTACGGTGAGTTAAAGAACAGGAGGTCAAACTCAAAGAGCAACGAGACAAACTAATAAGTATGACCCCCAGAGAGATAAAGAATCAGTGTGTTCCACTGTCTGATCTATTGGCAGAAGTTGACACACAGAGACCTGCAGCCTGCCTTCAGTTTGGATTACACAGCTGCTCTCAGATCAGAAGAGCAGTGTAATCCAAACTGAAGGACGTGGAAGCTCAGGGAGAAGGCAGCACAAATCCCAACACTGAAATTGTACATATGATGTGCTCAGAATAGCTCTCAATCACAAATACATTACTGCTCTCCACCAGGCAACTAGAACAGGTTAAAGCTACAAACACAAGAAAACAGAAACCCAAAATAAAAGAAGAGGCTGCCAAAGAAAGTTGGATCTGTGTCAAGTTACATTTGAAGAATAAACTGATAAAAAGGCTGCTATGTAGATCACAACATTATTGGATGAATGAACTATTGTACTGTTATTTGTTTGTTGTACGTCTTTAAAAAGGAGTTCTGGTGCAATGTTTACCTCACATAGAGAAAAATAAAGTTTTATAGCAGTTTTTGTAAAAAACTGAAATATATTATTTTCTTTTAGTTAAATAATCCTTGTTTCTTTAAAGTGTTGACTGTCTGCTTCACTGTTCATCTCCAGGTTCAGGCGTCTCTCTCTCTCTCTCTCTCTCTCTCATGTCTATCTTTAGTAAAGACTTGTTCATGCTCACATGATATTCAGATGGCCCTGATCATACACAGAAGGTATGAACATTTTGCCTGAGAATGGCTTTTGTTGCCTTTATCAGTTCATTAACCATTCTGTTTGTGTTTGAGTGTGATGAAAGCAGCACTGCTTTAACACATATCTCAAGTAAGGTTCAAAGAAGGTAGAGAAGAAAATTTCACTGCGAGGTCCATTAAGTTAATTAAAGGTTTACGTTTTGTTTAAGAGGAAAACAGAATAGGGCCTTGCATTACCCTCAGAAAATACTAATTAAACATGTAAGTCAAATTAAACATCAAAAAGTATTAATGTTATTTCTTGAAGACTTAAGTGCTATTGTCATTGAAAAGAGTTGATTTATTATCCAAAGAGTATAGTTTTGTTTCTTTGGTTCGATTCAGGCTTGGGTTAGAATTAATTCAGGAAACATTATGCTAACTTGATGTTAAAGTTTCTGCTCTTGTTCATGAGTTGGTATTATACTATAAAAACACAAAAACTGGCACCTTCCAGTTCTCATGACCTACATTACAATTCTAATAAGAGTCTCACCAGTAATGGCCCTGCAGTGTAAGAAATTGAATACTTCCAGCCGGCAGGAAATCAAACTGTGCCTTCCTAGTTTCTCTCTCGGAGACTCAGAGTACGTCTCTCCTAATCACATGAGCAATTATAACTACAGTCCAGTCTCTGATTCAGCCAAGACACATTCAAACACACACATAAACCCACACACTCACCATTGCGGTCTATGGCAAATGGCGTCCCTGCAGTGACAATCTCATAGTTGCAGATCTGGCTGTACTGTGGTGAACAGTCTTGGTCCCAAGCTTCCACCTGAAACAGCAAAACAAACTGTGTCATTCCCAGTTTAAACACACTGAATGGAATACTGGTAATGGAAATATCTCACATTTTAAACTGGATGTGTTTTTGCAGAGTTATTAAACCATCTTGACTTAAACATTTATGAGTGAGCCTGGTTGGGTTATGTTCAAATGTAAGATCAATGTACCTGTAAAATGCTGTCATAGATCTTTCCTTCTGTTACTGATGCCTTGTAGAGCAGCTCTCGAAACACAGGGCTGAACTCGTTGACGTCATCCACCTGGATGTGAACCACCGCCCTGTATAGAGGCGCACGAGAGAAAGAAAGAGGGAGCAGGGAGAAAGAGATGGAGCACATTAGGCAAAAAAAGAAGCAGAGTAGGATGCAAACAAAGTGAGGTGGAAATGATTGATGGGGATAAGGAAAAGTTAAGACACAAGGGAGTAAGAGATGGATGGAGGAAGGTAGGAGAGAAGAATCTCTTTAAGTCATTAGAGATGATTTAAATTAATTGGGAACTGAAGGTTTTTTTTGCTGTTTATCCCGAAGACAGTGTTTAGCTAAAGGCAGAAGAGTGAGAGAGGAAAACAGTTTCTATGATCGAGGAAAGGCAGATTAATTCCTGAAAAACGGGATTGAAAAGAGCTGATTAAAAAAAGAAACCACATAAAACAGCTTGTTTATCAGAATGATTCTGTGAAATGGGTTAACATAAGTATGTTCAGTTTGATTCAAAAAGCTTATGTACTGGCTCAGGCTCAGCCATAGCAGATCTAGCAAAGAAAGATCATCTGAAAATATTACAAGTTTTTCTCTCTACTTTCCATTCAGTTTCTCCTTCCTTCACAGTCTGAAACAAATAAACACCAAATCTGCTGGAATCGGCTGCTGAAGATATTAATAAGGCAATCAGATAACATTTGTGCAGCAAAGTGTATAAATGAAGCAATAATTTAGGTGCATCGTGAAGTTTTTCCTCACCAGTGACCTTCTCTGACTACAACTCACGGTGTATCTGAAGAAGCACATCTGGCTAATTAATGACATTAGCTTAATGAGGCCTATTTAGAATGTCATGCAGTGATAATGTCACACACGCACACACACTCACACACACACACACACACACACACACACTCACACACACACACACACACTCACACACATGCACACGCACACACCTTCATACATCATCCTCTGGTGAAATTCATCACAGATCCCTGAGATGATAAATTTCTCTCCCTTTAGTGCCGAGCCTGAAGCATTTTATTTCAGCAACTCCTTGTCTGACTGAAGCAGCACTGAGTTTGATTTGCTGCTGTCTATGTAAGTCGGTCTGTCTTTCTGTCTGTCAGTCTTATCCACACAGCACTGTCATACACACAAAGAAGCATGGAATGTTGATGGGCCATTAGGGGGACACATCCTGAGAACAGAACTGCAAGTCTCAGCTGTCACGGTCACTCCACAGAAAAATGTCATGTGAAATAAAACTAAGAAAGATGAGAAAAAAGAAACTGCAAAGACGAATGTAAATAAACCTAAAAGTAACTTTTCTTTATATCTGATGCAAGTTTAAAAAATAACATTTTTTTTTAAACTTGTCGGATAACACCTTAGAATGCATAAGCATGCTACAATGGTACAAGTGGAGTTCTTATAGTTTACTATAGCCGTTTTGACATATGCACTCCAGATAATATCTAGATAATTACGGGAGGACTGCTCTGGAGATTCTCCCGACCTGGCTGTTCACATGCAGTATGCTCTCACAGTTGGAGACTTCATGAACATTTTCTACTCTTTGCACAAAATACAGAATGCTTATAGTTTTCATGTACAGTGCTTTTTCTTTTTCTATAGACACCCAGGAATGAGATTAAATTGCTACAAAGGGATCTAGTCATGAGGAGCTTTACTCAAAAACAAGAATATATACAAACAAACAGAAAAAAAAAAAACGCAACTCCAAACGCCCGCTTACATGTAAATTAGAATTTTCACAGTTTTCTAACCACTACTGTAACTGGACAAACTCACTTTTTGACCTTCTTACAGTTGATTAAGCAGGAAATTCAAATTGTGCGTAAATAACAAACAAAAAGTATGAGTAACCTTAAAGGAAGAATGTGCAATTTATTTATTTTTTTGGGGCGCTGGTGGCACAGTGGCTGGTGCGCGCGCCCCATGTATGGAGGCCTTGGTCCTCCAATCGGGCGGCCCGGGTTCGAATCCCACCTGTGGCTCCTTTCCCGCATGTCATTCCCAACTCTCTCTCCCTGATTTCCGACTCTATCCACTGTCCTATCTCTCCATTAAAGGCAAAAAACAAAATGCCCAAAAATAAATCTTTAAAAAAAAAAATGTGCAAATTTTTGATGTCGCTCTTGAGCACCGGCATACATGCATACATCTTCACGGAATGACCATGATCTAAAAACCCTTACGTGACATCCAATTACCTTGTGAGTATGTTATTCTTCTTTGCTCCAGTCGTTAACTAGAACAGCTTTTATACTCAAAGAGAGGAGTCGGCCGTCCCATTCATGTAAACATGATGTAAACACGGCTCAGACAACAACACAGCAGGCAAGACTTGTGCTTCTCACTCATTGTAGACAGCCATGACATCATTTACATAGCATATCATTGATTTCTGCTATATTTACGTGTAAAATGTCTTCCTTTAAGTTTGCATTACTTTACATTCCAGTCATTCAATTTTTAATTATAAAATGGTTTGAAGACAGCAATAACATCATCAACAATGATGCAGGTTAGCGGAGTAGTGTGCCACTTTATAATTCTGATGTATGATGTTTTTAACAGCAACATCAGACAGATGTTTCTTAGTAGTACTGATAATGAATCACTTGTTTTTCTGTCTTAAGCTAGACTTATGACTGTCGCTCTTTCCTGATTGATAACTTAATCAGAGTCATTTGTGCAGCTGCCTCTTGACCATCATTCTTTCAAACTTGAAAGTGTATTATTGTTTTTATCCACGTTTGCCGTTATTGTCCGCCCACTTTGAATGTGAATGACTGTGACAGCTAAACAAGTGAGGCCCGATAGATCATAATAAGCACTATGTGACAACTTTAATACACGATGTGACAGTCACCCTTTACATAACTTGAGTTTGTAGGCAGCTTAAAAAAAGTTTCACAAAGAGAGCAGAACAGACAGATAGTGTATGAAGAGTTGGTGGAGTGACAGTAAAAGTGACAGGCTTTTACTTAAAACAATGCCAAGTTAGAAAAAAAGCCTTCCCTTTTATTATCTAAACGCAAACACATTTCAAATCTAAGACGGGAAGAATCTTTTGCCGTATTTTACACAGTGAAATACTCGTGCTATTTGTAAACCCACAGATACACAGTCTTGCTTAATTTAAGTTCAGATTTAGAAGTTACTATAGGAGGTTTCTGCATTCAGGATCCCAAGTGGTTTGTTGGGGAAAAAATATTGCAAACCATTTCAAAAGAAATAAAACACAGCTATGGAAAAGCAAATATTGAGAGTGAACATTTTTCTCATGTTTTTTTTTTAGTTCTCATGTTTGCATGAGTTCTCTAAACTCAAGCAGACAATAAAATCAACCATATCATTCTCTTTGACGACATCGACTGTGATGAAGAACAGGAATTGCATGCAGGTTTTTTAGAACTAAACTTAATGATATCAGTCTGTTTTAAGTCACCACATTGATGTTATGTTTTCTTTGTTTTGTCTTGGTTTGGACCTGGTTTAGATGTGTACTGTATAGAGACTCATAACCGCAAGCAGAGACAAGAGCAAACAAAACGCTGCGCACACATAAAGAAAGGTAAAGAGATACTTTGTCATGTTTGCTCCATTTATCCTCTCCGGTGGACCAACCGCTGCTGAGTGATGGAAAATGTGTCCATTACTGTGCAATGATTGTGATTGTTAACAAAAGACTCATCTTCAAGGAAGAAAATATTTGACATAACAGCAAATGCCAGCACCTGCATCAGTGGGCCATTGGTTAAATATTAATTATTACATCACTGTGTTAAAGACTTGCTTCCGATTAATCAAGTACAGCATCTGAGGTCTGTTATTTCTCTATTACATCGAAGAACAGACCAGTGTAGGGATGCAGCTCCAATCACAGATTCTGGAGGTCTTGCTATGATCGTTTCAGTCCGTACAAAGAAAAGGAGGAAACAAAAACAGGGACAAAAAAGCGGAGAGAATGCTAAAGGGTTAGGATTCTTCTATTCTGTGGAAACTAAAAGCAAATTGTTTTGGCATAAACCACACGCATACACATGTCTGAAAACGTCTGTCTTTTAAGTGGCTGAATCAGCTAAAGCATCGACACATCAGCAGACATCAGCTAACTCACTTGTGAGATTTCTTCCAGTCGGCCCCGCTGGCTCCGGCCCCACAGTCGTAGGCCTGGATGATGAAGGTGTACTCCTTCTGGCTCTCACAGTCCACAGGGCTGCTCGCCCTCACCACTCCTTCTCCTGATGTGCGATTCAACACCACAGCCTCGAACGGAGCATCTTGGCCGTACACCTTGAAGGCACAAATCTCTCCTAGAAAACAACAGAAGCGACGTATGACTACATGATGGTTGACCTTAAAGGAACACTGACGATGTAGACAATATTAAAATGTGTGAAGAGGAGCATTAAACTTTATTTTTCTCCTTTTATGACAAAAACAAGTTCACACTTTGAATCGACTTTATACAGCAATGTCATTAAGTGAGTCAGGGGCAAACATAAACCAAAAGAGACAAACAAAAACAGCATGAAGACAGTCGAGAGGGGAAGAGATAAACATCAAGTGAAAAATAGAGCCAGCACTTTGGAACAACTACTGTGTTTATCAGTGGGACATCTTGAATATCCCTAATCTTTGGCCCAGACAAGTTCTAAAGAGGAAAAAGGGACAAAATGAGAAACCACAGAGACGTAATGTTCTTCAACACGTCTGTTCGTCAGCAAAGGGTGAAAATGTAACTCGGCATGCGGCTCATTAGTGGACAGGCACAGAGGACACTCAGAGCTTAATATGGAGGAAATCAACAGCCTGGAAGTGCACTTAATACACTGCAGACACTTTGTACAAACAAACTCTGAAAGACACAGGCAAAAGAATGCATTTCCAAAAGCTGGACTTTTAATATTCAGTCATTTTTCTAGAACACTGCTGCTAAAATTTTTGTTCCATTTGTTTCTTTCATTTTTCTCCCCCTGTCATTTTGTCAAACCCTGCAGCAGCTAACACACAGCTCAGATAGGTACTGGTAAATCAAAGTGTGTGTAATGAGGTAAAAACAACCAATTCAATTCAATCCCTTCAAATGTCAGTCCTATTTCAAACACACAGTATACAACTCGGTTTCTATCAGACCATCTCCCCACAGATGTCTTTTTTCAACTGAAAGAGTTTTCTTTTGGCCATTGATGATCACTGAGATTTTGCTAAGCTTCTGCAGGTTGAGTTCAGTTATCAATGAGCGGAGATTAAATAAGGCCATCTCAGCAGACATTAAACTTCTGTTGTTGATTATTACTAATGTTTAGCAAATCATTTTGGAACTTGCAAAGCAGAAAGAAGCCAGGCTCTCCAGTGGACGGAGCTCCCACAACCTTCAGCGAGGTGACCTGGCAGAACTACCACCCGACGCCCCTGAAGCCCAGCCACCACCGCCTGATTGTGTCATCCCTCAACCACCGCCTAACGTCCAGCCACCACTGTCGGACTGCGTCGTCCCCACAACCCCCGCTGTCCTCATTCACGGCTTGCTACGACCTCCACCTCAGCGGCAAGGAAGTGTGGACAACAGGAACACAAGGGATAAAAAAGGAGAAATCCTTCCCTGCATATTATCCCATATGTTCTTTTCTTAAGCGTCTCGAGATAAGACTTTTAGAATTTGCGCCATACAAATAATGATTGACTGAAATTACTGATATATTAAAATGAAGATTTTGAAATGTCAGTGTCCCTGTTTTATCCTCTTATTGCAACTCAGACAACACAAACATATTTCTGATGGCTGCACTGTACTGAATGTCAGAAGCACCATAGCCGTGGGCAGGGCCACGTCATCAGAAAGTCTCTAGTCTTTGGAAAGTCTTAAGTAACCGATCAAACTAAATGAATTGGGTTTTCAAATAGTCATGAACTCTTCTTAATCTGAAATTTTTGCATGCTCATTAAGGCCATGTTTTTACTTTTTTTCTATTTCAGGCTACATTTCTAGAGGCTTTGAGACGAAAAGCTCAACAAAAGTGTTCCACCATATTCACTGAGTGTACTATGTTTGCTATACATGTTTGCGTGTGTGTTTTTGTGTCGATATGTTTGTGAGTCTTGCATCATCTGCTGAGTTCATTCTCTGCACAAGTGTTCATTTCAGGGATTTAGGAAATCTCCTTGCAGAGAGAACAAATGCTGCAGCGTTCCGACCCAGTGCTGGCTGATATCTTGGAGAATACAGCGGGACACACACAGGAAACAGAACAGCTACCTTTGCTTTGGGATTTTGCCGTTGCATTCTCAAAAACCTTGCTGACAAATACAAATTTCCCTCTCACGCTGACTTCGTTTCACATCTGCTCGCCTTTTCTTCATATCCAACTGTCATGCACAATGTCTCTCCCCTTATTTTCTCTCTCTGACTTCCTTTTAACCCAATTCAACTTTTCAAATCCCCTTCTTGCTGAACTAATGACGCTGCCAAACACAGTGTGCCTTAAGGTTTGATGCCTAACCAATTTTAAAAGAAATCTGGCCCTTGTATCGGTCCCTTTGAGGTGGTATGGAAATGAAATGGTGCCCACAGCGCCAGAGGGACTTGGTGTGTACGTATAGAAACATAATAATAATAAACAGCGGGTGATGTGGAAGGATGCCGATAAGCACCGCCTTGATCCTTGGCTGCTCAAACACATGCAAACACACAAACTGAGCAAATACGCTCTTAGATAGGACCAAAGAGAGAGAGGGGAACTGTTCTGAAAATACCAGAGACTGAAGTATACAGCTGCATCCCCTATGCATAAACATTGATTTAGTGGTTTGGAGAAGGAAAAGGTACCACCGCTTAACAGTTTGGGGTTGAATGCTAATCCATTTTCCGCTCCATCTGTTGCGGCAAATTTATTTTTCTGTATTACAATTTTAACAGGAAAACGCAACAGAGTCATACAAGGGTGGAAAGATGGAGAGAACAGCTGAAGATGAAGAAGAGAGAGAAAGACAGGAAGAGATTAGAAGAAGTTTTATGTGCCAATGTATATGTAAATGGTAATGACAGAAATTTCACACCGATTCCTCCCATGTCAGCAAATGTGTACTTCACGCACACACTTGTACACTTACTTTCTTGCCACCTAGTTTTCTTCTCGGCAGCCCCACCAGAGGGAACGCTGTAATTTCACCCCGCTGTGGCGCGCGGATGAAATGAAGTCTAATCTTTTGGCCTATACGTCACAAGGGAATGGGGGTCGCTTTTCAAAGTAAATATCATAGATTCTGCCTCCAGGGAGTTGGCCTGTTGCCATGGCAGATTGAGAGTGAAGTGGAGGAGTCAGCAAAATGCTTGGATAATAATATTCATCTAAAATAGATGGCACTCCATAGAAAGGCTGAGCAGCACATACTGCATCAACAGAAAATATCAAGCTGTCAGGGACGGGCTGTTAAATTGTCAATATAATGGAGACGGACACGTTGGATAAAATTAATGAGAAAATGATTCCTCTCAAAGTAACACACTGTCACAAGGAGTCCAAACAATTCAGACCATAAATAACCGTACTTGACAGAGAATCTAAACTCTGTACGTTTCTGTTTTTAACAATTTCTCACACTTCATCTTAATATTAATAGCTGTTGTTATTAAAGGAATCGAATCACAAAATGTTTCCCTACTGGCTTGTACACTTGTAACACTTTGTTATTGTGAAGCCTCTCTCCATTGCCACTTTCTTTTTATTTTGTTGTGTGTTATTATTGAAGTGTGAGCAAATGTGAGTGTATAATGATGCAAGGTTAAAACATGAGCTTTATTTTCTCACAATAAGGTGATATGGCTTTTCAATTTCTTCTCTCCAAAACAGATTAATACTTCAGAAAATCTTAAAACAGAACCAAGAATTAAAACAATTGTGTTTTATACCCCTGTTCTATAAGAGTTCAAACTACACTTTTAGTCTTAAGTTGTTCGTTGTTAAATATTTATGTATGATTGTTTTTGAGATTGTTCAATGTAATACTTGAAAATAAACTATTTCCTCTTCTTAAGGTAGATATTGAATATTAAAAAGACGTATCACAAGATGCATCAGTTGTGTTTTATTACGTTAGGTATAATAAGTTATTGTTGGTAATGAAGGACTCCGTTTTGACTGTTGTGTACTTCATTGTTTAAAGCCTTTAATCACATTTAAACAACCTGAGTAGTGATCCATAAGTGATTTACTTTCCATGTGTAAATAATATAATATGAAATTAAGCTTCTAATTTCTAAGGCTTGTAAGCGATCTTGTGCTTTCTCTTAATGAAAAAAGGTCCAAGAAAAACTTAAGAAAGATAGTAATACACTATTCAAAGATAATTACATAAAACAGACGAATGAAATAAAGATGAATAACATCTTTTCTTTATAGTAGCCATTTCTACAAAGAAGAAAAATCAAAGATATAATTAACATCAGAACAATGGCTCTGCTCACTTTAATTGCCTCAGTAGGCTACAGCAGCATGCATAAAGCAACACTTCATTAAGATTTTTTGTTTTTATGATGTGGATTTAATTCACATCTCTAAACCTGTCATGAGATGACAACGGTGACCTTAAAAGAAAACCATATAAGAAAAGCACAAACTATAACTACACCAGCATGTTCATTAAAATACATGTAATAGTCAATGTTCTGCAAAAAAGACAAACTGGGGTCTGGATCTGGGATTGTAGTTTTTCTCTTTGACTTTAACTGCAGATTTTTATTTGTGATTAATCCCCTGATGTCAAGAAGACAATTACGTTAAATAGACAGGCTACCTGACTTTTTTGAGAGACAGAAGAGGTATACATAAATGTTTATGCTTTCCAATAATACACCCGAGGGGTAATGTGAGTGGGAAAAAAAAGGAATAAGCTTTGAATTTATATCTGAAATGACTAGCTATAGTGCTACGCCGTTTAGAGCCCTACAAACAGAAACAACTTTTTTGTTTTTGATGGATGTAGGTCACAAAGTGATGTGTCAGCGTGCATCGCGGTATTGACCCTGAGATGTAATGTTACAGTGAATTTGAGACTTTGAGCCTCATCGGAACAGATTCTCTCAGTGAAGCCTGGACAGAGAAACAGAAACTTCAATCATGTTAATTCCTCCTCTTCTTAATCAAGTACTGGTGTGTCTCCATCTGCTGTGTCTGCGCCTGTTTGTCCGTCTCCCCGTAGAGCACTAAACCTGAAAGCTTCAGTGTGGAGATTTGACTGTGTGTGTGTGTGTGTGTGTGTGTGTGTGTGTGTGTGTGTGTGTGTGTGTGTGTGTGTGTGTGTGTGTGTGTGTGTGTGTAAGACCTTGATTAAAGTGAGTCTGTAAGTAGAAGGACTATGAGGCAGCTGAAAGTCCCAATTCCTTCATTCTCCTGCTCTCAGTGCTGAGCTCACAGCCAGCATGTTCTTCTTTTTCTAATTAATGACAGGATTACACTTCATCCCACTACTGACCCACAGATACACCCAACTACACTCACACAAACACACTTCATGAAAACAAACACATATATTACAATAAGGACAGGGAACACACACTACCAATCAGGTTGAGTTATTTCAGGGTAGAGGGCTTCATTACAGTGCTTTACATTTGAATAATACTTTATTGACTCAGCTTTGTTTTTGTCTCTGCTTCTTTATGCAAAAAAAGACTACAGCTCACTCATACAAAATACTCCTGCATGGCCGCAATGATATTAAAAACAATAGATATCAAGTAAATGAGAGCTTGTTTCCTGAAAAGTGTAATAAAAAATGTTCTCTTAAATATATCACCAGATCCTTGGTGAGGGATGTGTTCTTCTGTTTTATTCATTTTTGCATTTTGTTGTAGACAAAATGTATTTTCATATTTTCACCACGAACAAGCACCTTGCTCTAAATATCCTCATGGCATACGGAGCACATGGCTGAATCGACTGAGCAAACAAGGGCATGTGTTAAAATTCATCTCTTGCTCTGGAGTTTTATTTGCTCCTGCTGTCCTGCTAACTTCTTCGTCAGATGGAAGTTTAGACTGCAGAACTTTTAGCATTGTTCCAGACTGAACAAGTTTCTATAATCAAAACAACCTCACATTACTTTGACTTAAGTCAAATATAATGTCAATGTGTTTAACTTTTTTGTAAAGAAATTGTTCATGGATTCTTATTGAAACAATGAGTAAAATCTGACATCAACATTGGGGCAAATCCTGTTCTTATTTGATACTTTTCATTACTTTATGTGACAATTTAAATCAGCTATTAGCAATTCCTGCTCGTAAAGTACTCTTAACTGTACAGACAACTTCATCTTGATTACTTTCATACTAAATAAAACATCTGTTGATGTAAGGGGCATAATAATGATTGACATTAAATATGAAGATAACCCAGAAAAAGGTGTATGGTCATTGAAAATGGAAATCCTCAAGGGTTTATAAACTGGCTGAATTTATAAACAAGCTCAGTGTCATAACCAATCCATGAAGCAGGTACATGAAGAAATAAAAAAGGAAAAGGGAATAAAGTGGAGGCACATCTGGATGAATTTATTCAGTTATGTATCTTGGTTATTTGTATCAAGACATGTGGGCATAGTTGAGAGTACATTTATAATTCATCTGCTCTTATTAACAATATTAAAATGTATTAAACTGGCTGAACATGAAAAATGACTTCTCTTCTAGTGCTGCAGTATTAGAGGGGGTGTAAAAGAAGGCTGAAGATAAAAACAAATGAGCTATCACAACTTTCTACTTCCATTTTTTATAGTAGCTTAATGTATTTTTCCCCCCTCTCCTTTGTCTCCAATGTTTCGGTAATGAAATGACAACAACATCGAGTTTTGGGTAGAGAACTAGAGGTGAAATCATCAGAAATTATGGCTCTCTGGATTTGTCTTTGATATTTTGTCTGGCTTTTTATACCAGCATTTAAAGCTTGACTCCACTGTTTCACTTCTAAAAATCATACTAAAAAAGGGTATATTGTTAGAAGCAAAACTTGTTGATAAGAAAGTCTTGACATAATAGATGTCATTATTGAGTAACATTCAAAAGTATCCATTACATAAAAATCTACAAGTGCACCTACATAGTCACCCACACATTGAGTAAACAAATACTTACAGTATTGACCAAATACTGTAAGTATAAACTCCCACATGAACGCACAAAAATAAACCACAAGCAGCTTATAGGCACATTTCAAATCATTAAAGGTTGCTATAAACTGAGATAGAGAATGGAAAATAACTGAAATGTGCTGCAACATCTATATTTGTATTTCTATATTTAAAAAAATCAATAAATTTCTTTTTTGTTTTATTCTGAAATTCAATGTGATGTGTGTCTGTGTGCCTTTACCCAGTGCAGCCATAGTGGGCTCCAAGTCAGTTAAAGAAAGAAATGCAGGAGCAATTTATCAGAGCCCTACTGGGCTCCTTCAGTAGCCCACCACTTCCTAATTGCATTTGGGAGATTGTTGCACCATCCACTTGACCTCAAGGTGATGAATAAACTGCTTGCTCAGAGGCGAGAGCGTACGCACACATGCAAAACAAAACAACAACAAAAAAAAAAACACCCACACAAACTTTCAGGCTATCTATTCACCCAGGACTGTGCATGCATTGGACAACACAATATGGGAATGTGGAGAATTCAATATTGGAGAAACTACAAATTCATTCCGCTGGGAGCTTTGGTGGGCTGCAATGCAATTAGTGTTAATTGCAGCCTCTGAAGTTGTGTGATTAGAATTCATCAGATGAACTGTGACTGTCGGTGTTGCCTGTTAATTGAACTGTGTGAAGATGTAGCTGTGTGACTTAAATGCTGAAGAGGACAGCCCAGAGAAACATTTGGGTTTAAGTGTTTTAAGCTGATACAGAGTGGAGTGTCGACCGCTGAAGTCAGACACAACTATGAATAGTTTAAGTTGCTGCTTTTTAAAGAGGCTACTTGTGGCTCAAGGATCCCGACTTTGAGTGTCAGGAGTGACTGGGATATAACTCCACTTTAGCGAGGTTCTTAACCTCAAATCTCTCCAGTGAAAATATGTAAACAGAAAACAGGTAAATTAGGTATGAGCAGGATTTCACGCAGATTGTGGGTATGGATCCAGCAGAGTGAAATGAAAGACGGAACACAAAGCAAGTGCGTGACTTTAAAATAGCAGCTGTACTTTATTATGGATGTGATATGAGTACTGTTGCCTGCTAATGAATGGAGAAATGTATTTTATTATGATAACATGACAGTCAGTCCTATCTGAGAAAGGACATAAATAAATACATCTTAGAAAGCCTAAAATATATAAGATTTATTTGACACTGTCTAATTTGTGTTTCCTGAGAAATGGAAAAATAATGACTAACTAACATACTTGCTTTCTTCAGTGTCAGTGTCTTTACTTTGCAGAGGAGGAGGCCTCTATGTAAATCTGTCTCTTGCTCAACAAGTAGAGTGGCTACAAACAAGCTAAGCTAAAGTGAGTGACAGCCTAGCTTGCATTTTCTTGTACCTGCTGTGTCAGCAGAAGCATTGAAGAGAAATGTGAGATTGCCTTATTCAGAATAGGCAATCTCATTACATTCTTTGCTAGCTCCTAGTTTTTGCTGTTTGCTATTGTAATGACCAGAAATCATTCCTTCTTTGCTGCTCCAAAGCAGCACCATCTGCAGCGGTAACATTTTATATTAAGGTACACCTATTCACCATTAATACGTTGCTTATTAGCATGCAAATGAGTAACATATTGGCTCTTAATTAGTCATTATTGAACTTAAGTACTTATTAATGCCTTATTCTGCATGGCCTTATTATACAACCAGTAAGCCATTAACTAAGAGTTTTCCCTCAATAACCTCAGAATTATTGCTAATTAGTAGTAAGTAAGGAAGTTGTTGTATATGAATTACGATCTCAATAAGCTTTGCTTAGTATGGACTTTATAAGGTGGTAGTACCACAAGAATAGTTATTCTCCCTTAATAACACTTAATGAATATGGTCTGTTCTTACATAACAAAACTACATAGTGTTAATAGTGTCCAAATAACTCTAAATTAAGTCTTTGTTACTTAGAATATGTTCCCCATACTAAAGTGACATCTTGATGATTACTAATTCACTAGTAGTTGAACACTTATTAACCAACACATGTTCCCTAATCTAAAGTTGCCTCCTTTTCACACTTAGTTAATATATTATAGCACATAACTACTGCAATGAACAAGTGATGGGTTACACCTTTGAAAAAAAATGAATCTATCTATCCATCTATCTATAGGTTCCCTCTCATTCAGTGGTAGAATAACAAAGACAGCACAAGTACAAATACCTCATTTATTAAACCACTGGTTCAGGTTTTCCCAAGGCTGACAACAAATACTGCCTGAACTTGCTGTGTAGTTTAACTTACAGGTAATGGGGGTCTGCCTGAAAATTCAAACACTGACAAGTATCAGTGTATATAAACATGTCATATAATATGGTATCAAATGTATAAGCAGGTCATAGGTACTCTATTGTTGAAAATCTGTGTGATCCTTTAACCAAAATCTGCCTGCTTACAAAAAACAGCACAATATAAAATACTGCACATTATTAAGTACAAAAATACAATACATTGCACAATCTAAAAAATATAAAACCTGCACAGCTCAACATGAACTTGGTCTTTATCAGCTAAACTACACTTGTCAAAGCTTAGAACAAATGTGCTGAACTGTACAAATATTGGACTTTCACAGCCTAAGCTTGTTCTATAATTACTGCATCAGGTGATTTATTTCCCCTGTGCCCTAACAATGATAAAACAAAATCTGCACAGGTTAATATTTCACATTTCCAATACAATACCACAGATTTTTAACTGAACAAAGCAGCTCACTTAAGTCTTAATATTTCATCACCAAGGGGAGGAGTTGGCCTTTGGCCTTCATGTCCTCTATAATGCTCTTCTTCTCAGGGGTAATGTGGGTTGCACACCTCTTGGCAAAGGACTGCAGGGTCTCAGTTGCAGGATCATACTTCAGGGTCTTGAAGGTTTCAGGATCCACAATGTTGAGCTCTGCAATTGCAGCAGTCATCTTGATGGTTCCCCGGCCCACGCCATTGATTCTGAAGGCTTCAGTCATGGTGCGAACTTTGCTGAAGCTTTTCAAGACTTTTTTTATATCTGCTGATAACCTCAGCTGGCCCTTTCACTGAAAAGTATATAAAACAGAAGAACATGAGAAATGAGCACAAACACCAGCTTAAGGTCAGCTGAAATTGCTCAAACTGGTCACTTCTCTTTTGATAAAAGTATGAAACATATTCATCTCCTGATATGATTCCACGCACATTATGTGGTTCAGAATTCAATACATAAATGATACTCTGTAAGATCTGTTTAGTTGGTAAGTCTTACAGTTCAGAATTATGTTTACTTCTGAGAGACAAATCTTTCAAACAATACATTTGATGTTGAATAATAATTAGTGTGAATGCTGCAAAATAAAATGGAGCTTTATTCTTGATGAAAGCCACATTTTTGACTTTAGACATTTAATTTTTACTTATCATCAAATTCCTAGTATATTCAAAATCTAGAACTGAAGATCTGTATTTTTGCCTCATAATTACTTCAGAACATATTTTTAACAGCTCTTCCAACGCTTTTATTAATAATTACTTTTCACGACCACTTGTTAACAGGGCAGGTGGTTCAAGTTATGCTATTCTTACCTCTCACATGAGCTTTTCCAGGCACAGCCACAGTTGCAGATGCAGGTGGCTGTGTCCAACGTGTCTTCCGTCTTTGGATGACAACATCACTGTCCGAGGACTCACTGATGTTAGGAGAAGATGGGGGAATGATGTCATCTTCATCCATGTTGCCATCATCATTCTCGTCGTCATCCTCCAAAGTAAATACTTTTGGTTGAGCTTTGATCACATAGAGGATAGATGAGACAAAGATCAGAGTATTATGAAGATATATCACACCTTTCATTACAATTACATTACATTTTGCAGATACAAGATGCTCCCAAATCACTCACATGATTTCTCCTTTCCCATGATTTGCTCACGCAAGAACTTGCACTCTTCCTCAAGATCTTTTATTATTTTTTCTTGCCATTGGATCCTGGCTTCTAGGAACTCCACTTTGGAGCTGGATCCTTAAAAACAAAAATGAGAGCAGGATTCAAAAAAGATTATGATTTGACAGTATTGAGCGAGAGAGAGAGAGATGCATGCAACAAAGGTAGTGGACCAGATATGGTCTGATGACTTGACTTGATTTGTAAGCACATGTATACTGACTAAATCTGCCAACAACTTTAATCTCAGGCAGAAAAATCACTAGCAAGACATGAAACTCTGTAATTTTAGACAACAAAGACACACTGCTAGAAAATGAGAAATCATTACCTGACCCAATGCTTCTGCAACTTGGAGCAGAGCTTCCTTTATCTTCAGGACCTACAGTATGGCATAGGTACAACAAAATCAACATATGAATAGAGAACACATTTGGTATAACTGCCGGTCAGTAAAAAGTCCACAATTCATACTGATGTCCACAACAAGCTTTAATCTTCACAGTTTTTAGCCTTCAGCTAAAAGCACTTCATGACTCACATGTCAAAAGGTAAATTAAACGATACAATGTAAAACAATATTTACCGTGTTCGCCTGCTGACCAACGGATATGAATAAATAAACGGGATGCAGAAACAGCGATTTCTCTCTCTCTCAAAGTCCGTGGTGCTGCACGAAGCCTAGCCTTCCGGTCAATAACGAAATGTGACATTCAAAGAAACTTTATCGACACGACAACATAACAAACAAAAATAAAAAAACATCTTGACTAATAAATTATTGAATTAACAGTATAACCTGCTTTTTAAGATTTGCATTTAAAGCAAAACAAATAAGCAATCATATTAAATAAAAGTCAAGCTTTTTAACTTCATGTGTTGCTATGGCAACCTATTTAACTCAAGCAGCGCCAGCTACATTTGGACAAGCTAATTATTTAAGTATAAAAGTTACTTGAAAGTTGACAAAGAAAAAATTACCATACAGATCATCTTTTTGGTCACCTCTGTCATCGAGTCACCTTTAGGGACTTTTAGGGACATTGTCTTCTTGGCCTTAGGCTGTAAAAATATAAATAAATTCATGTCACTATAACCGGCAAAATGTAACTTAAATAATCTACACAAGATTCAAAAGCTCTTCTTGTTCCAATGACTGCATAGTGCGTAATTTATTTTTCATTACAGAATGTGGTTCATACTAAAGCATTACACATGCACCTACATTCACATGTTAATGTTAATGTTTCTTTCGCACTCAGGTAGATTAACGTTACATTAGCTAATTAGCCTACACACTGCAGGTAAATAGGAGGGTTTACTACTCTTTAACAATGTACACGGCCCGGGACGGGTGTTATGATGTGCTTACAAATCTCAGGGAGGAGTTTCAATTAACAGGCTAGCGCTTAACTTACCATATTTGTTCCCTCTTCACTCTCCAAGCGGTGAACGAAACGGAAAATAGCCAACTTCTCCGGATCTGTGACGTGACTGGTGGCTCCCTTTGGATGATTGGATGAGGATGTCACATGACATGATTGGTCGATTGTTATTTCAATCATTACTCTACAAAGTGGGTCACTTTAGGTCACTTTAGGTCACTTTGCGCCATTTTTTTGATGCCGGACTGCCAGGCTGTTTACACGGAACCGTTTAGACATAAAAGAAGAAAAGGTGCGCAATATTATGAGCTTTGACTCTGACGTTTTTCCATAAGTATAGGTTTAACAAATATGTTGTTGGGTTACGAGTTTTTGAGTCGAATACATTTTAGACAGTGCCCCAAGGAAAACTACAAGTTCACCAGATGGTTAATGAAAGAAGGCCTTCTTCGAAAATGGATGAAATGCCCCTCTTTCTCTCATGTTATGAAGTTGTAGCCCTATGGCAAAAAGGAGGCAACATGTTGAGTAGAACAACTACATGTGCCTTACTTATTAATTTTCTATGTGTGTGTAAGCATATTGGAGTGTGCAGCATACAACCATCCAATTATATCTGCTGGAATTCAGTGCCAAATCCTATATTTTACGACATTTTTTTTTTAATACAGAAACTATGAGTGGTGTACACACAAAATATGCTAAGTCACATCTAGAGAGTCACAATACAAATCACACACAGCTGCAAATTTTAATTTTTTAAGTAAGCTACTGTTTATTTTGTAGAGATAGGGGTGTTAATGTTTCCACAAAGTTCTACATGTGTACAAAATCTGAAATGAAAAATGCCTTTTTAACAATTTTAGATCACATCCCTGGTCATATTGTTCACCTATTTAACAATAAATGCCACCAATCAGCTTGACTTTAAACTTGTACATGCACAGGCATTAATTGATTGATATCACCTTTTTCATGCTGCCTGGCACAAAAGCACAAGTGGTGACAAGTAGAGTAGAGTAGACACAGCTAAATTTACTCAAATGTCTAACCCAATTTAAGGTGTAACAGTTGTAGATATTACTTGCCAAGTAGGCCTAGAAATGGGACCTTTTCTGTTGTGCTTTGAGGTTGCATGGGGGGAGGGAATCACAAGGACTACTAAGAGTACAAGTGCACCTTGTTCAATCCCAATCGTAGCTGTTTCAACACCTATATGTAAACATCTATGTCCCCCTCTTCATCTTCATTTATGTGACATTTTTATTCAGTGAAATCAGCACAGTATCATAGGTTTTTATTTTGTAACATTAACCTTTGGATTTAATCATCAGGATATGCAGAGATTCCTGTCACGAAGGGAAAACGGTGTCGAGGTCCATCCGAAGTGGCCGAAGAATGTTTGAGAATTCTCACATTCGACTGCATACATTCGTGCATTACATCTACAGGTGCGTGGTTTTACATTGTATAATAACAAAAGCCATCAAAGACAAACTCTAACTCGGACCATAATGTTTTCTTTGAATGTTCTCACTATACTGTTGGTTGGGCTGGGTCCTATAAGAGCCAATGCTTACGAGACATGAGTTTATACAGTATATGGGAAGACTTCTGAATATTGGTTGAATTTATATGTATGTATGTGTAATTGTACAAGTACTGGGTTGCGAAGAGTCCAGTGTAGTACAAAGGTCTTGTGGATTTTTAGGTTTTAGTTGGTTCCCGGAAATTGTCTCAAAAGAACTTAATTCATTGGGGGAAAAAAAATCCACATAAGTTCAAAAGAACTTAACTTTTCTAAATAGACACTTCACTGTGCTAATTTACTCAGCATCCAATTTTTCAGTTGTTTCTTAAAACTCTTCAAAGATACAGCAGATTTAATTTGTTTTGGGATTTATTCCATTCCTCACCTCATACAGGGCATGTTCTTCACCCTACTTTGCTTTTGAGATTTGTTGTTTAAGGTTAAATACACTCTTGTATTCAGGCTATGAGTATCTGCTGTGTCTGCAAATGGGACTGCAAATGAGAAATTA
The DNA here is from genome assembly GCF_963930695.1 of Labrus bergylta. Taxonomy (NCBI): domain Eukaryota; kingdom Metazoa; phylum Chordata; class Actinopteri; order Labriformes; family Labridae; genus Labrus; species Labrus bergylta. The sequence goes on from NC_089198.1 coordinate 17,889,954, forward strand.
TGGTTATAAAAAGACCAATGACAACTTAAGAAATTGGTTTTAAACCCCCACTTCTAAATTGTGTCATAAATATTTATCTGGTTGATCTATTACAGATTCGCCCAAGGCCTTCGACTGAGACAAGTGGACATGCTGCAGGAAGGAATTACTCGGAGTTCTGCAACTCTGAGTAAACTTGCAGACAAGCTGCGGAGAGTTTGCAAATCGGGAATGAAAAGAATGAGAAGAAGAGGCAAGCAGACTGTTGGACAAAGAGCAGAGATTGTTATGATAGATGAAAGCAAATTTGGCCATAAAAGAAAGGTATGAAAGTTACTTAAACTCTTTTGAGTATTACTTTGATGCCAAATACATGATTTTGTGTCTAAAATCTTGTATTTGATGTTGGTTAAGTCTGTGCTAAACGCAGCTACCGAAAGTAGAGACAATACATGCATACATACATTTAAAATCTGTTTTTGCCTGAGGTGCTTGGAGGTGTATCTCCTGTGTCTCGAGAAGTAACTACTGCATTATGGAATAAGACACACTGTAGTTCATAGATGCAATAGAGGGGAATGTCGATTTTAAGAAACCACATTATTCCTACACCCCAGAACAGTTCAATATTTGTAAACATGCACCACTACTCCAAAGCTAGAGAGAACTTTTGAATTTTTGACTTTTGATTTATTCTCTCCCATTTCCCACCGTTATTGCAGAATCATTGTATTGTGAGTGCCATTGTCCTCATTTTGAAATATTTGCTCTTGTGAATTTCAGTACAACAGAGGACGGGCAAGCAACAGGAGTTCCTGGGTGTTCGGAATGCTAGGGATTAAGGATGACTCATTCTGATGGGTGGAGGTCTTACCGCCGTCTTCAGGATGAAGGCTACGATCACCTGACTGTCAACCATCAAGATTTTTTTGTCGACCCTGTTACAGGTGCACATACACAAAACCTGGAGAGATTTTGGGGTATTTGCAAGTCAACTATCTGGAGACAAAGAGGGAACCGCTCACAAAAACTGTTGAGGGATCACTTAGATGTAATTGAGTGGACTTATTGGCGTGGAAACCATCACAGTAACGGAACACTTGGAATGCTTTTGCATGACATTAGGAAAAAATATCCAGTATGAAACCTGTCTGAAATGTAGATGCAGATATCAAGTTGATATGTATCCTACCAGTCAAAGGTTTTGACACACTAAATGTACTGTTACCTCCTAGAAAAAGATTATTATCATGGACATGAAGGCCAAAGGCCAACTCCTTCCCTTGTTAAAGTATTAAAATGCAAGTGAGCTTCTTTGTTCAGTTAAAATTCTGTTATATTGTATTGGAAAAGTGAAATATTTGTGCACAGGGGAAATAAATCACCTGTTGCAGTAATTATAGAGCAAGTTTAGGCTGTGAAAGTGCAATGTGTGTACAGTTCAGGCAGATTTTCAACAATAGAGTACCTATGACCTGCTTATACATTTGATACCATATTATATGACATGTTTATATACACTGATACTTGTCAGTGTTTGAATTTTCAGGCAGACCCCCATTACCTGTAAGTTAAACTACACAGCAAGTTCAGGCAGTATTTGTTGTCAGCCTTGGGAAAACCTGAACCAGTGGTTTAATAAATGAGGTATTTGTACTTGTGCTGTCTTTGTTATTCTACCACTGAATGAGAGGGAACCTATAGATAGATCCATTTTTTTTTTTCAAAGGTGTAACCCATCACTTGTTCATTGCAGTAGTTATGTGCTATAATATATTAACTAAGTGTGAAAAGGAGGCAACTTTAGATTAGGGAACATGTGTTGGTTAGTAAGTGTTCAACTACTAGTGAATTAGTAATCATCAAGATGTCACTTTAGTATGGGGAACATATTCTAAGTAACAAAGACTTAATTTAGAGTTATTTGGACACTATTAACACTATGTAGTTTTGTGTTTTGTTATGTAAGAACAGACCATATTCATTAAGTGTTATTAAGGGAGAATAACTATTCTTGTGGTACTACCACCTTATAAAGTCCATACTAAGCAAAGCTTATTGAGATCGTAATTCATATACAACAACTTCCTTACTTACTACTAATTAGCAATAATTCTGAGGTTATTGAGAGAAAACTCTTAGTCAATGGCTTACTGGTTGTATAATAAGGCCATGCAGAATAAGGCATTAATAAGTACTTAATAATGACTAATTAAGAGCCAATATGTTACTCATTTGCATGCTAATAAGCAACGTATTAATGGTGAATAGGTGTACCTTAATATAAAGTGTACAATAGTTCTATTAGTTATTTAGTAGTTATAGTTACATTAGTTATAAAGTTACATTAATATAGTCATTTTATAGTTATATATTGTGTTAATTAATCTATAGTATACATTCGGTTCACAGGCCGCTGTACTTGTCCATCCTGCATTTATGGCAGTATTGGAGGCATTTCAGATAATGCTATCTGTTTCAAAACAAGTATTAAAGATGTCTAAGAGATACAAAGAGATGGAATACAAAAGAGGTTGAGAGGAAAGGAAGCTGCAGGGGTGATGGAAAGAAAAAAGGATATATTGAGATATATTATTGAGTGAGATAACGTATTCAGGTTTAAATATCTCTATCATCATTTTGAGTACCTCAGTGTGATCCCCTCCTCCTCCTCCTCCTCCTCTTCATCACCTTCTCCTCCCTGAGTTACGTCTCCTTCTTGCTGCTGCAGATTCAATGAGGTTAGCAATTATTCAGCTCTTAACATCAGTACTCAGATGCACTGCTCAACCTTGTCCTGCCTTACCCCCTGACATGCCTCACCCACTTTCATCTCTCCCTTCTCTCTCACCTCCCTCCCCTCCTCCTCCTCCTCCTCCTCCTCCTCCTCCTCCTCTGTCTCCTGCTGCTCACCCTGGCTGACAGTCCAGTGCTCCACGAGGGTCACCGGTTGACAGGTAAATGGCTTCTTGAACAAGAGGGAATTCAATTCAATTCAATTCAAACAACTGTATTCATCTTGGGGAAAATGGTTTGGAGCAGCTTGGATATAAAAAAAAAACATACACACAGTGACATACATTTTCATTTGTAGTTAATTTGTTGTTAAATAGTATTGACTAATTATGGCTATGGCTTTATGCAGGGATACTACAATGCAGTAGAAACCTGACACTGATTTAGCGTTAAGTAATGTCTAAAAACAAATATCTGCAAGTGCAGCAAAAAAATCTGCTTTTGGACAGTCAGGCTATCTTCAAGTTACTATTTGGACGGACATCAATGGTAATGAATTCCAATTGAAAGTCTTGCCAGAAGTCCTTTATTTCTAAGCTCATAAGGGTTGGACTTCATTTTCAGAAACAATATCATTATCAGCCAATGCATTTCAAGATTGATTTCTTGCCACTGCATGTAACTAACTCTAGAAGTGTGACAGATTTATCCTCTGGAGACCATGCATGTCTTTATAAACCGTTTGAGCCAAGCACATAATGCTGGGATCAGAAAATGCAATCCTCTGGGAAGCATGAATGTCTGTACAGACTTTAAACCATCCACTAGTTTGTTAAGATGAAATTCTGGACCGACCAACAACCAAACGGCCAACCAATCAGCACTGCTATCCCAGAGACCAAGCAAGTGCCTTAGCTTTTAACAGGCCTTATCTTCTCCACACATTGAAGGTACAAGATTTGGCGATTTTCATGGTAGAAATACTGCGTTTTTTCTACTTGAGTTCTCATTTCGAGCCTTGCTTGGTGCTTGCATCATCTTTTGTCACTTTAAATGCTGTTTTGACAAACAAGCTCTGCCTCTCTATGATACAACCTCACTTTGACCACTCTGTAAAGTAAATCTGCTCTCCTTGTCCACTTACACCCAACATCATCCGTCAGTTATTTTTGCAACCAGATCTTCCAACCCTCCTTGGAGACATTCATAATATGATTTTAATTCTTGTCTTTCTATTTTCCTACCCTTCTGGTGGACTGCAGGCTTCTAAGATAATCACAAACTGTCAGGTGCAGCAGGAAGCCTCGATGAGCCTTTGAGCTGAAAATGTCAGTGTCTCTGACTATGACCTCCGTCAGCTCAGCTGCTAACTGAGAGGACGATGGTGAGGTAAAGTAGAGAATGACACAGCCCATTGGTTTACAAGACAAACACTCACATGCTATGTTTGTTAGAGTTAGTTTTTAATCATGTTTTATTTTTATTTGATGTTTTAATTATGACCTGCCGAGGGACTGCAGATGTAAATTAGCTCTAAGCTAACTCTGGTACAATGCATCTAATAGCAATATTAATGTTTAATATTGTACATGATTCTTTCACAAATGAAATAAATAAATAAATAAATACACACAATTTCTGTGTCATGCACTCATACAAAAATGGATACACACATACACAATAACCAACAAACACATTTACATGATCAGACCAAAGTGATTTTATAGGATGAAGGAATTCTAGCTCTTTTTTTTTTTTGCTGAATCAAGAATTTGTATGTGGGTTAGGGTTAGGGTTATTTAATCTTGTGGGATAACTGAGACTTAATATTCATGGAGGCTTTAATTAAGAGAAATTAGCTCCTTCAGCAGAATGCTTGTTGCAGCCTGGATTCATTGAGAGACTGCCTAAACAGCAGAGTGTTTTTTTTTATCTAACAACAAGTGTGCTATAGATGGTATGTTCCTTTATTTAAATGTTTTTACTAACAATGTTCACAGTACCAATCAATTTTTATAAAATCAAGAATGTCTCATAAATAATGTCATCAACGTGTAGACATCACACAAAGCCGAAGCAATGATTGATGATACATAGCATCCCTGACTTCAGACCATTGAAGTGGAATGGCTTCTTGAGTATATGTCTGTTTCTTAAAATCACTGTGACTACAGTCCGTGGAGAAATTATAAAGTCAGCATTTCTAAACTCAACTAGGACATTTATTTATGATACAGGGACGTACGCTTGTCTTTGGAAGTGTTAAGATAAGATAAGATAAGATAAGATAATCCTTTATTTATCCCACAATGGGGAAATGTACAAGTTAGTGACTTAACTTGACTGTTCAAGAATTAATTTTGTTGTGGATGCATCTACCTTTAAGCAATAACAGACACCAACACTACATTCGCTAATCTCAAACATTAGCTCTGAAAAGTGTTGGGTCTCTGTTTCATGTTTATTGACAAATTAGTAAAGCCAAAAAGCTGTTGAGCGACACAAGTCTGTCCAAAGCAACAGCTGTTTAATAAATTCTCTCTGAGCCTATTGCCAAATTGTTACTTAAATTGGAAGAGAAATACATGACTGCCAAATTGTATTTTAAGACTTGGGCAGCTCCACAAAATTATAATCATATGAACAACATTCCACACCATAAATAACAGATCTCAACTAAAAACTACAGAATACCTGAGATGTTGTTTAATATTCAGCCGACAGCGGTGATAATTAGTCAGACCCTGTAATTATAAATATAAAGTGTCTGCTCTGTGTAGCAACAGAGTCAATAACAGGAGTCATGTTTAGCTCATCCATTTATAAAAGGAAGGATAGTGTATCTGCATCTTTTCCCCTTGTGTAACCTAGCTATGCGGCATAAGGTGAGTCATTTATGTAAATAAAAGGAAACACTTTCAATTTGACCTTTTTTAACTGTCCTAATCCCACTTTGTTCTTCCACTGTCAGCCTGAATCCATGTCACTCTAGTGGAGCTTTTTTATGATACACTGATCATTTTCTGTGACTAACAATGATAAAAAAGTGATCTTTTGAAAGATTCTGCATGAACACAGGTACAGGCTGTTCCTCCAAAGTTCTTCATCTAACCTCCTGCCATATGCAGCTTTAATGGTAACTTGCCAGGTGTGTACTTGTTTGCAGAGAACAACTGTGAGGGACTGTGAGGTGTTTCTGGTATGTCAGTTCACAAAACCTTGAGAAAAACTTTGCTTGACAAGGATACATTTTATTATTTTAAAAAACACTCTGTAACAAGAGTTGGGTAAACATGCAGATTTGTACACAAAAAAATAAGGCATGTCCTGAGATCAAAAAAGAACAGCACCAAACAAAACTGAGCTGATGTAAGTGTTTGTCTGCCAAACTTCACTTTCCCCTTTTTCTCCTCTGTTTCTACATCAACTCTTCGCGGTACACAACCATTGTCACTTCATATCTTATAGAAAAGTGAAGATCACCAGGCTCATACTCGCCATTATAAGCCTTTCATTATGATGATACCATTTATAAGCTTTCACCACATTCTTCAAGTAAGACTTATAGCAAACACAACATCAAAGAAAACTAATGGCGGTTATTTGAGACCTTTGATTTTTTTCTGCACGATTATTAAAATGACACGACTGAACAGTGAGTCACGGGGGACGCAGCGGTGTGTGCTGTGGGATGAGACACATGCAGCATTCATCAGGAAGTAAATTCAGAGAAAACGTCTTGAGAGGAGGTAATGAGCGGTGTAGTTTTGATATGCTGCGGAGGTTAAGATAACCTAATCTGTCATCTTCCGTTTATCTCTGCATGCTACTAATGTTTGTCACAACATATGGCAGGAAATATCTCTGTGGTGTGTGGCTGTCATGTCTGATCATTTGTCATTTCTTCATGTGAGGTAAATGTGACAGTGTTGTGTTGTTTTCAGAGGGAACAGGGCTATTCATTTATATTCATTAGCTGCCAGGACTCAGTGTGAAACTAGAAAAGAGGAAATGTTTGGTTTACAATGAATTTCAGGCCTGATGTACAGTACAAGAATCTACAACAAACTAAAAAGATGTGATCTCTTATTTGAGAGTTTCATGCTTTATTTTTCATTCAACCAGGAAAGAAACTCATTGAGATTAAAAATCACACACACACGCACACGCACACGCACACAGTCCATGATCCGTACGGACCATAGACTTATTAGGTACGGACCAAGTCGGGAACACACGTGAACCGGTCAAACGGTTGGTTCGACTTGACTCAGTTCACTAACTTAACAATAGCAACGTCATCTCACAGCCTGCTAAAATAATGTGTAATTATTAATGAGGGAAAAACCATATTTGATATAAATACAAACGCAATATTAAAATGCCCAGATATCGCGCCATTCTGTTGGAAACACTGTAGACACTAACCTCTTTACAAGTCTATCAAAAGACAGGAGAGTAACGTTCTAAAGGCCTTTGACACTAAGTCTGATGCGTTCATTTTTTCTATTAACAGTGAAAATTGGCAGTGAGACTAAATGACTCACACTCATCATGCAGAATGATCAAGCAGTGAGGTTAATTTTGTGGTTCTTTCACTCGTTGAAAAAAACAAGAACATGAAAACACGACAAGGGAGGGAAGTTACACCTGTTAATAAAGGATGAGTTTTTTCTGTTGATAAGGAGCTGCAGAATTATCCCGATCGCTTCCAGGTGTATTTCAGGATGTTAGTGGTGCAGTTTGATACGCTGCTGTCTATACTGACTACTGTACACACTTAAGCAATTGATCCTGAACAGGGGCTGACAGTATGGTAGGGACACACACAGACACATGCACACACACGCATGGATGGATGAGAAAAAAAAATGCAGAAAATGAATCTGTTCTGAAAATGTTCTATCAGCCTTCTGTTCTTATGTTTGTCAAAATGGGGTGGCAGTAGATAAGTCCGTAGGGACTTGGGTTGGGAACTGGAGGGTTGCCGGTTCAAGTACCGGTTTGGACCATAATATGGAAGTTGGTGTGGTAGCTGGAGAGATGCCAGGGCACTTTTCGAGTGCTGCCGAGGTGCCATTGAGCAAGGCACTGAACCCCCAACCGCTCTGCTGTGCTCCCTTTGTAGCATCCCCACTCTGACATCTCTCCACTAATGCATGTCCACAGGTCCTGTTTGTTCATGTGTGTGAGAAGCATGTGTCTTTAAACCACAATTTCCCCCGTGGGGATTAATAAAAAACTAACACTTTTTTCTGTTTTATGTTGTAAAGAACAGAGTCAGTGTGCGAAGGCCTTAACCAAAGGAAGGTGAATGGTAAAATACATCGAGTCAGATCTAAATTTTCACTATAAAATATCTCTATATACTGTATATTATCCTGTTGTTATATGTTCTGCAGTTTGTATGCATTCACTGTGTTTATTTCCTCCTGACTAGATCCTTCTTTGTGCTGTACTTACTCTCAGATGTATGGTTTTTGGTATTAGTATCTGCTAAGTGAAATTGTAACTTTGTTAGATTGTAACATAAATTTAAATCTATCCACTGTCACTTTATTGTGTAATAACACTTACCAGATGGAACAAGAACAATACAACTTTAAAAAATACATGTCAAAGAAATACTGTGACACAATCCCCCTGAAACACGACTCATCAATGTAATGTAATCCTCGTTGGTTAATAGTATTTTAAATCTTTGTAAAAGACCGTTATTCTTTACCTGTAATTAGGTAGTGTACAGATCATGTTGACATAATATGGAAAAACATTTAAAATACATATCATCATCAAAAGTGGATTTATCTTTTTTTCTCCCTGTACTCTCCATCACACCAGACTCCGTCGCTGTAATCTCTCACCCATATGGACTATGAGCTGACAAAATCCTCACCTTGTAGCGACAGCCCCGCGTGTGATGAGTTAAAGGACACAAAAAGGTCAACAAAAGGTCTTAAAAGGGCAGGAAGGGTTTGGTATTAGACTGTCTTTATTTGTTTGTGTCATGGGAGCTAGGAGAGCACGGATGGGGTAATTATTCATATTCCCCAACTCGTCTTTTTCCCACTCTGCCTTTCTGATCTCTTACTCTCTCATAATTAGCAGACACAAAGACATGCTGGGTTGACACTGGTTCAAAACTGTTAAATCATACTAAAAACACAAAAATGAAATCACATTCAAGGGCAGCAGCTGTACTGCTGTAGATCCTGAGCACATGAGCACAGTATTTTTTCATTTTATTCTTGTTTTTATTGAGGGCCAGAGAATAAATTTGTCTTTTATGCGTTTGTCTGACTGGAAGCGAGGCACTCAGAGGACATTGGGTCCATATTTCCTTCAAAATAATGCAATGACTAACATCTACATCTACCAGGCCAATTTTATGGACTTTGTCTGTGCTGGGACTTGAACCTGCGATCCTGATTTTAAGTCCCTACAGACTGAGCTACTGACGCCTCAGAATATGACTTCAGCGTCAGGCTGACACTAACAGCCTTGTCAAAATACCTAACTAACATCTTTTTCAAACAATCTGCGTGTATTGTGCACTTTTCAAAGTAATTTCCTGCTGCATTGTTCTGTCTGAAGGGGGAGAGTGAGTCATTTGAAGTCGTTGCAGCGGCGGCAGGAGAGTGGCTGTAAGTACATGTTAGCTAGAACTCTGACTTAGCTCTGTTCAGCACTTGACTGATGGTCCTGGCTGCCCTCATCCATTACTCTGTCACTCGTTTGAAATTGCCTTTCACACGTTCTGGCACTTTTTGGGAAAGTGAGCGCTCCTCCTTTTTTGTCCCGATTGCTGAGACAGGACAGAGTGGCAGGTTAAAAGCATAAAAATCGTATTTCACTTGCAAGGCTGTCAGATCCTGCAGGACCACACAGAGCTGATCTTAGCTCTGCACCGTGAGTGGTAGGATGATACGTGAGCAAAGTACATGGGAAAAAAGAAATAGGAAGACACTTTAGAAAAAAGTAATGCAAATAGGTTCTGAAAAAATTAACTAGAGAAGACATTTAAGTAACATTCCCATGCAGGGAAAAATGTCAGCATAATACTCCCTGAGAGATCTACAAATGTATGTTGATGAAATCATGAATATTTTGTGCAGAGTTTTGAATCCATCCATGTGAAAAATCAGTAAATTATGAAAACAATGCCTCGATCTACAGTAGCATCAAGGGCAGCCTCATCCTCCCCTCTGTCCCTGAGTGTGGGCCTGCTTATATGACAGCTCATTCCTCCACACTATTAATGACCGAGCTCCCCTTTTCTAACGCCAACTATCATCTATCACCCTGAGCTAGACCGGCCATCACTCCTCCACTAAATTACAACCTGCTGCATGAGACATAAAATAGGGTAATGGGCTGAAAATTAGCCAATTACAATCGTTACACTGCCATAATTGACCCTGGAGACCCATGTCCAGCAGTACACACACACACACACACACACACACACACACACACACACACACACACACACACACACACACACACACACACACACACACACACACACACACACACACACACACACACACACACACACACACACACACACACACACACACACACACACACACACACACACACACACACACACACACACACACACACACACACACACACACACACACCTTTAAGGCTGTGTATGTTTTGAGGCACTTAATTAGGATAAGATTGGACCACAAGGATGAAATCGAATTGATTGAACATCAGCTGACTAACAGTAAACAGGGGGACTTTTGGAGAGCTGTAGAGCTGACATGCTTTCAAAGACCAAAAAACACTGGTAGAAATAAAAAACTGATGCTCTTTGAGGGGAAATACACATTTATTCAAAGGAACGAAATGACAGACTTATAAAGAAGGAAGAGGGAGAAAAACAATAATAAGTAATTTCTCTAAGTGTCCATAGATCATGGTCTACTTTAATATTAAGTAAATAATCTTAATTCATATGTGGCTGGGTCTCAATGGTCAAATTTGCAAAGGAAACAACATAACTTTCCATTTTTTCCCCAAATTAAAAACATGATATATTAGATATAATGTGTTGTTTCATCTTAGGGGGAGGGACACATCACACTGCACCATTAAACTGGCCTATTCCTGGTTTGGCAAAGTATATATGTGACTCATGTATACCCCAGTAGGGGGAGACTCATGGACCAGGTTGTGAATGATACCAATCTGTAACCTTTGAGCCAAGAGTGAATGTTTTCCACCAAGTTTCAACCCTTTCATTATGATGGTACTCGTTATCTGCTTTCACCTCATTCTTCAAACAGCTAACGTGATCAGGCAGGAAAAACAGGTTTTGATGGCGACATGGATGCAAGTGAGGTAGAATGAAGATTCATGAGTTGTTATTACTCTGTAATCCACCACCGTGAGAAGTCTCTGTCGATTGCCTCAATTAGGTGACTCTCTTTAAAGCCATCTCAAGGCAGCAGGTATCTGTTTCATCGGCAGTCTCTAATTGGAGTGATGTATTATGATCACAAGCTGCAGTCAAGAACAGCAGATCTGCTGGTTTCATTGTGTGAGGGAAAATAACCTCAGCAACCAGAAGGTAAAATGAAATTAACCTTCCTCATTTTAGTGAGTTTTCACCTTTACACTACCTGCACTGTTATCCTCATTTTTGACTGCAGACCAACAACAATAAGGTGCGAGAGCCCCCCCCTCCCCCTCCAATTCCCATCCAACCTAAAACCAAGCCCAACCCACAAACCACATGCATGGAAAGAAACTTTTAGGGGTAATTATTTAAGAAATTAAATTAGGGATGAGACTATTAATAAGTTACTCATTTAGATGACCACAAGTGACAAATCCAGTTATTTCTCCTCTACTCATTAGTCCTTATTTGACCCCTCTGTCTCTCCCTCACGGTCTCCCTTCTTCTTTTTCTCTCCAAACTCAGATGTTAATCTCAAGGTCTCTCAGGCTGAATCATCACTGAATTAAAAGGCAGCTTTTCTCTATAACCTTGCCTAAAAACTGCAACATCCATCATAATGACGGCACTTTTTTTCAAATCTTTGACCCAGTGTCAAAACCATAGAGCCAAATCTGAAGCTGTACTGTAGATCAAACAGCTGCTTTACTCAGTAAAAAAATACAAATTACATCTTAACTGAGTCCTTTTACATCCTTTATGCAAGGTCTACTTGAATCCTGAGATATTTGTATTAAAACTGTTCCTCCTAACATTACATGTTAAGGCAGAACTTGCTAGGTTCAAACTGTTTGGTGGTGGGATGGATTCTGTAAATACCTAAAACAATCACTTTCAATCAACTGTATCCATCTGTGCTGTAATGAACAAAACACTGGAGCAAATTTGTGGAGCATTTACTGCTATACTATTCTTTAATTCTTTTATTGGTGTGACGACAGAGGGCACATGTGCTGCACTTAACTATACATATCCAATATTTGTTTTGTTTTTTAAGGCTTCTTTTTGGGGGCCATTTTTGCCTTTGTTGGATAGGACAGCTGAAGAGAGACAGGAAGTGTTGGGAGGAGAGAGTGGGGGATGACATGCAGCAAAGTGCCATTAATTGCATTCACACAATACATAGAGTTTAGCTTTTAGCACAAGATGGACAGAAACTGTTATCATATTATGAATTGTTACAGAAGGATTTCTAGGAGACAACGACATCTACAATTAGTAAGTGAGGGAGAGCCCCTGCTCTGTTTACTTTTTTAATTTGGATGGGGACAATGATGAGAGAGGAGAGAGGAAGCTACAAGGTTAGCACTGAGGCTAAGATAAACTGAAATGTAAAAGACAAAGGTGATAGCATAGCAGAGCTCAGAGCCAGTTACAATGAAGGAAAGATGAGGTTAAGTTAAAGGTGCATGGGTCACACATGATTGAGGACGAAGTCAGTCTGTGACACAGAGCGACGAGTGATGTCGTACACAGGTCCAAAAGCCAGATTATCCTATTTTATGCTCACATGAACAAGGCAAATCGAGCAAGGAAGATATGCAAATTGCTGTCTAATTGGCCTGTCAGGATACCGAAGCCTTGTCAAACCACTGTCAGAGAGGGAGAGAGCAGGAGCGAGAGAACACAGAGAATTACTGGATTCGTTTTCAGCTGCCATTCACGGCACATTTCATTAAGTCATTCCAGCTCACATCACCAACATGGGTCAATGCGCTTCTCTTCAGGAGAAGGTTTTATCAGCCATCATTTTTAGAAAAGAGAGAAAACACTTTATTCATTGCTCTACCTATACCCTCCTATCTGCCTGCCACAACTGAAAGACTGAGACTGAGCTGGTAAACAAGGATTTACTGACCACTGCCCACTGCTAAGACCACAATAAGTCAGATCAGTGGAGGGGACAAGAAACTTCATGGAAACAAAATATTGAAAGTGGGGTAAAGTAAAAGTGTTATCTTAAAGGTCAACCATTACACTAAATTAAAAAAAAACAATGTTTGTACTTTCCTTACCTTTTAAGGGAAAGAAAATGTCAATTTAATATTAAATTCACTCTTTTGATGCTGTTGTTATAAGAACGAGCAAAAGCTGCCACTTTTTACTTTCTTACAGAGTGGATTATTACGTGTGTTCTAAAACTTCCACAGCACAAATTATGTTAGCAGAGTTAACTTAATGAAGATAATGAAAGCAGATTTACTCCTGGAAATAATTACAATTGTTTGATGCCTCATATGGTGACAGAGCTACTTACTGTTAATTTGATTAGCGGGTTGAAAATGATGCACGGCTGACTTTAGAGTTTCCCGTTGACCTTTACTTTTTTCTTTGCTGAGTTGTTATGAAATGATTATACAGTAACAACCAACAAACCAGTCAGTCAAATGGTGTAAGGTCATCTTTTAGCTGGAGTTAATAATAGAAAAGTCATCTGCAGATAATTTTTCTCCTTTTGAAAACCTACCTAGCTTAAGAAACACGCCAAGCTCGTACAAAAAAAAGCTAGAAGCAGCTCACAGCTGCTCATTATTTATGTCCACTAATGCGCATCCGAACAGGAAACTGAATTATGCAGTGCTTTTACCTGTTTGTTTGTTTTTCATCAAACCCCTGTTTATTTTAAAAGAGGTGGTGTAATGATCTCCCTGTAAAATCTTTAGAGCTGTTTGAGTACTTGTTTTAAAGAGTTCAGTCTATGCTGTTGGTCCTGCATTACTCTTTGTCTGATGTAAAAAATCAAAAGAGAGTGGAGTGCCGGTGGCCTGATGGTTGGTGTGTGCGCTCGATGCGCAGAGGCCAGAGTCCTCCAGGCTGGTGGCCTGGGTTTGAATCCAACCTATGGCTCCTCTCCCGCTGTCTCTCTCGTCTTGATTTCTGACTCTATCCACTGCCTAAATAAAGGCATTACAAGTCCCAAAATAAACCTTTAAAAATCTAAAGAGCAGTGATTTAAAGGGCAAAATGTATGTCAACTTGAGTTCCTGTCATTACATTTTCAAATTGAATTTAAGTGGGCAACACTGATTGTGTAGTGTTGTTTTGAAAAAGGACACCAAAGCGGACAGTTTTTGCATCCATTATTACTGCTTTCCCTAACAGATAGGTTATGCATTACAACAGGTCTCAACATATTTGCTTAGTGGAGTCACAGATCCAACCCCTTTGTCATGTGCTTGTCACAAACCAGCCAACAATTCAGTTTGATTTATGCATCTTAAAAATAAATAAAACCTTTGATTGAATACACAAGCAGCCAGAAAAAAAAGAAAAATTCAATCAAGAATTTGAAAATCATCACATGGTGTCAACAAACAAGAGGCAGAGGCAGTGCAGAATAGAAAAACTGTATTAGGTTAATAAGGGAAAGGACTTGGTCCACTAAATCAATCCCAGGCTACAAGGTGGTTTGACGCTGTGAGCAACATGACAATGCATCGATGACAGAGCTCCAGTGGAGCATTACTGGGCATGTAATTACTCTGAACATCTCATATGGATCCAATTAGCTTGGCTCAACAGTGCAGAGGAACGATGATTACTATCACATAAATGGATTTCCCCATTTATCACCGTGTTCAAAGAAATGTGTTTTACCAGACTCTTTTCACAAAATGGTCATGGCTTAATTTACTCTGACAACTAATTTGATGTGGTTTAAAATGGATATAAAATAAACACATAATTATTAGCAAATTAAAAGAAAACTTTCATATCTATGTTTTATTGTCTTGGTGAGAAAATGTTCCTCTTTGTGTTTGATATGACCTGAAAATGATACTCTAGTTTCAATTGAAAGTCAGTCAACATGACGGAACAACAACACTCATCTACTGTCAGAATTATACCAACTATCTGCCACGGACGAACACTGAAATAGAAGAAAAAAACAATAAATAATATTTTTGATACTATGAATATGGGTTTTAGAAGGACTGAAGTGAAAGTAGGCAATAAATAATAATATAACCTGTTGACAACAAGTCACAATAAAGATGTATAAATGATATACATACTCAGGCAAACACAGTTTCACCCACACACAAACATCAAGAGTCAAGCGTGTTTTAGAGACTGGGGACTCAAACCCACTTATTGCTGAGTCAGTAGAATCTCATTGAGCAGTATTTCTATTGTGTGAAATTGGCTTTTTAATTACTAACTTTTTAATCATGGCACCGATAACTAAATTATATATACATGATGATCAATAACAACAAATACAATAATAGCCAGTTGATACATTTTTGAAGATGAAATACACACAAACAATACGATGCAACTCGATTTTTGGATTCATCTGATCAAGCATGAGAGGATTGGACACTTTGACTTGTGCAATGATTAGACACATTTAAAGTTTAAAATTTCATCAGAAAAAAGTATGCACAGGAAAAAAAATCCAAACTTATACTAAACTACTTAATAAATCAAATGATAGTTTCTGCTATTATTTTGAGAGTTGGAAATAGAAAGTGCAGCTGTCATACTAAATATGGGCTCACCCATCTTTAGCCTACATTTAGATCCAAACACTCAGACACCAGGGTAATCACATATTCAACACTTAAAGAAAAATAATATTGATGTATTATTTATCATGCCCCTGTGCTTCTTTGTTTTGCTGTGCTTTTTCTTTTTTCTTTTATTTCTTTTATTATTTTATCATTTATTGCATTGACAGAATGTTAATGTCAGCACCCCTCTCTGTTGTAGAAAAGGGACAAACATGCTGGTCAGATAAAAGGTCAAGTAAGAGCAGAATCAATCAAATGGGACAGTGACGTTCAAATGGGGATCTACTGTGTTGATGAAGGAGTTAGAAAAAGAGCAGGAGAGAGAGGGTGACAGCCAGGTTGAGGAGGAACTAGAAAAAAAAGGGACTGAGTGGACTGACAGGGAGACAAAAAGGGGAGAAGTATCTGTCCTGTTGGAAGCAAACACTGAGATATGGCTGTGGAGGCATAGGACTGAACTTTATGTCCTCAGGCAAAGAGGAGATATCAACACACACACTCTGACAGCAACAGAAGCAAAAAGGAGGGAGGTCCAGTTTAGATGAAGGCAAGAGGGAGGCTTGCTCAGACAAACTTGTACTGCGACTCCAAAACACAGTGGACAAATGAGTGTGTGTGGGCCAGGTAAACAAATCGCTTTTTCTGAAAAGCTGAAAGCATGAAATGTGTTAAAAAAAACAAAAAAAAAAACATGTCATATAATAAGGGTAAAGTTATATTAAAGCAACATTATGTAGGAATTTGGTCTGGTGCGATTTGATACCAACCAACGGTCTCTGATTGCAACTGCAAACTCAAATGCACAGCGCTGTTGAGGCTCACCATCACAGACAATGTGCATTTGTTGACAAACAAAGAGAGGGATGGTGTTGTTAAAGGCCAAAGAAGCATGTTCACTGACAGTACAGTAATATTACCAGATTTTGCGCAAATGACTGCAAGCATCAACAGCCCGTTGTAGAGACAACTTATATTCTATTTCTTATTTGGCTGCACCACACACGGTCTTAGTTTGGGACCAGGTTTGAAAAGTAGAACATTTTTGATGAGGACTTCATTAAATTATAGATGTTCTGAATACTGCAGAGATGATGCTCTGCTTATTAGTGCATGCTGTTGTGGTCCTTGTCTAATGTTATTCTGAAATACATCATTTTTTCTGCATTCTTTTGCTTGTTTATATTAATATTTCCTTCCTTCAAAACGCAAATAACAACATACCGTGCTTAATCACTTTATTCAGGGGTCATCCTACAACACAGTCAATATACTAACTTATGATGTTCAGGATGGTCTTCTAAAGCCGTTGGCAGACACGAGAGAGAGAGACTCGGTTTGCAGCCGGGTGTCAGTCCTCTAAAAGAGCATACTGAATCTTTGATGTTCTGCATCTGTTTCATGCTTCAGACCTCTTTCACCGTTACCTCACCACTGAGCAACGGCTGCAGATATTTAGCAGCTGCTCAAGGGCAACAAGGACGGCGCAAGAAGAAAAAAAAAGAAAGGAGGAGAGAGAGAGTCATAAAGATAGAGATAGAAAGGGAGGGGAAGAGGCAGAGGGAGGCAGACAAAGTGATACATTTCTCTTTTCTCAGTGGGGAAGCAGGGCGATGGACAAAAACCTGTGTGGTTTGATCACACTGTCACAATGCCCTCGCTTATCCTTTGATGATCTGTCACATCCTCCCTTTCTATTCCCCCTCTTGCTTTCTCTCATTCTCTCACGTGCACACAATATTTCCCAGATCTACCTTTGTCTCCCTCTTTCATCTCCTCCTCACTCCCGACCTCCACTTTTTTTTTTCTCTTTTGCCTTAGAACCTTTGAAGTGTGTCATAGCTGCTGCTTTGTTGGCTCCCACAGTTTAATTAGCACCTCTGCTTTTGTCACCTTGGTGCAGTTTCATTTTCAGGTAGGTTGTGATTTAGCAGAGTGAGACTGTTATTTTTGGAAGATGAACCACTCTGTGGAAGAGCTGTACTTTAATACAATCATGTAAAAGTGTCTCTTGTTTATGGATTCCTAATTTCTCTTCTCTGGGCTTATCTTTTTAAATTAGAATAGTTTCTCCTCAGCAGTTAAAAACATTTGCATAATACACTGTACTGAACGTGAAGGCTACTATTGCCTTGGTAGCATTGTTCTGCATAGAAAATAAGGAAAAAACAAGCATAAACAAAAAGGCTTCATGCAGCCATGACGACCTGTCAATGCACTTTGAAGTGTAATTATGAGCTGAGTAGGCATCAAAACACAACAGTTTTTTTGTTTAAATGCAACAACTTACAAAAAATGATGTGATCGTTCCTGACAGAACTACAGGAATATTATAATGTCTCACTCATTTTATCATCCATCATTATGACTCATTAACTAGTCAGATGTTGTAAATAATGCAGACTCAAATGATTTAAATTGTACTTTTTCATTCTGAAAATGCTACTCACCAAAGGCTTTGAACTTATGATAATAAGGTTGATGTTTTCCACATCACTCTAAGAGAAAAAAATGGATTTTGACTGTGGGCTTTGTACAACTCAGATGATTGACACTGAAAAAAATCTATTTACTTTAATTCAACCAAACTTTAGCAGGAATATTTCCACTGAGATACAACATCTATATTTCAAGAGGAGTCCTCGCCAAGACAGCAGAATACAAAGTTTTAAAAACAGAACAAAAAACAGACTTTTACAAGCAGAAATCACATAAATCCGTAAATTAGCAGAATTCATCAATAAAATCTGCAGGTTAAAATAAATATTGATATTGTCTTTGTACTATTCTGCCCCAAATAATGTGCAAGAACTGCAACCTGACATTCCAAGTCATAACTAAAGCCCAATTCACACGTACTCCGTGCGCGCCGCGGTCCGTCAGCGCCACGCACTGCGTTGTACTTAGCTGCCACTCTAGTCTATCATTGTGTTCACACAGGGCGCTCTGCAGTCCGTCTCTGGCGCGTGCCACCGACGGCACTACGCTCTGCTCCGTTTCAAATACGCAGCGAGTCTATTTTGCCCAGAGTGTGCTGCAGGCATGCGTCAAGTTGGACAGAATATGACAGCCCGGACAGGAAGTCAGACAAGGAAACGCACAGAGCATCCGGTCAATTTCAAAATAAAACACAATATACGGAGTCGCAATCGTATTTTTCATCACTTTATCAACATTACGTCAAATCAGACACCGAATTAACAACAAAGCATCCTTAGAAAGACATGTTGTTTGCATGTTTTTCTCTTTGTTACCGCGGGATCTTACGTCCCAGAAACGGATCCAGTGTGAATGGGCACGAGCCGTCCGACGGAGCAAAACCGTGGCGTTGACGGACCGCGGCGCGCACGGAGTATGTGTGAATTGGGGGTAAGACCCTCAAACTATCCTGTAAGTGTTTCATCATGATTTCTACTAATATGTGCATGTCTAATTTTAGGCAATAGGGGGGCCTGGACTCCAGGTGGGGAACCAATGTCTTAAAGTAAAGACATACAATTAACTCCCAGTGCTTTGGCAAATGACCTGTGAATTTTGAAGCTGTAGTCAAACGCTAACCCATCAGAGCAGTTAATAACACTAAAAGCCCCTGGAATCCTGACTTGAAATATCACAAATCTGTATGTATCAAAATGTAATGCATCATTAAGCATCTACAAAAATATGAGTGAAAATAAACATACCATTAGAAAACTTTGTTCAAAAACAGCTTAGATCACTTCTCAGTACTGTGTGGCCGTGGCAGCTCCCGTTTTAATCGACATACGTCAATCAAATTTTGCTCCCTTTCATTGGGTACTGCAAGCATCCGACTAGCTGCTCAAAGCATCCTGGGATACCTAGCCATGCTTACGGAGCTACCAGCACCCCCTTTTTAAAATATTTTCTCCCGTGTTATGTCAAAATCATCCACTAAAAGAAAACGCTGATGTACATAAAATAAAGGTCGTGCAGTGTGACTTCCTGATCTGTTAGCTTTCAGTGGACAGAGGGAGGCATATTCATTGTTACATTATCAAAGTAAACATGAAAAATACACCTTTAACTTCACGCTAAGAAATTTGAGTCTGGTTCAACTTTTTTAGAACATGAATCTTTCACATACCTTATTTGAAAGAATGGTGGAGCTGCTTTTTCACACCCTCATACACCTCTTTAGACATCAATGGGTGACATCGGTGGGACTACATCCATGTTTTATACAGTCTATAGGATGCTTATCAAAGTGTTACTGGACTGATGGTAGATCTAAACATAATACATTCACTGTAGAAAGATTACTAATGAATTATAAGTACATAAGTTGAATGATACTTCTGAAGCTGATGATGAGCTACAAAGTAAGAAAGTGTGGAAGTAACTGTTAGAATGATACGCTAAAAAAGTTCAAGAAAACTGTTTTGTAATAAATGCAGGGAAATATAGTTCACAAAGACAACTTCAGACACACACAAGTACACACACACAAAACCTTAACCATCCAACCGGAGTAATCGAACACGTTTTTTAGGGGTACGTGCTCATGCTGACCCTACTACCGTCTTCATTGTCCACCAGTCTCCTCTGTTTTTCTCTCAGCTCTCCATTTTCTTCTTTTCTCTACCTCAAAAACTATTTATGTTCCCTTAGCCTGTGTGAGTTCTGCAGAGGCAACAATGCATCGCATGGCACATTGTTCTGGTACTGTGATGAATGGGGAGAATCCGTGCCTGTTGACTGTGGCCTTGAGATAAAGAATAAGCAAATGAAACTCCCTTCCTGCCTCGTAGCACCCAAGAGTCCACCACCACCATTCCTCATGCTCATTTGATTAAGAACGCTCGATCAGCACGTATACTCCGCGGCCCACATATACACCTTCGCTTCGAGGGAGGTGTCGGAGGATAGAGGATGCCATCATGTCATGGAGTTATAACAATTTATCTCCAGGATGCCTGTCTCAGCATATAATATTGAAGTTAGCCCCACTGTGGGTAGTTTACATCCAAGTGAAATGTGGGACCACAGGAGAGAAAAGAGAAAAATGAAGGATGAAAAGGTGAGGTTTAACAAGAAGAAAAGATGAGCTGGTGTATGTGGATATAATGCCATTAGGGAATAAAGATTGTGTTTGTCAAGCTTATAAACATAGGACACTTTCATGTCATTTGAGGAAGCCAACTGAATCTGCTCTACCACTGTGACTACCATTGTACACAGTCAACTCCTCTTTGGAGTCAAAGACAAAATATACATTGTGTAAAACTTACTATAACATTTGCAATTGTAAATAAATATGTCAGTATGCATTACAAATTTGAGAAGAAAACACTGAATTCACTGTAGGCTTTCTGATCCTATGTTCTACAGTTATACTAGGAAAATGGCAAAAGGCCTTATCTACTTTACTGTGTTTCTGCAAGAATTAACACAAAACATTAACACTCTTTAACTTGTAAATATTAAAAAACTAAGTGGAACTTTTTGATGGGATTTTTAGAGAGAGAGAAAATTATCTTTCTCAGTTACATATGTTGTAATTTACCACTGAACGCTGGTGTAATTGGAATATCCTATCTCTATTTGTTTTTGTCTTTTTAAGTGAAGTCATAAAAGGATCGACGATAGCCTTAGCGTTTATGTTGGGCGCCTTATGTAGAGGGGCTTTAATCCTCGTCGCAGCGGCTGTGGGATTGAATCCAACTTCGGCTCTTCTGTGTGCACGTCCTCCCAACAATCAGCTGTCCTATCTAATAAAGGCAAAAAGGCCCCAAAAATAACTTTGAAAATAAAAAATAAACACTGAATGTTCCAGGGGGCAAAATAAAAAGATTGTTACAGTTGTATTAATTTATAGCAAAAAAACCCATCTCAACCAAAGCCAATTTGAATTTTTAAATTTAAAAAACAATTTTGAATATGTGAGAAACACATGGTCTCAAAAAGTGATCGCAGTTGTTTGTGTTTTGTCCGTTACAGTTGTTTCTGTATGAAGAGGGGAAGAGCCATTGTAAAGCGCAAGTAATACTACCTTCAAGCAAGAGTTTAGCTTGTTGAATAGGCTCAGCTCCTGTAGTAAAGACAGCATAGAGGCATCCAGAGGAGAAGAAATAGTGATGGATGGCTTGATGGAAGAAGAGTACGAGATAGGAGAAAACAGGCAGATACTTAACAATCCTGCTTTCTGTTCCCACACTGTAATTAATGTGGAGCCAGGAGGATGGCCTGCTCCTTTCTGCAGTAAAACAAAACCAGGATTGATGAGAGCCTCTGTGGTGCATAACAGACCGTCTGTATATGGGCTTGCTGGGAGCAAAGTGTCAAGATCAAGACGAAGACAAAGGATTGAAAAAGAAGAGGTGAGGAGCTCAATGGAGAAAGGAATGACGGATTAAAATTAGGATTTGAGGGAAAAGTTAGAAAAGGACAGGGAGGGTATGTGAGAGCTGAACTAGTAGACAAATGCAAAGGGAGATAAACTGGGTCGGAGCTGCTCTTTTGATGGCCATTTTTTCAGTCTCCTTGGTAGCGATTGTGTGGGTTTCATTCATTAGGCTGCATGCAATGAAAAAAAAACAGAGAGAAATATCACCAGTCAGCAGCCAGCATGGCCCTGCTTCTTTTGTCTCAGGCGATATTTCACCCGGCTCGACCTTCTCAAGTCAACAAAACAAGCGTTAATCACGGAGGAAAACAATCAAATTCATTTCCATTCGTAACTGGGAAATGAATGCAAATGTCTGTGAATTGTGCTGTGTACTGTACTGTACTAACTGGAGAGCAAAAAGGTCTGTAAAATATCGTCAAGACATCTACTTCATTCTTATTTAAAAACATTATTGTAGTTTCTCTAAAATGTTCTGTAAGGTTCCTTTATTCTTCTTTCATGCTTTTGCTGACTAAACGTTAACCTCAAGTTTTTCAAAAGGTAATTCAATCTTCCCTGCAGTAAATCTACATGTAGGTTGTGTTGAAGAGCTGTGTATATGTACCGGGACATGCTGTTAAAAGCCATGTAAGAAAAAGCAGAAGGTAAAAGCTTTAACATTGATCCGGGCTGTATAGTGCTCCTCAAGGTCAGCTACAGCATACTGTACATACCTATTATTAACAGAAGAGCTCACATGGAACTGAGCTAAAACACAATGCTGAAGCTATGCCATTACCACACACACACACACACACACACACACACACACACACACACACACACACACACACACACACACAAACATAGAAAAAGGGGAAAGAGATGAAGAAAAATAGCTGAGTATCATTTTTTCACGGTTGTCAGCGCTGGGATTAATAGGAGCCATTTCTCTATAATGAGCTGTTAAGCGTTAGCTGCCAAAAAGCCTCTTCGTTTGCCTTTGAGTCTCAGAATATTTTGTCCAATTAAAGCAGCTCTCTGTCGCTCTGCTTCCTGTGACTGTCAGCGCTGCTTCACCTGTGTGACGACTGTCTGATTCCAGCTCTTGTTAGACAACATAATCAGCAGATGAAACAGTCATCTGGAGACATCGCGTGTGGATATATGCTACTTTAATTGTTACATATGCACCTGCTCTGTGACAACCATAAAAACATTTTCAGTCAGCACTGGGTAATGGAAACTGTTAAATACTGCGTGGTTATGATGCTCACACATAATTCAAGAAAAAAATGAAAGGAGCAAATGTTGTTGTGGAGCTGTCTTTTATATATTGTTCAAGGAATCTTACAGTTTAAGGCTGCAGAATCCTGATCTCATGCAGGGGACTCTCGGACACTAAAACTTACTGAATGTGGAGCATCTTCAAATCTAATACTAAAGGAGACCTCTATATGTAAAGTCCCCAGATTTTTCTGTGTATGACAGTCTACAGTATAATACTACACATGCATTACAAATTTAAAAATAATAATACACATGTCACCTCCCAGGCTTCCCGTACATGTGTAAAGATTTATGAAATAAAAGTGTGCTTTGGATTTGTTTTATCTGAAAAATACAGAACGATTAGAAGATTAGGACAAAGTAGGATTAGGATTTACGGTAGAAAATTCACAATGTCACTGCGAAGAGCTCTGATACTCTTTATAACAGTAATCTTTCGTCTTCGGGTTAAATGGGATAATAAGCTGCACATAAAAGGATGACACATGGCTGTTATTAGAAGGAGAAGTGAATAGATTCCTGTACAGAGGAGTGGAGAACATGAATCTGAAACTTAAAACCTTAAAGATGACAAGATTAGGAAAATGAATGCATTTTTAGAAACTGCAGGAGACTTGAATCTGTCACCTGTCTGTCCTCTATTGATTTTAAACCCTTACTTTTACTGTACAGAAAAAAACAAGTCTTCCTGTAGGGTTTAAAACGTTGTTCTTATTACAAAAACAAGAGGAAAGTACTGTTTAATAAAAGAGGAGAAAAGCATTTGTTTAACACTGCTAAGGGTGATAAATGGAATTCAGTCTCCATGACAAACAGCGAGCACAGAGAACTGTTGGATCATCTGTTTCTGTCTGCTGGTGTGAAGTTGCCACAGTTGCCTGCAAACAGCTCTTAAGCATCCTCACATAGGCACGTGTGTGTGTGTGTGTGTGTGTGTGTGTGTGTGTGTGTGTGTGTGTGTGTGTGTACTGAATGTGTATCTAACTCTCTAAACGTGTGTTGATCCTGGAGTGTAGGACAGATTTTTATTTTTTTTTTGTCTTTGTGAGTGTGTGCGTTTGTTTTTCCTACCAGCATAGGGAACTGGGGCGTCCTTGTCCAGAGCTACAAGCGGCGGGTCCAGCAGCACTGTGTCCATGTTCTCTGTGATCACACCGTGGTAAGACGCCTCAATCCACGGCTTGTGCTTATTCACTGTGAAAAGAAAGACAGGAAGAAAACATTGAATTAAACTGCTTTTCTGTCTAATTTTTCTTTTCACATTACACATTATGCTACCATGCTTTTGTTGCTTCAATCGTATGTTGCTGAGTCTCTTTGAAGGACTGACACAATCCAACAGAAAATAAATGTTTTGTTTTTTTACAGATGACAGGAGGACTAATGGAAATCAGGAGACAAAAAATGTGAGATAAAGTTATTGATGTTAGTTGTGTTTGAATTTAAGATTGTCTGGAATGGGAAATTAATCAAGTTTCAAATTCAACTGCGATTTTAGCTTCTCACGATCATGAGAAGAGTCAATCGAGATTAAACAATTAATGTCGTGTTGCCCTCGGTTTGCCCATAGGTTTTGTCATGTGTGGTAAATGTTTCAAAGTGTTGGTATATTTTGGCCTTCATCACCACCACTACCTGGCCTGTGGAGTGTCCAGTTGGCTCTTGACCAACAGACTGAACCAGGGCTTTTCTGGAAAGCTGTAGACTTCTTATACCTTGATGGGAAAACAACAGGGCAGCTGAGATTTTAACAAAAGTAAGAGAGGAAATTCTTGTGTCAAACCATGTTCTGGGATATAATTATCCATGTTTTTGGACTCTAATTTTGCATTGACATAAAAGTTTCATGAAGTTTTTTAAATTATAATTATGAGCTGTAATCTCAGTTGACACAAAATCCAACTCTTGCTCCCATAACTTTTTCTATAGTGCACTCTTGTTTCTTTTTTTCCTACAATCTATGCAAGTGTTCTACAAAGTTAGAAACAACCAATCTGATTGAAACTAAGCAGGATGAGCGGGAGATTAACAAAGATCAACACCACATAGAAACAGACACTGTAAATTACATTTCTTACTACTTCCTCATGGCAGCACCTCAAAATTAGATAAAGAACGCCTCCCATCCACACAAACACACACATAGACACGCGCACACAAATACACACACTCACACATTCTCATTTCCCTGGTGGACAAGTGTCACTCTTTGCAGCGAGCTCGGATGTCGACTTGACCTTTCAATCCACTGAAGAGGAAAGCTTTGTCTCATGCCAATGAGCAGATGACATGTCCAGCTGGCAGTGATTTAAAATGCATCAAACTGTTCCTAAAACCTTCTCACAGCTTTTCATCTGTTTGGACAAATTTCACTGCTTTTGTCCTACTATTCCATTTTCTCCCCCTGCGTGTCGCCATGCTGAGTTTACAGACCAGGGTCAGAGTCAAATAAAAAGAGAACGTGTGTTATGCCTGTGTAACGGGAACATGTCGGATTAAAGCAAGGGAAAATAATGAACATTAATTTAGCAACTTCTTTTAAGGTTGAAAATTGGTTTCATGTATTCTCTATTTACAAAATACCTTACATGAGTGTATTATAGCAGTTTTGAAGATGAAATATAATTAACTAGACAATACATATCATGCAGCCTCATTACTTCTCATTTACACTTGCTTTCCACTCCTTCAATTGAGAGACTGACGACTAGTGATCCGTCTAGATGGGACTGTGGCCCTGCTGGGACCAAAGTAGAGAGTGGATTATAGGGAGCGAAAGAGAGCCACAAGGGAGGACATTATTCATACTTGGAGTCTCATCTCATGCTTGTGCAGGAGACAGAAGGCACTGCAGCAAACAGCAGGACTCTGCTCTGCTGGAAAGTACAGAGACATGGTCTGTTTTCAAGTGGTAAAGCATCTTTACCCCGGGAATATTTGACTTGAAATGGTTGAAAATCAGTGCATTAAAGCACAGTAACACACACTGGTTTATTGTGTATTGTAGGTGCAGCCTCGGGCTTTGTACTCACTTTCTTGGATTTGCCTTTCTGTTGCACTCAAAAGCACCAAGACATGAACTGAATCAATCTTTCAAAGAGACTCTTCAAAAGCAGCACCATATTAGACTGAGACACTAATGTTATGTGACCATAAAACAGGTTGTAAAAAAATGAGAGTCATAGAAGTGAGTCTTCATTTCTCTGTGCCTGCACTTGCAAATGTAAATACATATTAATCCATCATGCTCTTACAGCATTTCATTTACATTTAAAAGATGTCTTCACTAAGTCTAACAGCAGCCCACAGCTAGAGCACTTTACTCATGGATGGCAGGTTCAATTTCTGGCTTAAGGTCTTACATTTATCCCAAACAAATTGGGTGTTGGAGGCAGCAGAGCTGTGCTTCTTTAGAGGAAGTTTAATAGAAGAGCTGTTTTGTAGATAGAGCACACATCAGACCATGGAAATGGGCTATTTCCAAAATGGCTTTCATGACATGTAGTACTGTAAAGCCATTAGCAATGCCTTCAAGGTATTCATCACTGACATACTTGAAACATACTGATCTAAAAGAATAAAAGAAAAACACTTGAGAAGAGCTTGCATTTACTAAGAAA
Organism: Labrus bergylta; assembly: GCF_963930695.1. NCBI lineage: Eukaryota > Metazoa > Chordata > Actinopteri > Labriformes > Labridae > Labrus > Labrus bergylta. Next base: position 17,916,912 of record NC_089198.1, read on the forward strand.
AAATGTAGCCTATAGCAGACTGTCCTGCAAGAAAATATATTCCACAACAGTTCAGGATTTATCTTAACTAAAGATCATCTCGGAAACTGAAACAAGAGACACTAAATCGAATCCATGCCACTCTATGGGGCTAAAATTAGGCAATGTTGCTTTGAGCACAATGCTAATGTCATTATGCTAATATGCTGATGTTAAGCAGAAATACTCAAAACTTGCAACATGGGATTAAACAAAAAGTACAGCCAGGGCAGATTAGCATTCGAAACAAATTGCTTGGGACAAAATGTCTAAAAAAAAATGCATTAGATAGTTGATGAGAAATCTTAAGCCAAAATGGAAACATTTCTTAAATTATTGGATGTCCAATACAATTACTTGCCCACCTACTTAGTTGATGGTGATCTGTTTGAAGGGTAAAGTGAAAACCTTTATCTGCTTTTGGTGCTGCAGAAAAAATCCATGGACACCAACATTTTTAGTAATCATCGTCTGGGGACCATTAGTGTCCATCCATGATAAACTTCAGTTTTGAGCCATCATGCTGGTTCAGGTAATTAAAAACATTGTTGCTGCACACGGTCCTTCCTTCAATACGTTCATAAGTGTTATGGAGTGCAATATGCGTGGCATCTCAGGCCATTTCCTGAGGAGCATCTGCAGCCATTATTACAACATTAGAGCATCAGACTGCACATTATGGAGGACTAATTCACTTAGTAGAAGAAATGTGGATAGAATATAGCACTGGATGAGATCTGATATGACAGTTATATGAAAACAGGCATCCAGGAACAAGAACGTGCTTTCCTGCAAATAACATTACAGCGGGGGGATTGACAACTTGTCCATCCTGGTATTGAACTCAAGATATCTGTTTGTGTTTTCTCCGGGGACTCAGGCTCATGAAAACATATTACTGTGGGGACAGAGCTGCTTGATAATCTATATCTAATTTGGGTCCAAGCTCATAGTCTATGAGTCACTGCAGCACTGTGTTATGCATTTATCAATTATGTCATAATAATGTCATGTCAAATCAATCTCTGTTTAGCCTTTATTTGATAACAATGACTTAAAGAAGAAAAGAGCAAACCCTCCATAGGCTACAGTAAGGCAAGAACGAAAAAAAAAAAAAAAAAACTTTTACAAGCTATAACTGACTGTGAAAGTCTACCTGTGTCATCAAAACACCCGAACCAGCACACTGCCTGATAAGAACTAGACATTAAACATCAGTTTATCATACTGGATTAAATACTGTAACCAGCATAGAAAGACCTGTGAAAAGTAGAAAAAACCTCTTCGGCCTTCATGCAAATAACATGAGGCACTTGACTTTCTATACAGAATTTAGAGGTTTTCCCAAGCAGAGTAAATAAATAAAAATCCTTCACCAGGATTACATGAAATGAGAGAGGAGGGTGGAATATGTGTCCTTAAGATAATAAATGCAAGATGACTCAATAATAAGGAAACATTGATGCTAGTAAATGGTAAGGGAGCAAGATAAGCAGGAGCACCTCTAACTGCTCTGATAAAGTGATCAGTTATTAAACTGAGATACAATACGATACGATGCGATACACTCTATTGTCCCCATGGGGAAATTAGTCTTGGACTCAAAGTTGCCAAACATTCAGCTGCTTCCACTAGAATCAATGAATAAAAATCACATCCACATGTTAAGAGAAAGGCACATACCAATGCAAAACAACAGAACATGATGAAAATATATGAAGGTAGGGGATTGGAAGCCAGTTACAGGTGGATAAGGGTTGGGTTGATGTGCTGCCAGGGCTTGGTGCTGGTGAGGACCCTGGCAGCTGAGTTTTGTCTCGGAGCCTGTCCAAGGGTTTGCTGGGTACCCCAGACAAAAACGCCATTGCAATAGTCAAGACAAGAGGTCAAAGGGCGTGAGTAAAGGTTCCTGCCACGGAGTCAGGCAGTGATGGCCAGAATCAGGAAATAATTTTTAGTGAAAGAAAGCAGATTTGGTGACAGATTTAATGTGGGAGTAGAATGAGAGGGTGGTGTCTAAAATGATGCCAAGGTTGCGGACCTAGGAGGATAGGTACATGGAGCACCTTTCTAATTCCAAAAGGAGATCTCCAACCTGCTGTAGCCAAACCTTGGGGGCCACATGAGCTCAGTTTTATAACGGGCATCACAAAATTAAAGAGTATCTTTCATCCTTGGTGTTTCTCTAATGAGGCATATAAAATAACTCATCTATTTCCTGACATGTCTCTTCCAGTGATGTGTCCTTGTGGGGAAGTGTTTATGATGCTGATAAATTAACATTAATAGCAGATTCAAAGCCATTCAGCTCAGTCAGGAGGTGATAATAGCTTCCGTGGCAAAAAGTGAATAACAGTGGATAACCCTTCTTCGTAATTGGCGGCCACTTAATAACTAAGCCATAAAAAAAGTAAATTATGAGTAGCAGTTGTTAAACAGAAACATATGAGCAGAAAAGTCATTCTTTTTTCTGAAATTACCTAACATATATAGATCTCAGTGCTGCAGGACTGATAAGTATACAGTGACAACACCTCTATGCAGATGACATGACATCTACAGCATGAGAGTAAAAATATAGAATTATTTTTTTCCTGATCTGTCCATGTAAATGTATAACCCTCAACCAACCAATGTCCAACATAAGTCAAGTAAGACCACAACATTCACTCCATTTACATCTCCACTCCAGCCTTCCTGTCATGTACCGTCAGTCATTTCATTCCACATTCAACCACTTTCTCCATCCCTGCAGTAAAACGAAAACTAAGACATTTTCACTACCTGATCTCACATGCAAACGAACTTACTTCCAATTTATTTCTAATAAGAATGGCCAAATAACAGAAAAATTTAGTTAACATATTTTTTAATTTGCGTGAACACCCCCTCACGTTAAAAGTACAACTTGGAAGGTTTGTGAAACTTTGGTTGGCAACTTGCCAATTTATGCCAAACCATTCTGAATAATGGCAGTTCAAAGTAAATGTTGACTCCAAATGTTGACAAAGATGTGTTGCTTGCATTAGGGCTGGGCAATATAAAGTACCGGTATATAGAGTTTTTAAAAGATATTGATATATTTTAAAATGAGATAACAGAAGACGTTTCTTCAGTTCATTCACCAGTTTGCCCATTTCTTCCTTCCCTCTTTACCGCCTGCATAAAAAAAAAACACACAGCTTTATGCATTTTGTTATGCAGGAAAGGAACATTTTTGTAGTTATTTTATTTTAATCAAGGATTATTTTTTATTAAATATTGTAATGTTTATATATTTCAAAAATGGGTTTATTTTTCATGCACATCTTAGATGCAGAATTGAGGGCTGTTTGCAACATGCCATCAAGAGTGGCTATTGGGATGTGAAGACTGCTGTACTAATGTACACTGCAGGAAACCAAGCGGACCACCTCAAAGCAGCTGCAGAGCAGTGGGTATGGAAGTCTGTGTCCGACATCTTTTTTTTTAAAGGTAAGAAAAAACGCTAATAAATAATAACTGATAACTGGTTCCTATGGTATGAATATAGAAATTACTGAAAATGTCCATCCCTGGTTTAGAGAGATAAATTAAGGCTAAATAATTGTTGGTCACTGATGTGATTCAGATTTGCATGAGAGTGAATTGCATTCTGTTACTTTTCTCTCTACAAGGACTTTTCTTCTGCAGCCAAAGCCCTCTAAAACACTTGGTGGACGATTCTGATTGGTCTAAAAATGAAAACCAGAACACTTGCCCACAAATTCTGTGTTCATATACAGAATCTGTAAAAGGAGATTTCTTTCCAACAACTTAAGACGATATTTTATTTTAACAATTTAGAGCCCATTCATCAGTGGGTTTAGAGACGAGCACAAAGATACATGACATATTATATAATAACACAACATCTAAATGATTTACAGCAAAGAAGGGAGAAAACTACAGCAGCAGTAGACTGCATATCATAAACTTCAATGCCAGTGAGAACAGAGGAACAAAATCATGACATAAAGTCCATAAGTACTGTGAGCAATGAGCATCCTCTGACTTTAACAGTCTCACTGCTGAAAAATAAGCCGCTGTTAGCTAGAACAGAGTAATTAGGCATATTGACTGCTGTGTATTAGTCCTGCACTTTGAGCAGATCAAGGTTGAAGCTGATTATTCCCACTTGCTCTCTCCCAGAGACCTTCCTTCTTGTTCAGTTAGATTTGCAGGCAGTTCTGCTTGTTATTTTTTTAAGTGTTGTTTTTTTCCCTTAACTTATTAACTGAGCCATAAACTCTGATCTGCATCAACCGAGAGCTATAAAGGCCTCCCCCGAATTGTGGAGGTAATTCGTTTTACAGGAAGTATGATTTAATTTGGCTTTTGTGCACAATCTCATCAAAACATTTTCGAAGGTCGATCCCCTGTCTGAACAACAATATATGAAATATAGATGTGCTAATTGCTCTGGGAAATACGACAGCCTGCTTCCCTCTTTTTCCTGTGCGGGTGTTGACTGCATCTAAATCACTCTGTTTAACTGGCATCACATATTTTGCACATAGCAATCTATAGGCACAGAAAATAAATAACTTCAGAGTTATTTCGATATCTCTGAGCACAGACTGTGCAAATGCCTGAGTGTGTTTGCAGATTAGACTGCCTTGGCTTGAATCTATTCAGAACAAACACAAATTCTCATGGTGGGTTGAGTGCTGAAGACAAGAGATAGAAACATATAATCACAGAGAGAAGAAAAGATGTACGGCAGGAAGTTAATGGTCCGTGGTTGTGTTGTATCTCCTCGTGAGTGTGAGATGAAACACAGCAGGTTGCTAATTCTGGTGGATGTAAAGAGTCTGCTAAATCCTATGGAGAATACGGAGGGTGAGTGGGTGTAGTTGTTATAGAAAATGACAACAACTCTAAAGTGAGCCAAAACTAAGAAAAAGACATCCTTGCTCTGCTGTTCGTTTAAATATGCTATGCAGGATTACAATAACAAAGAACATTTCGTATTTTAGTCTTCCTTGCACTGTAATTAATTTCCTGCTCTGTGTGCCTTTGAATTGTCCCCCTAGGGACAAATAAAGTTTTTGGAATTGAATTGAATAGACTGAACTTGAACTTAAGGACAGAAACACAAGGCTTGGTAGATATTATAATTTTTCAAATCTCGGAACCCATTGCCTAATTGTTGACAAAGACGTAGTCTCTGAACTTGGGGGCGCCAGACTAAAAATATATAGTTAAGTCTTCATTGGATGATAGCAGAGTGTTCCAGTGTTGAATTACAGTCACTACTTTTTGCCTCTATAGATCTCCACACATTTTTTTTTCTTGTTTACAGCCAAAGCCAGCAGAGACACTTTTGGATGATACGACCCAGATCACTTCCAACACCAACAAGCTTGTCCCTCACCCAGAGATTCTGTTTTTATATAGAGGATCTGTTACGAGATTATCATCAGACCAACATGACATTTAACTGGAACAGTTACATGAGCGTGGATGTCAATTACAGCTGAAGACAAGTCTGCTCATTTGATTGATCAGAAACACCATTTTCATAAGCAGCAGTTTGCACAGAAATAATCGGTACCGTTTCACTTAAAAACCACATTTCAAATTGTTTAACTTCCTGATTATGTTTTTTTCCCCCTCTGCTTTGGCATTTCAACTCCAGAACTAAACGATACCCGGGGAGTCTCAAAATGTCAATTGTTGCCATTAGAGAGCTTGGCATTCACAGTAAGGAATTATTGAGCCTTGCTAAAAGAAACTCAGCTTGCTGCCTTCCAGAATTTCGTTCAATAATAAATCTTATTTGTTTTTCTTTCTTATATGCCACTTCTACTCATTGTGAATCATTCTCTGATTTACAGTACAAAGGGGGAGCACGTCTTGGATAACCAACAATGGCTGTGATTAGTTTTTTCATTTAAAAAAAAAAAAAGGGATTCAGAGTGCACTTAGCGCTGGCTTACTGTCAATTAGTTTCACCGAGTGGGCCGATAAAGAGCCACAACAGACAGATTTGAAAGGAGCGAAAGTGGAGGTGGAGTGGAGGGAAAAGGACAACAAGGAGAGAAAAGAGAAGAGGCAGGAGGAGGCAGGAGGTGATATCTCCATTACCAGAAAGCAGCAGGCGGCAGAGGAGAGGAGAAATGGATGATTGTGTGACTGACTGGATTGAATAAGAAACAGTTCCACTCTGTCAGCTTGGACCTCGCGTGAGGATCAGATGTCATAAAGTGTCTACCATTTGCATTCATTTCAGCTCACTTCACAGCAATCTGCTCCATGTCAAAATTACTTTGAATAAAGATTCCACACCCTGTCTGGCTGGATTGACTGATTCCTCCATCTGTTTACGTCAAGTTTTTCATCATATAGTCAGTGACACTTTTCAGCTGACCTATGCAAAGCAGAGTTTAAAGACTGTAGTAACGGAGAGAGAATTTTGACATTTTGGACAGACTTAAACTGCAAATTGAAATGCACCTGGGAAGACGCAAGTGACAATACTGTAAATTGGACATGCCAGCTCAGAATATGTTGGTAAATGAACAGTGAAATGTGAAATGCCAGCATCACTGAAATCTATTTACTGATATCTACATCGTATGTAGCAAAATCATTTCACAATGCATGAATGCACATCCACAGCTTCTGATAATATTTGTTCGCTTTTGGTGGGTGCTGTGTCAGTCACTAGTTTCAGTTTGGTTTCAGTTTTGTGGAGTACTGAATTTGTTTTGTGAATAAAAAAGATATATAATCACTACACATCAGCAAGGACAGTCCACTTCCTTTTCTAACTGTCAGTATCAAGTTTTCATTTAAAAGCTACACTGTTAAAAGGGGAATGTCCAGAGTTAAGAAAATAAAATGCAAACAGTGCATGTTTGCTGGAACTACTGATGACTCATGTATTCACTTTTAGATAGTTTTATTACACTCTTTGTATATACACATTTTAACCATTTGTTGACTTAACCCATTTTAGCATACGAGTGAATCGTTTTCCTGGGGTCATCCTTTGTATTTCTAATAACACTTCAATAACAGAAAATACACTGATACCCATCTACACCATTTACATACTCACATAAAATGTTACATGTCACAAGCACTATGACTAAAAACAACCAACACTGACTCAGCCCCACCGTATACATTGGATAGTGTTTATAATAACCTAATCCCTCAAATAACTTAGAAAATAAACCAAAGCTCATCCACTCAATCAAAAATTAAGAAGGGGGGATTACACTTAACACCCATGTGGTATCTCCAAGGACGGGAAAACAAACAAACAAGAAATAACAAGGTGAAGTGTTCACACTAGTCCTTGAGTAAAGGAATCAATTTAGTAAAATATTTGGTATTTTTTATTTTATTTTTAAAAAGTTTAGTGAACTATTACTAAACTATTAATTCAGGTAGTAATAATGTATTACACTGCTTACATATTGGAAACAGAAAACAACCTCCTAATTATGTCAGAGTTATAGGTTATTATTAAGTATTTCTTAATACTTAAGGAATTATATTGTATTAAAAATGATGCAGCCAGCTTTTTTTAAATAAACCAAGTTTAGATCTCACAAAGCATCAATGAATTCACTTGGCTCTTTTTGTCATCTTGTACTGTAAAACTCTCTCTGGATGGGAATGGGTTCCAATAACTGGTTCCGGTTTGAGTCCAGGTCCTAGATGGCCAAAAACAGAGATCTCGGTTTGAACCTTTTATTTCAAATTTTATTTTTTTTTTATTAGAAAAGACCAGTGCACAACCGTTTATGATAGCTAGGCGTGGCAGCACTGATCATTTTCTTTCATTAAAAACAAATATCACAGGCAGCACTTTACACATTAACTTATACTCTCAAAGTCTCTGCTCAGAGATAGAACAGGTTTGATACAGCAACATCCACAGTATCACTAAACAACCGGATTGGTGTTGTTTTTCTCTCAAATGTGTGTCGTTTAAAAGAAAGTCAGGCCACACCTAAAATTTCAGTTTTTCTGATACAAAAAGCATCAAATGTGATTTTTCCATTTCAGGCTTTAGTTGACGTTCATTTGCTTCCAGTCGAAGCTGTTAATCAAATGCTCATGACAAATCTTTGAGTTCAAAGGTGGGGTAGGTAGCATTGTTTGTGTGTAAACACAACATTCAAAATGGGCCCCTTCTCCTGGGCTCATCGCCCCAGAAGTGCACACTCACTGCAGGACATAATGTGTACGTTATTGCTTCAAGATACCGCGGGTAAAAAACCTAACACAAGGTCATCCGCTACGCTTGTCGTTTCGCCTCCACCCTTCTTTACCACTACGTCCACATCTGTCATATTCACTGGTTTAAAATTACGTCCAATTGCTGAATTGTATCCGCTCTTAAAATCCCCTGCCGTTGTCATTGGCTGGGGGAAACACATAAGCTCCTTGCCCTGATACTGCACGTCCCGTGTCAACCAAAACAAGACAAAACATCAAAATCACAGGCAGAGGACGGGCTCTCTGCAAACACAGTCACCACCACACGTGTTTGGAGGCCCATTAGTGATGATTGAGCGGCATTACTTCTGTATAAGTCTTTATTTTAGTTTTTAGGAAAACGCTTCTGACTCTACCTTTAAGATATTTATTACTGAAGTTAGCTGCACATGCTAAACTAAACCTACTGAGATCAATTTGTATTTTGAAAGAATTCAGATCTGCCAGGTGACTTGAACTGGATTTGATTAAAAGGTAAGTAGCCCCAGAGCTCCTCCAGGCTGATTTCTTAGTTTAGCTACCTATGTCCTTTATTTCTGTCAATGGTCTTTTGCAAGTCTTTCTGCACTGCCAGTTAAGTCTGACATTCACGACAGCACGCTAGCTGAGAGGCATATCACTCGATCTCCTCCAGTCATGGCAGTTGTACTCTGGCAGACAGGTGTGTGGTTGCTGCTCTTCTTATCCTCATTTGGTGCTGACTCACATCTCGCTTGTGTCGGCTCCAAGTCTAACTCTCTCTAACTTTTTCCACCGTCTGTCTTAGATCATATATCTGTCACTGTCTGCAGCAGCAAATCTGCCATCTAAACCCACTTAACCGTGTCTTTCTTCCCTTCTCTCTACCTGTCAGTGATATCAGGTTAACATGTGTTGTTGTCAGCCTGTCAATTTGTGGGATTTTTTTTCCTGGATTCCCGGTGAAGGCTTAAATATCAAATGTCACTTGAACGAGTGAGCTGGAAAGACTCAGTACGGTCGAGGGAGAAGATTTTTATTTGAAACTCATTATATTTACAAAAAAGACAGAGGGGTTGTGGGTTAACAGATGAGAATTATCAAGCAACCAGGACATCTTTTTTTTTTTACTTTATGAACTACAGCCGCCCTCACCATGTTTCCTCCAGCCCCTCTGTTAAGTTTTCTCATCACAATGTCTAATGTCAAAAAAATGTGCTGTTTTCAATAATAGACTGAAGGGAGCCCGACTTCTCTCTTAAGCTGCAAGATGTCTGATTCAATTAAAGCAAAAAGTCTGATCCAACAGTGGGCCAACAAGAAAGAGTAGGAAATTACTTCCACAATGGAGTCCTCTAGAGAAGCAAGTAGCCCATCAGAACAACATAGTAAGGTCTGATAAAGACTCTTCTGTTACTTTAGAGCAGAAGATACACCTTCCCTTAAAAGAGGTGTATTTTCTTGTATAAGCAATAAACTGCACAGGAAGATACTCTCATTTAATACATTTAAAATGTGCTGTTCTCATGAAAGGTAAAATCTCTTGAGTAAATATTATTATTTCTTCAGAAGTGCTGACTGTCCTCAATAAACCTTGAAACAAACTTACTGTCATAAACTGAAATAATATGCTGTCACAGGTCAGGTGGGTGCAGTTATCCATATATGAGAAATAGTTGTATCCACAACGTGCCTTTCCTTGTTCTTTTATGTAGGAGGTATGACATTCTGGACAACATTGTTGATATCAGTCTCAATGTGTAAGAAGTGGACTTAAGCCCTATTCGCACGGGACTAGTATTACCTGGGGACCTCTAGTAATTTGTAATAAATTCGGAGGTTGTCTGTGATCTTAATCCCGTGCGATCTGTCATGTCCGTATATCCGTACCATATTTCGCCAAACACAGAGGTTATGTGATAATATTAGTCCCGTGCGAATCGGCAACTCATGATTTGGGGTAGTTTTAGTTTTTGTTGTGTTCTCCGCACCTTTTTTCTGCCTTTTTCCCCGGTCGAGAATTATGCAGGCTGCGTTGGCAATTTTATAAATGAAAGTTTTGATAGTATTTTGGGTGCAAATTCAGGAGGCTCATCTAGCTACACAGCATGGGGACCCATTCGCAGAAAGAGCAAGCTCAAATCCATCAGTAGAGAGAAATCTCCAAAGATGATAAGATGCATTACATGCATGGAACATTTTTTCTATCTTTTACGCATAGGTTACTCAGAGCCTTGAGTTATATGAGTATGTCTGTCTGTGAATGGCTCAGTGCGAGTGAGGAAAGAGAGAGAACGAGGGGAGTGTGTGTTTGGCAGGTGTGTGCAAGAGGCACGTTACTGATACTGAAAAAATTGTCAGCATCTGAAGTGTATGTACAGTTCGAGCTCTGTGTGCGTAATAAACGGCCCGACACCTCAAGTTACAAGCCGGACTCTCTGTGTCTGTTTACAACTTGCAGCACCCCAGTTAAAGTGAGGGCTACAACTTCGGCCCTGGAGCAGACCAATCAGTCTCCCCTGTGCGCTCTGACCACGGTCGGAACGGCGAAGCAGGAAAGGTTAACACATCATATCTGGGGGATAATGTCAGTAAATACGTGTTAAAACACAGACTTCGCTTATCCCGTGCGAATGCGCCGCACGAAACACAGACGTGGTGGGGTAATTTCTAAATCACGAGGTCCCCAGGTAATACTAGTCCCGTGCGAATAGGGCTTTAGACTGCTCAGATGGGAAGCAAATGCAGAGTTGCCTTAACCTGCAGTCAGCAGGGCCCTGCAAAAAACGTCTGCTGAAACTAAAAGAGAAAACAATGCTACTTCATAGCGTATTTATTACCTTATATAATATTTCACTAAAGGGTTCATGGCCTCAGTGCCATTTAGAAATAGGATGACATTTCAGTATTTTAAGATGTAATTTTTTATACTTTTTGCAGACTTTCACACACTTACATCCCCCCCCCCCCTCCCCTCTTTTTTTAATGGGTCATTTTCACTTTAGTCTGGAGATAAACATTGTTGGTACATGACCAGTGTGGAGTCTTTAAGACGATGATGATGATCTCACTATTGGAAAACAATTTTCTTTATCTGTTAATAAATATTTCAGAGTTTCCACTCTCTGTCTCCATATGTCCGCCTCTTTCTTTTCTATCAGTTCATTTGATGTGTATTTGTGATTCTTCAGTCAGACTCACACATGCTCTCACACACAAAGCCTGGGGCCACATCCAAACCACCCTGGTAGATGGACCAAAGATGATGGACTATTGACTGATAGGGTTCAAATAGTCCATGTAACTCTTGGTGGTTATCCAGTCATTTCAGCAACAGCCCAGGGTGTTTGTTTTTGTGAGAGTGTGTGTATTAGGATTTTTGTGTTTGTTGTTTTTGCCGAGGTATGATGGAATTCCCAGGAGCCCCTGAGGGTGACTGGGAGGATTTCTGGCAGGTAAAGATAAACTGGACCAACAGTCATCAGCTAGCAGGTGGAAGGCTTTATAGGAACAACATGTTAAAGAGAACAAAATGATTACCTGTATAAAAGTTGTCAATACTTCATGATTCATGTGGCATGAGATGTGTCATTCATTTATGTGTGTTTATAGGTTATTAAAGTGAGTGTGCAGTGTGTATGTTTCAGTATAGAAGTGGCCAAATGGGAGTGATGTGAAAGGGAGACAAAGAAGGAAAGATACAGAAAAATTACCAACGCAGCCACCGACATCACACTGAGGATGGGGAGCTCAAAAAGCTGTATGTTGTCGTAGTTCTGTGTCTTAAAGGAAGAATGTTCGATTTTTCACACTTAAATGTAGCAGAGATCAAGTATATCCTCTTAACAATGAGTGTAACATCATCTTTACATGGACGGATCGGCTGGCCAGCTCATCCCCTCGTGTATAAAAGTTGTTTAAGTGAGGGACTAGAGAAAAGAAGAACTGTACTCATACTGTACTCACTGCTTAATTGAACGTCACGTAAGCGTTTTTAGATCGTGTAAATTTACATGCAGTGTGAAGATACGAGCTAAATAAAGAACTCTAGCATTAGCATGCTAATACAACAATGCAGCGTGAGTTGTTATGGTTTCATGCTGCTGCACAAGGGCGACATCTGCTGGATCAAAAAGTCACATATTCTTCCTTTAAGGTTGTAACTAAGATAATTTTATACAGTACATCAGAATAATTTACAATTACCTAATTTGAAAGCTAAAAGTCAATGGATATTGGGCAATACTTCTAGTTACAAAAAGTTTACTATCAGACAAATACTGATGTTAGCCTGCTGCCACTTCTAGTTTCTTTCCTTATATCAGTGTAGCTTTGAGAGTGTTATAAGCAACGTTTGGAGTAACACACCACTTCAATTTACTGTCGCTATAGTGAATCTACTAAATTTTCAAATTCAGTAACGCTGTTACAACTACAAAAATGTAAAAGCACTCGTTACTTTTTGTGAAATAGACGACAACTACATGAGATAAAGATGAATTGGCACCGTTTTGGTAGGCAAGGTTACGCTAACGTCAGCACAGTAGCATCCTAGGAGAAAGAATGTTGCGCACAGTAAACGAACACACAGGCTGATGATGATTCAGGTGTGAGCTCTCTGTCTTGGAAGTACTGACATTATTTTTCCCTGCTTGAGTTCAGGGAGGAAAACCTTTGTCCACCGCCAAGAATAGTCATTCTAATCACACAAAGCACCTAGCTCGATAATGTGTCTATAGTAACTATGAAAGAGTTAGAAAAATAGATGCACTGACAAAATAATGTATTGTGAAACAATATTTTGGATTATCTGTTAGCAACCATCTAACTACAGCTTACATTAGCTTTCAACAACAGCCTTTTCTATTGTATCGTAAAACAAATAAAAAAAAACTCTGGCTTCAAGCTGCTTTCCAGTTAACAAAAATATAAGCTAACAATCGACTGAATGCTAACATAAGACGTCTTCTGACTGTAGCTACTAGGTTCTCAAAAATGTTGGTAAATCATAAAATATTTCCATTTGTTCCTTTGTATTTTCATTTTTTATTATCTTTCTTAGTTCTTATAAAAATATTAAACTTTTAAATTATAATTTGATTATATATATTATACACTTATACAACTTAAATCCTGGAACACAGCAGTATGACATGAAACAGCATTTGGCTCCCTACACTGAGTGTCATGTCAGAGGGAAATGTCATGGTCAACAAAAGGAAAGGTGAAAGTATAAGATTTGAAAATGGGGGAGAATATTCAGGGTTAGCTATAGACAAGAAGGTAGAGCAGTGATCCCTCATTATTTTAGATTGTATATAGAATAATTGGTTAAATCAATTCAAAATGAAGAAACAGACATAATGAATTATACAATAGCTAAACATCAGACATCTTTTAAACTGTTATTCACATCCTGCAGCTGATCCTGTTATCATTTATTGTCAAGTGGCTGCAAGGAATACAAAGAAAAAGAAGAATGATGAAAAGACCCGGCATAGCAACAGGCTTTAGCTGCTAGTGTCATGGCGATAGGAGACACTCATGTTCTGCTCTATCTGAAGTAGACATTCTGATACGTCTAATCCATACTACAGCGTGCTGCTCTTCTGCCGCTATTTCCCCTACCCTTAAGTACCTAGGCAGATAAGAGCAGCACCATTAGGTCCTTTCCTGCAACAGAGGATGTCCCACACTCAAACAGAAGAGAATACCAACAGACTAATAGTGCACTTAGCTATGTCTGTAGTAAAAGTGCAATGTGTGTGAGATATGCATGCACCATTTTTTAGTGCCTCTCTGTAGGTTTGGCCCTTGACTAGTGGATAATCTTGTTTACAGAAGCATTCATTAATTCCAAAAATAATGAGAGCTTTACACGGTAATACTCAGACACATTGCACACAAATGTGTTGGTAAATTCCAGCTTTTTCTTAATGTGAATTGATATCCTGAAAATGTAGGCGAATTTAAAGAAAGGGTAACGATTACAGCTGTTACATACCTATTTTATGTTCCCGTTATCTCAGTTATTTATAGCTTCCCGGTGCAGAACCTATTGTTGGATCCCACAAATCACTGTAAGCCAAAGGAAGCGCTTTCATAGATTCCAGGATGTTTTGTTTCAGTGCCAGTATTTCATCTTCTATCACAATGTCTTCTGGTTAAGCCATGTGCAGTGAGGAAGTTCCCCACACAGCTAAGAATTCTTTCTCCAGGGCATTACATTTGAGTCTTGGACCTCTCATACACAAGTGTTAGGCAGTTATTCCACATAAACGATAGGGGCACAAATTCCTTTACATATCCTGTTCTTTTTAATAAAAACCCTTTTTTCAGCTCTTTGTAATATTTTATTTCCTTCAACTACATTAGCCAAGAAAAACCATGAGATATGATGACAAAGGCTTGTGGAGAATGATCAAAACAACTCATAAATATAAAAAAATTAACTAGATCACACAACTTTAATACCCAATATTTATCAATTTGATATAAATTCCCTGAGAAACCGGCACCCACGCTGGCCCGGGTGTGTGCAGACAGAGATAGTTAGAGAGACAAAGGAGAGGCAGGGAGGGAGGCTGGGTCATGGTAAGATCTATGGGCTGTCAGTAACACTAATCAGGCTTTCCCCAGCAGCATTCATCTCTGGAGCCGCACCAAGAAAGAGCTGGGTGCTGACCAGCAGCCGTTCAGAAAGCCACGCTCGCTGCTGTGCTGCAAACGCCCAGTGATAGCAATGGAAAAGGCAGATTATCTTTAAAAGAATGACACATGCTTTTGGGTTTGAACTTTTTTAAAATTCATTCTACCTTTGATTTAGTCTTTAAAAAAGAAAAGAAAATGTGCATTTCCCAAGCAAATACAGAATCCAAAATCCTAATCTGTTAGGTTACAGGTGAACTGTAGCAAGGGATTTGTTTTGCCTGTTGTAGATCAATAAAGTTGATCTTATCTTATAAGAATCTGTGTCTAGAGATTAATTTTTAAGAAAGAGTAAGATAGACAATATTATAATGATGACATAATGGTTAAGCTTTTAGAAATGTGTGCACGTACTGACTTTAAATATTCACGAAATATTCAGACTTTCATTATTTCATTCTTGTTGCACATTTGCCTTTGTCAAAGTTGTACGCATTACATTTGAACGGATATGTCATTGGCATAAAAAGGCATGTGGGAGGCAGGGCGGGGGCCAAAGTAATCAAGGGAGCTGAAAAGCGTGAAAGTATCATTACTCATAATGCCAGATACACAGGAAAGATAAATGACCACAAGCCATTGGCAACCCCTTAATACTCGATCCCGTTAGGCAGAAAAGAAGAGAAAACGCTTCCCTTTGCTTACAATGTTACATTATTTCAGATTATTGTTGCACATTTTGAACTCATACTGGAAGTCCAAAATGCAATGGGAAACAAGAAAAATGCAAGACAACCGCTGCCTGCAGCTTTACGAACAAAGGTCAGATTTATTTCACATTTCACTTGCTGTGACTCTATTATAAACATCCCAAAAATTTTCCTCTGTGTTATGGATGTTTTGAGGCTCTGCCACTTGCTGTATTTGCAGGGTTGTGCTTGTCAAGATGAGGCTAGAAGCCTCGATACTGGAAAGATAAAACAACAAAATAAGAAAAACATAAAGTGAAGCTGAAATGGCAGCAGGAAAAACACTGACTTTTTCTTCAATGCTGTGGTGGCTTTACAGTTGTTTTCTCTGCCTCAGGCTGAGTGCTACAGGATCTTAGACAGCACATCAGGATAGACAACATGTTCTGGGGGGGGGGGGGGGGGAGAGTTGATCAATTTAGGGAGAAAGGAAGTTGAACAACAACACACTTCACTACCACAACACTTCCTCTCCCAAGGAAAAGTAAGATTTTGTAGGAATATGATAATAGAGATGGGAATGCAGCATATTCTGACAGCTTTGTCAAAATGTGTCTGTTCATATCCAGTACACTGCTGAAGGTAGAAGGTAGCTATAACACAGTACTTTTTAAGTTATGTTACGCTAAACAGCCTGCACAGGAAAATCCAGTTTATTTTCTTTAATCTCACAACAATACATGGGTTCAGAGGATATATCTTAGATTTTATTTAATCTGCTGTGAGGAGTTTTAATTTTGATATGAAACAGACTGAGATATACCGAGATTGACTTTTACTTCAGTTGTTAGAGCCACGGAAAATGATGGGGGATCGACATAGTTTTTTTTCTCTTACTCTTATCTTTGGGTATATTTTAATGTTAGGTTTGTATTTATATCAAATGTGCTTTCCCCACTGAATTCATTTAGCTTTTGCAACAAACAACTTACTCTGCGCATGCGTGGATAAACGGAGCACGGACACAAACACCAAGAGTAGGCTGAAGAACTACGAGTGTCCACTCGATATTCCATTATTTACAGGATTTCAGCATCAGCTGTACATTAACAATATTAAAACGAAGCCATGAGAAGCTTCAGTTTGATTGGAGCAAGGTGCATTTACAAGAGGGATGTACGGACAGTGGACCCTCTCTCTTTCTTTCTCTGAAGCGATTCTGCACTCTTGCAGGAGTCGAGAGGGAATATTTTTTAAAAATGGGAGCTATGTTGTACGCAGCCCTGAGCTCCTTGCACACGCCTGCACTCTCTCTCTCGCTCTCTCTCTCTCCCCGCTTCCTCTCGCACACACAGCAATTTTATGAATAAATGAAAAATAAAGTAACATTTTCAGAAATATAGTTGGGCGGCCATAAATGTACAGTACTTGGGCGGCACTGCCCAGGTATCATCTATGTGTGGGAAACACTGGTTTAACTACCCACTCACATGTACTGTCAGTTGAGATAGACTATGCAGAGTGTAACAAGTAATACCCTCTGTTTATCAGGTGTAGTGTGTGCTTGATAATTCCATGTTGCTGCAATAAAAATATTGAAATGAGATGAACGCACTACTGACTTCTTTTTATGAGATAAAACAAAAATTAATGAGGTACTTCTTCACAGAGACAGTGCTTCAGTAAAGAAAAGGAGCACAACGTATTGCAACAAGTCACTGCAAAATAGAGTACATCATTACATTTTACAATGTGAAATGTTGACTTAAGTATAAGGATTATATCATATTAAGATAAGATATAGAATAGGATATATTTATTCTCACTGTACAATGAATTACTGTTGGAGCAAACCAGTCAATGCCTGATAAAAAATAAATATAGAAAAAAAAATACAGTACACATTCTATACCGGTGCAAAGTCTTAAGCCTCTACTGATTCCTGACCCTACTCCTCACTTGTCATCAGGGTGGCCTATTAGGAGCACTAAGTTGTCTGCTGCCTCCAACAAAAACATGATTTAAGGCCACATTCAGTGAAACACACTTTTCAGAGGCTTTAACTCTCATGAACATGCCGTGCCTGAGCCATGACGGATGTCAATAAATTTTCATGGCCAGCATGACATCGATCATAAACAATGATTTCTTTTCATTAAGGCTGGTGACACATTCACACTCCTCCCAGTGAGATTTCACTCTCCTGGCAGTTTTCTGAAGTTGTTCGGCTGCTCAGAGAGCAGGGGGAGCTGCAGAGAGAGGAAACAATTGCCTAAAGCAAAGAAACTCTGGGAAATAAAAGAAAGAGAGGGAGGTAGAAGTTAAAGGAATTACAGACACAAAAGGGGTGGAGCAGAAAAAGGGAGAACAATAAGAGTTAACTAGGGATCTTCACTTGGAGGAACCTAGAGGTTCATGTATCAGTACTTAAAAGGCTGAATAACACTGATCTGAACAAATGTCAAATACTGGCTATTACAGGCAGGATCAGTAAGAACCCTTTATGTAATGTTAAAACAGGTTTCTGCTGTGCCATAGCAACATCTCAGTTAGAGTCTCTCTCTCTCTCTCTCTCTCTCTCTCTCTCTCTCTCTCTCTGGAGATCAAAAATGTAAGTAACTGTGTCAGAGTAATTATATTAAGTTAGAAAAGAAGCAAATGTACAACATGATAGCTAAAAAAAACGTTAAGAGTTATACATCCTGAAGACTACTTTAGTAAAAATCCATGTCACTATGTTTTACCGTTTTGCATTTAGTAGGTAGGCTATAACAAACAAGGAGTCGGGTCAACATTTCTGTGATAAATGACAAGCTGTGTCCATCATCAAACAACGGCTAGTCTGCTAAAGTGAGTGGGTGGGAGTGTTGTGCAGTTTTCGCAGGTCTCTGTTGAGTTGTGAGTAAACATTTGGCCGTGCAAAGGAAAGCTCAATGTCTACTTGTGATGAAATCTTAAAAGCAAGTGAAATTCAAGAGCAAAAGGACTTTACTATATGCTCACCTGGGGGCTCATTCATCAACAGTGTGTAAGGACGGTTCTGTGTAATGTGTGCGTAAGAACATTCCCACGCAAATAGTGGGATTTATCAACTTGTTCTTTTACTTAGAAATGTGTGTAAATATAAGCACAGCTCTGAGCATGCTTACGCACAGAATCTAGCGGTAGAACACTGGAAGAACTACGAGTGTCACAGCACGCCAGAATCAATCCCAACGTAGATGCATGTTCCGAGTTTTCTATAATCAAAAACCCCAAATAAGTGATTTGTCTTGTTTGAAACAGACGTGTTGCCTCAATTTGTTCCAAAACCTTATAAAGTCCACTGGGACAGGCGTTTGAAATGTTACATTATGGCTCGATTTGCCTTTAGATGATTTGGCGAACCGTGTGCTCCGCAGTAAGGGCTTTTCAAAAGAGCACACTGATCTGTTTGGTCCAGCCTGTCCTCTTGTGTCCTCTGTGCCCCCGATGACACTGTAAATGCACCGTTCTTGGGTGAAATTGTGGATTATTCTGTTATGCTCCAGCTGCAAATGCCTCTCGCTTTTGTGCCGTGATGCATTTTATTTTTTTCGCACTGAGCTTAATCTCAAACTTCATCTTAGTCTTTTCTCCTCTGACCTGTCACCTTCCCTCATGCATCATTTGTTCTTTTGTTAGTAACTTCAACTAAGTGAAAAGACTAATCATTTATCTGGGTCACTTAGCGTTAGAGTTACTAACCTTATTTTATTTATTTATTACCATTTTTTTCTCAACCTCATCCACTTCCAAACATGCGTACGATCGCCGTACGCATGTTTGATAAATACAGATTTTTTTGTAGAAACATTCTAAATTTCATTCATAAGACAGATTTTAGAACACTTTTTACGCACTGTTGATAAAAAGATACCCGAAGTAAGAATACTTGTACTGGATGAAAAGTTTGTATCTATTGCCCTGCTACACAATTAAAAATTATCATCACTTCATCAAGCAAAATCATATTTCTACTAGCTACTGAACTAAATCAACAAAGACTTAACCACACACATTACTCTGCTGCTATATTTGGCAAAGCCATTCTTACAAGAAAGGGTTTGTATAATACATCTTTCTCCCTCTTATTCCCATGGCAACACCAATACACACATCCATAGATTCTTTTTTTTTTATTTAAGACAGCATTTTCACTTGACAGTTTCTCCCCTGCCACAGTGAGTTCTTTGACATGCAGACAGGATAACACAAATGACCAACCTGGATGTACAGCTGTGTTTAAAACAGCCAATCACATTAAAGCAAGACAGAACATCTTTGTTTCTTCATGAGCGGAAGAGAAGCAAAGATTTTGCCATTTACCGCAAAGATGTTTTTATCCAGATAAAATAAGAAGCATGTTAAAAGTCAAATTCTTTTTTTCAGTTGATTGATCTGAGCCTTTACTTTCCTTATTTTGAGTTACTACAAACACTTGTTTTTAAAATGAAAACTCGCATTCAAGGTGCACTGAATTTTAACTGCATGATTGTCTGTATTAAGGTTTAAATCATTGCTGTAAAATAACAGATTGGAACCATAGATAGATTTTAGATAACGGTTGTCTTTGGTTTAATAAACTATAGAATATTTCAAGTTGTAATTTTTTGCGAACACCTCCCCTTTCATGTCTCCCCCTCTAAAGTGGCATTTACACATTTACATTTTATAAAACAAATTTACAAGGTGTGAAATACTTTTACAAGCGCTGAGACAAACTTACATGTGGCAGAACACTTTTACCAGACCCCAAACAAATTTACAAACGACAGAAAAAATGTAAAAATGTGTTTAAAAATGTAAATTTGTCTAAAATGTGTAAAACTGTGTCACACTTTGTTATTTTGCTTAACACTTCCCAGCCACATTCCCCTCCACCTTTTTTGTCATCATCAAAGAAAAAAGTTGCCATCTGGCTGCATTTCTTCCAGCATAATGTTTATAATTTGCTCTCACTTTAAAAAAATGTGATGTCCAGCAGGTGTGAAGTGGCAGTCCCATAAAACAGCTGGGCAGCAAAGACATTTCAATAAAGCAGAACATTTTTTTTCTTTTCAAAATCATTTCATTATTGATGGAAAAACTGGATATAGTCAGGCAACAAAGATCCATGGACTTGACCTCCGTGTCCTCAATGGTAGTGTCAGCTTTTATACGATATATGAAAACAAAAAAGGGGCCACAGCACAGTGTGCAGACCAGTCAATAATCCAATAAGCAGAAGGACAGATGAGACAAAGTCAGTGACGAGTGAGCTGGTCACACTGAGGCTGTGTTCATCACCAGAGTGTTTTATCCAGAGGAGTTCCTGCTCAAAGAAAAATGTCAAAGCCAATGTATTTCTGTTTGGCACAGCAGAGACTAAGCTCACACTGGCATAGTAATGACTCTGAAACCCATCTTGTGCTCAGACAAATGGAAGACAATCAGGCTTATAGAGTTGGGATGTAAGACGGAAGACAGTGGTGTGAGCGTACTCAGTGAGTCGTGTGTAAGTGGTCACTGAACTCAGATCCACCTTTCCCTCCTGTCAGTGCCGATCAAGGCACTCAAAAATGACTCACAAGACTGGCATAACACTTCGGAGGATTTAGTTTGCCCCGATATGTTCCATAATTTTGTAACAGTCCTTCCACAGTTGACTATGTGACAGATGCATGAGCATGAAACATGGATAAACTGAAATGTTTCACATCTTAACCAGAGTTTGATAAAAGTGTAGTTTTTATGTTGCAGGAGACGCAATTAGTTACAGTTTAAAAGTAGCAGTGCCTTGACATTCTGTATGGACTAGGAATATGTGGCATCGACTGCTCATTTTCAAAGCTATAATGACATCTGTAAACGGTAGTAAGTTTACAAAATTTTAGTAATTGGTGGTTATTTGACAGCTGGAAAAGCAACAAAAATCTTGGCAGTGATTTTCTCTCTACTTACTATAACTGCGCATTTGGTGCATCTCATGAGTGCTCCGTTTTTGCTGTAATAAAAGGCTTTCTGAGTAGCTGGCTTTCTAGAAACTGCTGGTGATTACTTCCTTTCAGTTCAAGATAGGTGGATGTAGGATGAATTAAGAATCATCAAAAGCCAATGATAATGCTTTATATATAAAAGGTCATATAAGCTCTCTCTGAAGAAGCAGAAATGGAAAGTTTAAGACTATGGCTTCAAAGGAGAGACAAGAACTTGGGGAACCTAGAAGCTACTTAGCATGATAGGTGGCAGGGAGCGGCAGAGAGGTGTCCCTGCCACTATCCCCACCATCCGGAAGTGTTCTGGAATGAATGGGGTGAAGCATCATTGAAGGATAGCTCCCAGTTGCAGACCATGCACCAGAGATGCAGGTATAAACACAAACCTGTTTACCAAACTTAAGCAGGAAGTGCTGGATGTAAACCTCCAAAATTCAAAGCCGATACAATAAGGTCACTGGAAGCATTATTCTAATAGAATTTTCATTATACATAAAAAGGTTTACATCTTATAACCCCATTGAAAACTTCCTAAGTACCTTGAGAAGTCAGACATTTCAAAAAACAATTATCTCACAATCAAACAAATCTATTTATGCATTGTACAAAACACTGGATCAGAAGTCACTCAAGAAATTGAGCCAACCACAATACCCATAATTATCCCACCAAATTTCATTTATATCTATAGCCAATTATACATGCAGTGAGGTAGGTAGATATTTCCACATAAAGACACAGAGCAGAAGAAAAACATAATTGATGCAGACTGCTCTCTCTCTCTATGTACCACATATTCTTGGCACTGTAATTATGTAACAAAACTGAAAAAATAACAATAACTTGACTCAAAGCAAGTTATTTAAGTGGTATTCATGCTGCTGCTTCAACCTTTGCAACTTTTTAGTATAATGCCAGGCCTGCTGACACAGGAACCCAGCGGTAGAGCAGAAGTCATTAGCCCTTTGTTCCAGTGAAGACTGCACAGCATCACTGCACGGAAACTACTCCACAGCCACTTGACAAACGCATCAGGGCCAGAATGTAAAATAGCTGCAAATAAGGCCAGATTTTTCTTTTTTTTTTAATGCTGTTAATGTGCTGCTGTGGACACTGATTTTATACATGCTCATAGTCTGCTGAGCAGATGACTCACAAAGTCTAATGAGGGGACGACAGCCTCTTTCATAGCAACAAATATGGTTTAAAATGGGACAGAGGATGGAGGTCTGCTGCAAAAAAAATGAGGTCAAGTCAGGTCTATCAAAATAAGATGATTCCCTCATTGGGCGAGTGCATCTCAAACAAGCATAGAGTGTAGTCAATCCAAACTAGCTCACTTATTCCAGCACTGTGCCTTTCCATTGAGATTTTAATTCTGACATCTGTGTTTGTTTTAATCTCAGAGCAGAGGTCTTTAAACACGTCTCTGATTGGTGAACATTTATGCTTACTGATTTGTTGTGTTAGAGCTAAAGTCAGATAAGAAGAATTGAGTTTTGTTTCAAAGGCGTCTGACTTAGGACTCTTCCCAACAGAGTCCTAAGTCTCTGACTAGACTCTTCTCCTCTGTTGCCCCCCGGTGGTGGAATGAACCAAACTCAATTCGATCTGCAGAGTCCCTCTGCACCTTTAAGAAAAAGCTAAAGACCCAGCTCTTTCATGAATACCTACTAACTTAATGATGATGGTTTCGATATTATTGATGATGATGATGGTTGTGACGATTGTTTTTGTTTGATAACGACGACTTATAAGATGGTTTCTATACTGATTAGAGCTCTCCAGAACTGCCGTCAATGTTGTGCTTTGCCTCTGTGCAATGCCTGTCAGCACCTGTGTGTCCAATCGGACTCAAAGCTGATCGTTTGCTCTTACTGACATTGTTCCCTTTTTTCTAGATCCTTGCTTGTGTTGTACTTACTCTCTGATGTACATCACTTTGGAGAAAAGAGTCTGCTAAGTGAATTGCAGAATTGTTTCATTTCCATATGAAAAAATGTCAAGCCAAAAAAGGAGGACAGGAGATTCACCGGCTAGTTTCAACCACTGATGCATTCAATTGCATCACTTGTACTTCACCTTTGCAGATAAATACAAATACATTTCAATAATTTTGTATTAACCTGAGAAAGAAACTAACATCTCAGTCTATAGAGAAGGTGGAAATGTCCTTTTTCGGTCAAAATAACGTGTTTGAATTATCAAAATGAGTGCTATGCCAGGAAAGCCGAACTAGCAACTCCAGAGAAAATACCAGAGTGTAAATTCCTTTGAAATGAAGCCTTCAACCATGGTAAAAGAAAATGTATTCAACAGCGTGACAAAACCACCTGACACATACAGTGTGAGGTGAAGGAGCATGCAGACCGCAAGGGTCGCTGAACAGTAGGAAACGATTTAATCGAGGAACCATTTAGGAGTGAATGAATGTGTGTTAAAAAGACAAAGACATCAGGAATAGGGAGAGGGAGAGGGACAAAACTAGTCAGTCAAACGATGAAACGGGTAATTTTCATTTTTCCCGCATAGAATTTCCATCTCTCCCCTCTCACTGCCCACCTGCACTATCTCCACACCCACACTCAGCCCCATCACATTTTCCTCGGCTTTTGGTTCTTGATTTGAATTTAGACGGGGTACAGTGAGCAGAGCGCACGGCTGAGGTTTACGGCGGTTGATTTGTCCTGGCTACCCTTGGACTCAGTCAGAGGGACAGAATTCTGTTGTTTTTTTTCCTTCCAGGTGGGCCGGGCAGCAGGCAGAG
The DNA here is from genome assembly GCF_963930695.1 of Labrus bergylta. Taxonomy (NCBI): domain Eukaryota; kingdom Metazoa; phylum Chordata; class Actinopteri; order Labriformes; family Labridae; genus Labrus; species Labrus bergylta. The sequence goes on from NC_089198.1 coordinate 17,941,244, forward strand.
CAGAAACAGAAAGTGATGTAAAGGTTAGTTTTGTGTTTCCAGGTGGCCTAGATGTTTAAAACACTACTTATGTATTCACAACACAGTTCAAGCCCTTATTCAATCGCCCTCTTCTATCTACTAAAATTTAAAAAATGCCCAAAATTATAGTATATAGTGTATATATAGAGAGTATATATTTGTGTGGAACTTAATGTCCCTAAAAATGATGTCCATTTTGCTCATATATCATGCAAACCAGTGGGTTCAAAGCTAATGTAGAAAGATGCCCTTAATGTAGCCAAGGTCATGATGGTCATGCAGTTCATAAAATGTTCTCCTGCTGCAGTGTATCCTCACAGGGAAAGTACTGGAAGTGCATCTGTCTTTGAGCATGAAAGACAGTGTTAGCTAGAAGGAAGCAGAAGTCTCTAGCCTGGTGATAGCCATCAACAGGCTTCAAAAGCCCTGTGCAGTAACAGATGGGTTACGTCCCTCAGGCTTCATCCACTATTATTAACAGTCTAGTCTCTACCTAGTTCAGTGCCCAAGGTCAAGCCAAACTTCAGACTGCAGAACCTTGCAACCAGGCTGCTGAAGACATTTTACATACTTGCCCATGCTTGACAACTACTCTCACTTGCACTGACGATCTGTGAAGAGTATGTGTGTCAGCTCTTTCAGAGACAGAAGATCAGGAATGCTCCAGGACCAGACGGTGTGTCTCCCTCCTGCCTTAGAGTCTGTGCTGAGCAGCTGGCCCCCATTTTCACACAAATCTTCAACACATCTCTGGAGCTGTGTAAAGTGCCCTCAAGCTTTCGAAAGCTCCACCATCACCCAGGTCCCCGCCCCAAGAAACCCTCCATTACCGGAATGAATGACTCCACGAGCGTCACCCTGACGGCTGTAGTCATGAAATTGTTCAAGAGACTGGTATTGAGCAACCTGAAGGACACCCTGCTGCACCCCCTGCTGTTTGCCTACCATCAATCAATCAATCAATCTTTCTTTGTATAGCGCCAATTCAAGTGTTATCTCGAGACACTTTGTAAAAAGCAGGTAAAAAGACCATACTCTTTGTTATGTTACAAAATGCAGGTAAAAGACCTACCAAGTGATGTCCTCTTATATTCATTAAAACTTTGAACTTGTTCGACCACACTGCCACACTGGACACCACTGTTTGGAAGAAGCAGACAGGTCTTGTTGCTCTACCGTGTCATGTTGCTACTGTATATAACTCTTCTTCTTCGTGTGTTTTATTATCTCTACTTCTTATTTTGTTGTTAAATAGCGGTTAGCAAACAATTACGAAGATTACCACCACCTGGATTGGGGTGTGAACACTGCTATGTGTGATTGCCTTTTTTCTCCACTAGACATATTAGTCGTGTGACAGCATGCACTGAAACGTACCAAAACAGTTCAGGAAAAAAAAAGACAATAACGACACTTCAATGAGAAGTGATGCTCTAGAAAACAAAAGGAACTGTCCGGCTTTCTCAAAAATGAAAACTTTTTGCCGACAGTTTCTTCTTTTTAAGCATGTCATAAAGAGAACAATGTTTTGCATGAGCTAGTGGTTTTATAATTGAGAGTAAAATAAGATGTTTGTTCTCCAGAGCCTCTGCGACAGAACATGAAATAAAACATTTTGTTTCCTCTTTGATAGATTACCATCTGCCCACTATTCCCACAGCACGATTCTTCAATCAGACACGACCATAGATCTTTCCAGATAAATCCCCCGCTCTAATACTGTAAGGGCTGGATGGAGGGACAGAGAAAACAAATCTAAAATCTAATTTAACTCACAAACAGTACAATGTGTACATCAGATTACGATCAAATTGAATTTCCTACTCTCTGTCTCCCAAGTTGCGTTTTTCGAACATCCACTTGTACACAAACCTCCCTCAGTTCCTATGTTTGCCTGAATATGACAAGATGTCAGCAGGGGCAGTCTGTCACTTCCATCTTTTCGGTGTCTTCTGATATTTCCATTTTCAGATGGGTGGCTTCACATGCATTTGCAGTAACAGTGTTTCTGAATAGAACAGACACTTATTATCAGCATGTAATTTCCCACGTTAGAAAGTCATACATTTCCCTTGGGCTGGCTCTCTAAAAATGCTCCTTCAGTTTTACATACTCACATGTTTTCATCTTTCTTTTCTTGTGGCATCCTGACAAACTGGTAAGAAGTAGCAGTATTTTTGGGACAGGTGAATAGAAAAACTCCAATCACAGGTTGATTTTACACATGGAAGGTGTTGTCATAGACCTGGTTAACCTGCTGACTTTGCAAATATATGTGACATCTGTGTAAAGAACCACAGTGATTTCTTCTCAAAAATATCTCTGTCATAAGGGAAAGAAACAAAGAAAAGTTAGATTCTGTTAAAATGCCCCCACACACACACATACACATACACACACAAAGAGGCAGACAAAAAAAATGGGTGCAGGCTTATGATGTTATTTGCAAAAGCTCAGTTTTCCCTGCAGGCCTGCGTTTTAAGATTCATCCCTTCTGGAGGCTCCATTTTTTAGGTTACATAAACAAAAGTGTATTTCGGTTAAAGAAGCTGTCATAAAGAGGAAAATGTGTGTTTATTTTGTGTTGTTCTTTTCAGGTTAGAAAGACAGAAAAAAAAACAGTTTAAGTAACCTTGTTAATCTTTCTGAACTCAACTTCACCATCAATAAGTCTTGACATTAATTAAACCTTGTCCAATCAGGAATGAGTATTGTGTACCTTTAAATCCGCCCTTATTCTTTGTGAGTGATAAAGGGTCATCGGGGTCGGAAGCTTTATAGCAAAGCCACAAGGTTGACCAGCTAATCTCACCGGCATTGTTTTTATTGTTTTTACACACAATGCTTTAAATCATTTGAGGTACTTTAAATAAACTATAGGTATTAAAAAACCGAACAGAAAAATCCTCCACACAGAGCAGTGGAACCATGATCCCATATTAGTAACAACTAAAAAGCTAGTCAATTACAGTACTTTTGTTACAATTAGTTCTAGTATTGGACACAGCTGCATCCTTTAAGTTTTTTTTCTTGGAATATACTTAAAAACTGCTCTTTACTTTCACAACTCAGTCTATGATGTTATCTCTTAGTCAATGATCATCTCCATTCGCACATTCTTACCCCTTCAGTAACACTCTCATACACTGTATTCCCCCTCTCTCGTGTTTTGTTCTCTCTGTCTCCCATTAAAGGATGATGACATTAAGGTTTCCATTAGTTGAGGACCAAAGAGAGAGAGGGAGAAAAACAGCTAGCGGACAAACTGTTAACACAGCAAGGTCAGCAGATAGCCATCGGACTGTTATCAGGAAAGGTCACAGCCATAATGCCTGTGTGTCTAAGTGTGTGATTGCATGCTCATTAAAATCTGGATAAATGATGGTTATAAGGGCAGGTCAGACAACGCCCTCGGATGTAAAGGATAAATCTCAGATCTACATTATTCTTCACAATGTTTCGTCCTCAAATAAAGCTTCATTCTGATCAATTCTCAGTGTTTCTTTAGTTGTGTCCATATAAGCTGATACAATCCGAGCTGTGAGGCAGGACGTTGCTGAGGGATGGGACCATAAGCAGTTTGTCTTTATCACACTTTGTTCCTCCAGGCTTGAAACAGACCAGACAAATAGCACGGCTGGAACGCTTCACTATGGCAACATGAGCAAAGCAGAGGGTGAAATTCTGGATGCTGTAGAGGTTTGAGCTCGAGTCATGTCATTCAGTACAAGTGATTATTTGGCTTCACTGTTGCTGTAACTTAAAACTAAGCAGCCACGAATGGAAATACTGAGATCATTTCAACGTGAAAAGTGCCACAAAAAAAATGCAGTTCCTCAAATGGCCACTGGAGGCTGGTTCCAATTCAAGTCAATCCCCATAGAACCTAATGTTTAAAGGACTGACTTTAGAGCACAACACAATACGTTCTCAGCCTTGTAAATTGATTATTGAGACATTGTTTTGAGTACATTGTGTTGTATGTGGTTTAAGAGATGTGTCTATGAATAATTTAAACAAATCTGCAAATGACTGTTCTGTTGTGTTCTGTTAACAGAGCAGCAAAGAAGCCTGTGATACAGAATCATTTTTTTTCAAGCCCATATTCGCAGGTATCGATGTCTGTTTTCACCATACCCGTCTTGTCAAGTTGCCACTAGCTCTAACAAGAAAGATGGCCACGGGCTGCGATGTTGGTTGCAGCACCACAGCACCCATAATCACCCAGAATGACCTGAAGGTTATTGCAACTTTAATACCAATGCTGCAAAAAAAAAAAAAAAAACCTGGCATGTTTGTATAAAATCATACAAACATTTTGCTTCATAAAGCCAGTCAACAAAACAATGGGTTACAGAACAGTTGCTTTGTCCACTTTCTTTTTTTTTCCAAGTCTTTAATTATACATATGAACTAATTTGATGTTAAACTGCTGTTCCTTTTTTCTAGAGCTGGGTCTGTTATTCATTTGTCACAAGAACAACTTGCTCTCTGTGAACCTAGCAAGTTCTTATAAACTTTTAAAGAGGTTCAACGGGAGGCACTTCAGGAGTGTGCTTCTGTTGTGTCTCAGCGGTGTCGTAATATGATATAAATGTACCCCACAGGTAATTAGAGAGAGTCAAGTTAATTCCCACTGTATAAAAGGTAGCTTTAGTGTGCATACTTGTTTACTTTGCAGATGCTCAAGTTTGCAATGTCCCATACACCCTCTTCTCGTACGTCCTTGGTTGGTTGTGCGTCCGTGCTTGGTTTCCTTTCACTCTCCTGTAAAGTGTTTTCGTCCTCTGCCTCTTTCAGTCTTTTTATCGATCCTTCTATTTTCAGCCTCATCGTCACTCACACACTCCAAAAGCATCAGCATGGGTGGCAACCCTGCCATCTGTCCTCTCTACCCTCCTTGGCTGTTTGCTGCTTGCTAATTTGTTGCTTAATTATAGAAATGCAGCAGTACAGTCTCTTCATAACAGAGGCTGTGTTTATTGTCTTTGGGAAAAGCTGACTCTAATGAACTCATCAACCATTTGGCGTATACGCCAGTCAGTCAGCCAGAGTGTCAGGGGAGAGATTTAAGGACATACATAAGTACCTTCAGTGCAGTTCTTTATTCTCAGCCAGGCAGGTCATTACAGGGAGAGATGAGTAGCTTCTGTAATATTGCTTGGGCAGCTGAATTGCCTATGGTGTGAAGCTAGTTAGCTCATCTGTGAAGGCCTATATATGCCCCCAGACAAGTTTATTGCAGATCATGTATGTCTTCATCAGGCCATTATGAACAAAATTTTGTCTTATAATGAGAAAATTTCATTATAAGACAAAAAGATAACACCTAGTAGAACCCCAACAGAGTGACTGTAACCCGCAATTCACACATACTCCGTGCGCGCCGCGGTCCGTCAACGCCACGGTTTTGCTCCGTCGGACGGCTCGCGCCCATTCACACTGGATCCGTTTCTGCGACGTCAGCGCACCCATGACACATCACAGAAGAACTACAAGATCCCGCGGGAATAAAGAGAAAAACATGCAAACAACATGTTGCTTTGTCTTTCTGAGGATGCATTGTTGTTAATTCGGTTCCTGTTTTGACGTAATGTTGATAAAGTGATGAAAAATACGATTGCAAGTCCGTATATTGTGTTTTATTTTGAAATTGACCGGATGTTCTGTGCGTTTCCTTGTCTGACTTCCTGTCCGGGCTGTCATTTTCTGTCCAGCTTGACGTGTGCCTGCAGCGCACTCTGGTGAAAATAGACTCGCTGCGTATTTGAAACGGAGCAGAGTGCAGTGCCGTCGGTGGCACGCGCGCACGGAGTATGTGTGAATTGGGCTTAAGTGTAATAAATAAACAATGAGGTTTCTTTATAAAATCCCCTTATTGTGCTGAAATCTCTAGTAATATGTTTCAAGTTTCGCATTTAAATGAAGTCAGTAAATTGTCTGGAAAGTATTTAATCAGGAATTTAAAAAGTAAACAGGGGGTGCTTGTGGCGAAATCGTTAGTGCGAGCGCTCCATGTATGGAGGCTGTTGTCCTCCAAGCGGGCGGCCTGAGTTCAAATCTGACTTGTGGCTCCTTTCCCGCACGCCATTCCCCACTCTCTTTCCCTGATTACCGACTCTATCCACTGTCCTATCTCTACAATAAAGAACGAAAGCCCGAAAATAAATAAAATGCAGTAAACAGAATTCTCTCTTGAGATTCGTCTTTTACATTTAGACATCACTCATGTCATCGTATTATTTCTTGCAAGGAATAATAAAAATAAGTATCTATAAGAGTATCAATAAGCAGTGGAAGGACAATAAAACATTACAATTATAAAACATTACTATAATATACAACACTTCATATTTTATTAGACAGTTTGTCCAAGAAAACTAAACTAACTATTAGTTTTGATTGTTAACATATTAGACACATATTGCAAAAAAAGTTGATTTAAAAAAAAGGGGTGAGCCAAAAATAAGTTTCAACCAAGCGGCAACCTCCGGTCTTGAAAAATGAAGCCAATGCGGAAGAGCAAAATCCTGCGGTACATTGAGTGTCCACTTGAGGCCGGCTCCAGGAACACAGGATGTGACATACACACCACAGCCAAAAAAAAGCAATTTTTCTCAGCATAAATTAACATGTTTACAGCCTTGTACAAATAACAAAAGAAGTCTGATTAGTTATTGTTATCACTGGCAGACACTGTACCTGGGGTGAACATTTTTTAAACCGCTCAGTTATGATTTTATGGACCACACATATTATCCTTAGTAGAGAAGCTGACATGATTGATAGGTGGGCGCGATGTAACGGTTCGTCAAGAGGCTTAAAACCCGACTCAGCTCCGGCTCTCAGCCTGTCGTTAGGTTGACGTTAGGCTGAGAGACGATTTCCAGCGGCTGCTGACGGTGAGCCTCCGGAGCCCCCCGTTGTAACCAGATAGCTGATGTCACTCTTTGTCCATTAATATTTACAGTCTATGATGTCAACACAAAAATATTAACGGTCTTCATTTTCAACAAGAAAATTAATTCAGCCAAAAACAGACTGAAACTGTCTTAAATGGTGTCAGTAGTTGAAAATGCAGTAACACTAACTTAAATCATTAACAAATCATAATAATGTTAAAGTCTCTTTTGGACCTGTAAGAATAAAGACCACACATCTTTCCACTTTGATACATTGTGTTTCAGCTGAGGTTATTTAGACCTTGGGGTGCAGGTGGGGTGGCAGATGTCTGACGACGCAGCTAATCAAACATCATGCTCGGTCTAATGGCTGAATAATTGTCCCCGGCTTAGCTGAGGTCTGATAACGCCCTATCAGCCCGGAGTCGTCTTACAGAGCAGACAGGCAGAGAAAGTAATGCAATAGGGAGAGTGCACAAATTTTATTAGAGATGATAAAGAATGGATTCATAAGTCAGGCTGGAAATAGCAAGAACCAGAGAGCTGCAAAGCTTGTCGCTGTGAAAAAATGGCTCTCATCCTCTGACCTTTTAGAAACGGAGCGGGCGAGAGAGAAGATCTCATTGTGTGTGGTGAGGAAATGTTCCTTTGTGTGATGAATTATTGTCCCACCCTCGGTTACATTTAGACTTATGAATTTCCCTTCCATAAAAGCCCAGAGAAAAGCTAGCAAGTGAACACAAAGGCAGACTTTAAGTTTTTAATGTTCAGATCTTTAATTAGTTAAATTATTTGTTAAGCTAATAAAGAAATGCATTAAAATGGTGTTTAAAGGCGCCTTTCACACAAGTTGCTCAAGGCTGTTACCCTTTATTCTCCCTGGCTGCTGTGTTAAATGTACAAACACAGAAAGAGAGTCTTTAACTAATCTGGCAGTGGAGATAGTAACAGAGAAGAATCAAGTTCTTTGTAAATGGTGTAGCCAGTAGGACGAAAAAGGGACTGAGTGTGGTTGTACAGTGGTAGCATAATAATTCAGTCTGTATTAACAAGAGTCATAAGAGGTCCAGTTCAGTTTGTACCTGGTAATGTCTTCGACTGTTACATGTTACATGTATTAACAATTTTACAAAATGAATAAAATGACACACAAATAAAGAATAATAGGTAATAATTCAAAAGTTAAAACATCTCTCTTCTGATTTGATGTGTTTAGCTTAGTGAAAGTATCAATTAATTCAAAAGGCCCTGTAGCTCCAAAGTGAGGCATATGAGTGGTGATGTCAAATTGTATTTGGCTGATTTATCAATATTAAAACTGTTTACTGATCAGAAAAGCTAATTGTCTCTTTTACACTACAGGTTTTTGTACATGCGATAAAAATAAAATAAACTGTCAGAAATGCTTGCCTCCTCAAATGCTTGCCTCCCTCAACCAAAAAGAAAAACAGTGCAAATCAAAAAGAGACTGATTTTGGAGCTGGGATTTCCTCATGCTGAGTAAAACTGAAATGTTTCCTCCACTTTTCTCTGGTAAAAGCAAATTAAAATCCCCGTGCTTTCTGGCAACATGCCACAAGCGCTTTGATCCAATAAGACATTTTAAATAAGCTTAAAAGCATCTTGGTGAAAAAGCTTACAGTGTTTGTATAATAAACACTTTTTGGCACTGAATATTAGATCACAGTGTCAAGTTCTGTTCTTCAGATCCCCTATAAAAATCCACAGCATTTAAAAGAAGAATGGGACAGAAGCCTCTGTGCATTCTTTAAAACAGAAACTAATCCTATTGGCTGCTCTTTACAGTATTCACTGGTACACAATCACTGTGCTTGCTGCATTATTCACAGTGGTGAGTAATGGTTTGTGCAGCAGTATATTGCATATTATCACTCTCCAACAAACTACACATCATGACACATATCTACAAGCATAAAAATATTTTCAGTCAGACAATATTTTTACTTTTATCTGAGTGACATTTAAATGAGCAGATATGACAGAGTAGATTTCTATTTGTACAGGTCACAATGTGTTTAGTGTGTTATGACTGTAATGTGTGTTTTTATTATTATTATTACAGATCAACAAAATATAATATTATAATATAATATATAATAAATAATATATTATATTATTGAACTGCCTCAGTGGGATTTGTGCTGTTTTCTTGGTTGTAGGTGTCTCTATCTTTGTGCTGTTCTGCAGGTGCCTGCCTGTGATTGGACAAGAGCTGACTGTCCACACCTTCTGTGGTGGAATTTCTGTAGTTATTTAGATTATAATGTACAGATGTCATTAGGTTTATTCACTGTTCTCTAATGTCAGTCAGACCTGACAGAGGTCAGTTGTTATTAGAACACCAAGTACAGCTTAGAGAGTGTCAACTGTCCTGATATCTGCAATGATGTTTGGTAGACTTGTTGTCTGCTCCAGTGTCATAGACGTCACAGTTTAGTCTAGGTGGGTCAATGTGACACGACCATGATAATGTCTTTAGGATATATGCGATGCCTTTCGAGACGTTCGGGAGATGTGATTGAGCGAGACACAAGTACAGAAGTGTGATGTTGAATCATGTCTCCTCATGAGTATTCATCTGATGTATAATAAACTTTCATCAACGTAAGCCATCTCAGTCAACTGAGTCTTATTGTATGGAGTCAAGTCTTAGTCATTTCTTCAACACCTTCCAAGGATTAAAGGGGAGCTGTTGCTGCATGCTCGCAGGTGATTGAACGGGAGCTGATGGCGCAAACTTTAAAATAGAGCTGGGAAAGCCAACACGCATCTTCTTCTTCCTCACATCCAATGCGACCCTAGAGAGAACTGTATTCATTGACAGCATCAAGCAGATTACCTTCTGAGATTTAGTTTCATGGTATAAATATTGTTATTTTAATTCTGATTTCTTGAAGCAGTCCTGGCAGGTGAAGAGAAGAGTAGATATTTCTTTTGATTCATATTTTCTTCTGTTTTTCTTTTAGGGAGTTAAACGATTGTATTTCATTTATTTATTCTCTTATGAGGTGAGATAGTCTGGATTTTGGTGAAGACATTTTAATTTATTGTCTTGGCCTGTGCTCACCCTGAAGTTTAAGTATCTTTGTGTGTAGTGAGAAAATACAATACAATAAAGGTAGACTGCAAACTTGTTTTCTTTTGGGTGATTATTGGGAGTAAGGAAGGAGAGGGTGATTTTTGTGCTGTGTCTGGTTTCCCTGAGGCCGGTGTAACACAGTGAAAACACATTTACTTTTTTTAACCTCAAAATCAGCCACATAAACTTTACCAGCTAATTTAATTCAAGACAGTCATCCTGATTTGAGCACGGCCATTTGAAAATGGAACACTGCATATAATCAAAGCATTTCCAAAGTGCTTTTGGTAAAGATGATTTTACTTGTGTTTTTACTGCATCCCATCGACAGTTTAGAAGTGGCTTTAAAGTTTTGTAGCCGGTGGTGAGTCACGCTTCAATAGAGTTCAGGCAGCAGCTTATTGATGCGCTAAGACTGCCGGCGTCACTCACCGGCTCCAACGGCCAAAGGCAAAAAGCAATGGTGCAGGATTAAAAGAGGACAAAACTGAACTCTATATTTCTAACACAATGGAGAGAGTTTAGGTCACATGTTAGCATGTTAGCATGTGGGTATATATATAACATATGAATAAGATTAACCTCTGTCTTTATGGCTTTTCATTTCATTCCACATCTTCACATCATATTCTCCTGAGTTAGTTGTAAAAGATCATAACCCCAACTCTACATTAATCCCAGTGATCAGTGTTGGATGATGGCTGCAGTGAGTTTCTGCATCTCAAGCATACACTTTATCAGCATATGTCTATTTATAGTCAAACATAAACATAAGTCAGTGTGTGACTGCCACCTGATTGGCATCACAACAGATAGCAGCAACTTGCCTGGCAGGTTGTGTGCCTATATGCCAACAGCTCTGGAGCTGCACACTGTTTTTATAAGGCTACAGTATAGTCCAAAAGCAGAACCTCTACTACTCAGTAAGATGCCAGCAGAGGGCCCCTTCTCAAGAGTCTGGGTTAAGTTGATCACTGCGAAGATTGTAGCTATTTAAGGATCTTGAAAATGCTCTTAGTCTGGCTTCTTTCCTGAGACCAATTTGCTTGAGACCTACAGTTGCTCCGGAACACAGCAGCTAAAGTACAGAAGCAACCTAACACCTTAAAAAGACAAAAATGTGGATCTTGGAGTGAGCCCAAATCCAGGTGGAACCATATAATTGGCTGTGATTATGGATGGATGTATTGTAGAATGCACCAATACTTATTTTATTACGTACCAATAAGCTATCTGCACAGGAAACTGTGTTGACAAAATCTGCCTCCATATTGTTTATGGCCACCTGGGGTTTCAGTAAACTACTAAAATTGATAATGAATTACAAGGGGGTATAACATTATTTATAAAACAGCTGATTATGTTGGGGTTCTTTAAAATTATGATTTGTGGTCATGTAGCAGGACAGACGCCACTGTAGAAAAGTTGGGGTATAGGCAAGGGGAACTTTTTTGTATTCATTTACATTCGATGCTGCAGAGCGGTGGAGTTAGTTTCCTAAAATCCCTGTTGGGAAGCAGACTTGCGAGAAAATGTTATTAAACTTCAGCAGCACAGTTTTCATGGAGCCTGATGATTTGAGTGCTGTGTCTTTCTACCTGCCTTTGTAGCTCCTCTTTCATGCAGTGATGCTACTTATAAAGGCTAATGTTCTAAGACATTATCTTAAAAGCTGCCTTATCAAATTCTGCTCTACGACTGCCTGAGGGGGGAAAACTGTGTCCTGTGCTGTGTGTGTGTGTGAGAGAGTGGGTTTGTGTGTGTGTGTGTGCAAGCGTTGTGTGAGTTTATGGGTTGATTCCAGCCTTGTCATCACAAAAACACACGAAAAGCATGCCCCCAAAGTTTTGGGATGCATTGAGAAATGTCAACCTTTTTGCATAGTTTAACATGAATAAATCAAATCCTATCTATTTTACCTGGGATCAAAATTTTGGCAATATACGGTACAGTATTGTAAAGTACAGTGTATTGTTGTCTTCGACAAATGTGCCAGTGCTGCACACTTTCAGCTGCCTCTACAGTATAATCCATGAGTTAAAACAATAGAAACAAACAACAGTTAATTAACACCCATAACTCTAACCTGACCAGGGAAACAACAACACACGACAAAGTACATTTTACTGTATATTAGATGCAAACCAATACAGTAACCAATGCTGTAATCGGACACTATAACATACCATTATACCATCTAAAAACGTAAATCACGTACCAGTCAAAAAGATCAGTTCTCAATTCCCATCCCCTTAACATCACCTTCTATTTTCTGCATTATGTTAAATCATTTCTTAAAGGTATGTGCAGGTATTTTCTGTAAAATACACACTACATCTGATTGACCACGATGTTACATACATTAGTAAACATCCTGTGTGTATACATGCCGATAAGTGTTTATCAGCCCTGCTCTGCCACCACCCTTGGTCGTTCTTGTCAAACAGCACACCTGCTATTTTCAGAGCAATGTTTAACAGGATGTGACAGTGTTGTAGATAAAATGCATTAGTGAAATGGGAAAATAACATGTCATGTTGCTGCAGTAGCATTAGTGTGTTTGTTTGCTTGTGATAATACCTACAGTTTATTCCCGAGGGCACAAAAGAATCATCTGAAGTTCTATTTAAAAAAAAAATTGGATTTGATGTTACTACTGGAAGACCAATAGACACTTTCATAATGAAATGGCCATGTAGAAACTACACAGCTGGGGAAATAAATGTGCTTTTTGTAACTCCTTAGCTGATTCATAATTTGGAAAGGAAACTGCAGAAATTTGATAATTTGAATAAGCCTATTCATGCAAAGATTTTTTTCATCATCGAAACTGCTTAACAAATTTCATCCTGTATAGTTTGTCCATACCTGCAGCAAATATTTAACAGATTTGGTCTGAAGTTTTGCAGACTTTTGAAATTACAGTACAAACTGTATTTTTTTTATTTTTTTTAAGAAATCCATTTCTGTTGGAAACAACTTAAGACTGTCCACTGATTCTTGATACTGATTAACTCTGCTTTATAGTGTCCACACTCAGTCAGTCACCACAGCTGATAACTGATCACAACATTTAACTATGCAACCTTGTTTCCATTTTAAACACAACTCATTTAAATGTATTTTAGTTTTATTTTATCTTATCATTATTAACCTAAAATCCTAGGGGCACATTGTGAAGAAGATACAAAGCCAGAGCAACACTGTCAGCAAGCCGCACCTGTCAGGCGTTTGGAGATCTCTTAGTGTAAAGTTAAATCTAGCTGCACACTACTCCTCTGATGTCAAGATAAACTCTTTCTTTCCATTTCCACCCTGCCTAAATTTGCACCAAACATGCACCACTTGCCTGTAGGCACAAAGTTACTAAACTTCCGCTGCACACTCTGCACTTCTCTGCACCTTATGCTCTGCCCCTTGATTTAGAAGATTTACACCCGAGGACTCTTAAGTTCCAAACTAAATGCATGCTCATTATTCATATGCATGTATAAAATTTCCCTAAATATAGACTTGGTTGCGGCTATAAAGTGATGTAGTTTAAGAGCTTTAGGCTGCAGAATGGTACATTAGTAAACCCACATTACAGTAGATGAACCATACTGGCGCTCCAGCATTTCTCTCAATTTCTCTCTGCACGTGAGTACAAGAGCATTAGTTCAGCATTAGTGGAAAAATATCATAAGAGGAAAGAGTACAGCACTGTTGAAGAAAGCCTTTTCCTTACTATTGAAATATTGTTGTGTCATACCCTGCATTCATTTTCACTGGACTACCCTCCTGTTGTTACAGTCCAGTGTGATGTATGAGGGGTTCTGCTACACTAATGGAGTGTATGGGCGACTCTGAATAAACATCCTACAGATGATAAAGCTCTTGTGCCCAGCGGTGATCTATTCCTGGATAGGAGGAACGCATTCTTCTTCTACTGTGACAATGCACACAAACACACAAACACACAAACACACACGTTTTCACACCCAAGGTATTCCTGGACACTCCGCCAGGCAGAGGATTTGGCAAAACCAGCAGCTCAGCTCACAATGCAGGTTGTCTGTGGCAGTGTGCGTTCTCTATGTTTGTGAGGTCCAGTTTGAGTGCAAGGCTTTGTGAAAAACCAACTCTTTTGATTGATTTATTTTGTAACAATTTAAGCTTTTTTTTTTTTTTTGCATGGTATCCTGTGTTGGATGTGTTTGTTTTGTAGCACAGTAATTTTTTTTTTTTTTTTTTGCATGGGGTTTTCTGTGGGACCATTGATTCGTTGTGGCAGAAAGTTTAGATTAGGTTTAGGATTCTGACATTCACTCTAGCATGAACAACATATAGTTCAAATGCAGCTTTTAACCAACATGGAAAAATGTGCGTTCAAACGGGATCATGACGCAACAACCCGCCCGGGGGAAATCAGATGCCTTAGATTTTCCTCTGGCTATGGGGCAGAAAATTAGGACAGTTTGGAAATCCCTTTTTCCTCCTAAAATGTTTTTGGAGGCTACACACTTTAGTTTTAGGATAACAATTTTGGTTAAAGTAAGTGTTTGAGGCAAGAAAATACAGTAAAACAAAGGACCTTAAAAACATAGCTGAGCAATACAAATGAGTGTGCATGTATTCACGCATTTAAGCCTACATCTGTTTCCTTATTATAAAGGCACCTACAGTAACATCAGGGCTGGGGGTGCAATGTCCTAGATAGTGAAAGTAGGCACAGTCTAATATGCAGAGCTCAGTGAAAAAGTAAAAATGGAGCAGAAAATAATTTAAATTTTAATGAATACAGAAACTTTACACTCTAATGAGCAATGAACCTTGCAGTTGCAAACATGTTAAACCTACCTTTTCAACACTCAGCCTAGTAACAGTATATGAAGGTGGTTTTCAACAAGACAAGGTCTACTAGCTTTTTAGTGAACCTGGGACACAGACAGACTGTTCAAATTTACAGGGAGGCAATTACCAACCTTTAAGTCCTTAGTGTGTCTCATTTATATGCACAAGTGACATTAGTGTTGTGACAGGCTGACACATTAAACAGAGGGATGTCACCTTCATCACTATGTTTTCATTCAGTCCCAACTCTCAGAGCGGCTGTGAGCTCTACACCACTGCACAATAATTGAAACACAGACATGTCCTTAACACAGCAACAGGAATAAACCTAAAAAAAAAATACAGACAGAGGTTAGAGTCTGTGCCAGCCTCACTGAAATGCAGGTTTCAACACCTGAGGTTGCTGCTTGACCGTGACCCACGTATGATATGTATCATTTCATGAGGGGTGCTTAAAAATACCCAGCCGTGGTAGAAAGAAGCTGTTTTTAATTAACCCACTAATATGATTTTAGTTGGTGAGCATGCAGGCTAATTATTTGAGTAAAATTTGAATTTTGAGCTCAAGTTGTTGTAAGCAATCATTCGCATCTTCTATTTGGTTTCAATAGGGCAGCTACACGGACAACTTTTTTTTTTGTAGGGACAGCATGAAGGTCTGCAGGGTGTTAAAACAACAGAACAGATGTGTAAATTCCAATGAAGCAGAATAAAAGTTGTGTCCCAGCAGCTTAAGGGTTCAAATGTAGGACAACAAACAGTCCAGCGGGGGCTTTTTTTTTTTTTGCTTCTTTTTTTCCCTAATGTTAACGCTGCTGGTGCTTTCTAATAATGGCATCATAAGGGTTACAAATCCTTTACTGATTTTTAATGAAGATGTAACAGTCCTCAAATCATTGGTGAAACTGAAATTTAAAAGAAAATTCACCTTTTTTTCCCAATGACTTGAAAAATGTGTCGCAGTGTGTCGTCCCCCTCATGAGAAACATTAGCGTAGTTAATGTAGACCTCTGTCGGAGTCCATTACAACAACACCTACATCAGTGACAGCTAGCGACAAGCATCGATGAGATTCTTGCAGGAGGGATATGTCACTTGTTTAACGACTAAATGAATGATGTCAAACGAACGACAAGGCAGTCTGATAATCAAAGTCATACTACAAATCATTTTCGGTCTCTGCGCTACTCTGCATGTTCCCCACCTTGAAATATATTTTACTTGTGCATTTGGTGCTCAATGTCCACACTGTGAAGGAGGGAAAAGTAAAAGAAAGAGACAGATGTGTCATGTACATGATGTCCTGTTAGTTAGATGATCATAATTTAGTCTTTGCTGTTAAAAAGAATATGGGACAAAGCTGGAATTAAATATGTCCACAAACTTAAGCTCAGCAGCTGAGATTTGGTTGACACCGAGGCAGAGAGAGGAGAGGAAACGAGGATCCGGACTGTAATGTTGACAGATAATCCGACAGTCTTCAGAGCATCCAGGGACACTCCCGTCTTAAGTCTACTAATACCACTTACTTCCAGCAAAGATTCTCCAGGGTATCAAGGCCCTATGAGTGCGATGCTGGGGCACGTGAACTAGTGGTCAGTTCACACACCCCAAGTACGGAGGCTGTGGTCCTCGAAGTGTGCGGTAAGGGTTTAAATCCGACCCATGGCTCTCCTTCCTGCATGTCATTCCCCAGTCTCAGCCCCTAACTCTATCCACTGTCCTGTCTATCTGATAAAGGCATTAAATAACACACGTAAAAAATTTAAATGAAAAATTAAGAAAGAAGAGTAGTAAAAAACTGAAACTGAGTATTGTGCCATGACAGCAGAAGTGTGTTATTATTTATACTGAAACCAATCCTCACTACTTCTAAAAGTAGTGAGGGTTGGTTTCAGATCATACTCAAAGGAGTACACCTTACCTCCACTCCATTCAAAACTTAAAGATAATGTATTCTTCCATTTCAGCGCTGCTTTCATGCTCGATTAAGGTTGAAGGCTTCAGAAGTAAAGGTACTTTTCAAAACAGCTTGTTCACAATCTTTGTTAAATTTGACATTTTTGTATCAATAGCACCATTTAAAGGCTTTTAAAATAACAGAGCCATCAAAATAGAGAGCAGTTTGGTCAAGCGCAACCTAAAGAGTGAGTCGTGGAAGAGAGCTTCTCAAATGAGAACAAGCTGTAATTCAGAGTTATAAAGTGTAAATTCATGTCTTCAGATTGATTAGAGCAGAGGACATAACATTACCACAAATAAAAAAGGCAACACCTCTGCTGAACCCTGGGAGAGATGCTACACCTATGGATGAGGCTAAAGCACATGCTTCTATTCATTGTGCCCTCTGTGTGTGCTTCATCTCTGCTCTGCCCTCGGTCACAGCGGCAGCTCTTTTTACATTTAGTAAACAGCAGGCTGTTCTCATTCCAGAGTCCTAAATTACTAATGCCCTATCACCGGCCTTGGGCGTCCGTATCTGCAGATACAGTCCCCACCACACACTTCTAGTGTGTCATAGTTTTTATATCAGTCTAAAGACGGCAACGTTTCTGAGGAACATCCTGAGCATTTTGCCAATATCCAATATTACAAATGTGTTGGTATGTACTTGGTGATGTATGTATAGAAAGAGAAGTTTAAAGAAATTCATATTGTGACTGACAACACGTACAAATAAACCAATGGAGTTAAAAAAAAAAGTATTTCAATAGTATTGGTAATGTGCATGATATATGTTATATTTGCAAAGGCAAAACACACTCATTTTGATTCCACTGAATCTTAAACAGCGTTGGACAGAATGTGTAATTTATGTGTTTGTATGTCTGTGTATGTTTTACAGAGAGCGAGGGAGGTGACAGAGAGGAAATTAAATAAAGTGAAAATAAAGAACGACAGCAAATATGAGATGAAATCAATCATTCAAAAACAGTACAGGCTCTAACCAAATCTCCAGACTTGTAATCACATTATCCCTGTAAGTGTTATATTTTTCATTGTGGATCATTAATCATATATATATATATATATATAACTGTATTCTCTGTAAACTGTCTCAGGTGATCAATGGTCCTGCTCTACAATTCTGCCCTCTGTGTTGATTCGTTTTCTTACTCTCCTTTCAACGTTTCTTTTTTTGATAGAAGAGTCTCAATTAGACCACACTGCCATTAAAACATTAACTGCCGGCTGAAGAGACGAGAGAGGATTTTATCAGGATGACTCATACACCTGGGTACAATCCAAATGTTAAACAGGTTGAATTAAAGAATTAAATTCAACTTTTCAGATTGTCAGAAAAGTGAATTTGTCACCAAAAAACGTATTATGAGTCATTTCTGAGAATCTATTGAATGGAAAATTGTAGCTTTATAGAAATATATAAAAATGAAATTAACTTCATTGTACAAATCAGTCCACTTTCCCTCTTGGTTTCTGTGTGTTCATACATGTTTGACATGGTTTTTATCATGTTATGTCTTTCCTGTAAGTATCAGATATGATGATGGCCAATAAATTATGTTTTTTTATGTATCACTGTCCCATCCATTGTGGTTGAAATGATCCTGATGTTTAAAATATTGGAAAAATCCCCTTAAACGCATCAAGTGACAAGTCTGTTTTTAAAGCAACTGATACTGATATCCTTAAAATGTAGGACAAAGGAAAGAGATGTACATAAAAATACTCAATAACAGTACAAATATTCAAAAACTTTACTTTAAAAAAACAGCAACATATTTCTACTGTTACTTCCCACCTGACATTGACAGCACTTTTCAAAATATTGATAGCTTAAATAATAATGAAAAATTATTTGCATGGCTTACATTTTCAATTACACCATACCTGAGCTTTGAGTGGCATCACACATACATAAGTGAAAGATGTGCAACAATGGAATTAAGATAACATGCTGAATAACATTTAGTAAATCTATTGCATCACTCTTTCCAAAGAAGCCAATTATATTCTCATGTGTTCATTTAAAAAAAAAAAGGCCCAGGTGTACAGGTGACAGTCATTACGTTGCTTTCAGGGATTATGTCTGAAAAGATCTCAAGGATGGGACTGAAAGTGTCAGCAGAATCTCTCAGTCAGTCTGAAAATGAAGATGAACAGACTTCTGTCTCGTCAGTTGATAGATTTGTCCGTCTTTTAAACAGTAATGCTGGAAAGCCTTGTGGAACACTTAATCACTTAAGCTCAAAGCTGTATCGACACATTCATTATCCCCCCAATCAATACAATCGATGCAGAGAAGGAAAGTGAATGTTGTCTACTGCAGCACTGTTCTACTTTTTGTGCTTTTCCCAGAAATACACTAGTAAATGATAATAAAGCATTGGCACATAATGAGATTTTGTGACATCACAGGCATTAACAAACAATGTAATGTGAAGTCAACAGCAATCATCAAAGTGAATTATTAAAGTTCAATTCTGACATTCATATCTACACCAAACACTGAATAAATAAAGATTCATTTCAAGTTCAAACACAGACACACATTTTTTTTGTCCCAGTCCAGCCTGGCAATTGGTGATTAGCAGGATACACATGTTTTTCAAATACAAAAACAAACAATAAAAGAGGAATGAATACCTATAATTAATAATCGTAATAATCAGTTTGGCCAAAATGTTGCTGCCCTCAGTGAGAGTCTGAGATGAAGTTAACAACTTCCTTGAAGGACAAGGAAACGATAGATCATTTAACGGATGGTAAAATGATCAAGAAAAATGGGAACGTTGATGTTAAAATGCATTATTTTCCAGAAAGACTTGTGAGACCAGGCTCAGACAACAGAACTTAAGATCCTAACACAGCAGGTCACATCACACACATAAAATGAAATTAAGTGTTGAAGATGTTAGAAATTATCGTGACGAATACAATGTATCTGTGAACCATACAGGAAGTTAAAGATTTAATCGGTAAAACCCTTACATGGCTGGATAATATGGACTGAACAGTGCTAAGTAAATCCCAGTCTATCTGTAGTAGATATAAATGCAGCACATTTAGGATAGTGACGTTTCATAATGTGGATCTGTATGTTAATCAGCAGATCATTTAATCTTTTTTTTTTTTAAATCACTTCAGTCTGTAGTCATACACTACTCTGTACCACTTGTGCACAGAAGTGCATTTATACTTCTCTCTGTGCTGCATCACAGTCTGGTATCACCATTTGGTCTTTTTGAAGTGGTATGAAGGTGAATGAGGCTCCAGGGGGGTGCAGGGGGATCCCATTTACCCATTTATTGAATTAGAAATCAGCTTACCTGTAATGTCATTTGGCTTATTTAAAGATACGATTAACGAACACTTTTTTTTTTTATATCATGTCAGTACTAAATATATCTGAATAGTTTTCCAAAAGATTGAAACAAACAAGAAAAAAAAAAAATAAAGCAGCAGTTTACACAGTGCACCTATGCAGGCAGCCTGCTGAGACAAAGACAGGAAGACTTTTATTTTACTTTTCATAATATTAAACTTGAATGATGAGCGAAATAAATCTGAGCATCTGCAAATGCTACCACAGAAAGACTTTCATCACAAATACTAAATGTGACAAGCCGCCCCCACTGCAGTCACTGAGTTGTTCAGGGTGAAGGAACAAAGAGAGACAAAGGGGAGCAGAAAAAAAAAAAGAGTTTAGGAAGAAGGGAAAGTAGAAAAAGGATTATTTCTTTTCCTCTCTGTTTTAGCTGCTTCTGTCTGCCTAACTCGTTTTTCCAGGAGTGACATCAATTTCTGAAATAATTCTGCTGTCCAGTAAAGTATTTCACTTTTCTTGTGATAGAATAGAGACGGAACAAAATATACAGATTGTAAAGCACATACAGTCGTAGAGATATGCCATTTTTTTTTGTATGTAGTGGTTGCACATGTCTCCGAGTTTACTGTAGAGCTGAACAAAATATACAGAGGACAGAGCAATATTTCCCTAACACAAATAAAGCCTTTAATACTGAGGCAGTATGATGATTCATGAAAATGAACTGCCCTGCCAAAGACAGCTGCCCTTGTGTTAACCTTAGCTCATTATAAATCCACCCAGGTGGTGCTTTCGCCAGAATACTGCATCAAATTCACTGCCTTTATTTCTATCTAATTAACTACTCGTTGACTGCCAGACTCACAGTGTAGACTTGTTAGCTTGTTACTCCTGCAGTCAGCATTTTGCAGCACACAAAGTGAAACTGGAAATGCCTGAAACAGAAGTCCAAAGTGATGAGCCCAAGGCGAGCCAGAGAAAAACTCTTAATGTTCTTCAAAACAAAAACTAAAGCCCCAGAAAAAGCAGCAAACGCATGCATCAGGAAAGATATCTCAGCTGACAAGGGCAACCCTAAACTAGGCAGGAGGCTGGGACGCCTTGATCTAGAATGGGATCCAGTTTGGCTGGAAAGCCCTACATGAATAAAAAAAAAAAAAAAATGTATTCCTTTGAGACAATGCTATTTTAAAGTAAATTAATGAGATATATAATAATAAGCTAGGTATCGAAGGTATCGTTTTTTGATATTTGTGAAATGTATGAGTATAACAATCTTTGAAAGGAATGGCCTGGTAAAAAATAAAACACACATGCTTCTTTGAAAATCACTGAACCTTTGGAAAAGTCAAATTTGATTTCTGTTAGCTCGCTACAGTGCTTTGTGACCTCAACAACAAATCACCATCAATCAATGAAAAAGTTGTTTCAACTGGTGCTTTCCTACAATACCTTTATACTGCAAGTAAACTTGGGTTAACTAGATTCTCAAGACAAAGAACAATTAACAACCCACCATCTACTGTAGGTCACAAACTGTTTATTCATAAGAACTTAATCTCACATCAAAATACCTGAACTTTCCCTTTGAGAAGCATTTTCTTTATTAAAACCTATAAACAGAACTCAAAGATTAACATTTTTAACCTGGTTTTGGATCAAAAAGTTAAGCAATTACCGCCCTGAAATCATTCTGATGGGAATACTTATCCTTGAAGTGTGCCGATCTGTTTGTTTGTTTGAGGTTGTGAGAAACTTTTTATCTGCTTGTTTCTCTGTCCTTCAGACTCTTTGAAAGTCACACACTGGCTGCCTTTCCCTCCCTCAGTTTGTGCTTTCCATTTTTCTCACCACCTGCTGGCCTGCCTGTGCCTCACTCAGTTTGTCAGCCTGTCCTTATTTTTGGGTAATGGTTGGCAGGTTTTGTGGAGAAGGTTTTGTGGAGAATACATGCACACACAATCTCTATGTTTTATTTGGTGTGATTCTCGTGTAAGAGCAGTGATGTTGATAGGATTTCCATCTAGTGAATCCCTGGGACCCACAGGAGGTCCCTGGGAAATTCAGTGGGTTGCCAAAAAGGTTGTCAAGCTTCAAAATAATAAAATATCCGTTATTTTTATGTCCGATAGTATAGAAGCTATGAAAGAAACAAATATATACAGTGCAGTTTTAGAAGTAGATATGATTAGTAAGGACAGTGATTGTGAATAAAAAATGTTCCTCTGTTTGCACACAAACTTCATGCCACCCCTGCATTAGTTTGGGCCCACAGATTTTTTCTGTTGAGACAAGCACATCCACAGACAGCACGCCGCTCTCTTATTAAAAGTCAATGTAGAGAGCACAGCAAAGCGACGTGCTCCAATAATTAAAAGTATTATGCTCTGATGGTGCCTTAGAGAGAGAAAAAGAGTGAATAAAAGGGAGAGAGAGAAAGTAGTGCAACTTGTAGTCCCTAGTTGCCCCAAATACTACAAAAATGCTAATGTACAATTAGAGATTTTGAACAACACCGTCGGCAGTTTCAGTCTTCACAGCTGCTCTTTTAATGAATGCAAGACATAAGTTTGAACACACCTTTAAGCAGGTAGACCTGTTGTACTGGAGATGCAAATCTGTTCAAGTACATAGCATATGTCACAACCCCATAAAGAGAGAAAGAGAAGCACTGCAGACGAGCAGCACACCCACTCAATGTTTCTGTTATTTGCTGAAACTTGGAGAGTAGGGAATACAAGTTGTGCCATAATTCACATTCTTTGTAAACACTGACAGGAGGAGGAGGGGGTGTCCTTTGATCAGTGAGCTGCTGGCTCTGCTCTGAATGTGAGAGCAAAACATGAAGCAGACTCAGGGACTCAGTCTGAGCTATCGTCTGTCACAAATCACTATTTCATTCTACTTTTATTTACCCGCCACCGTGGCTGGTAGGTTGAGCAATCTGTGTTGCCTCGTGTTTACTCCACAACCAAACTGGATGTTTAAACCGATGATGACGGTATGGCCAAAAGCAATGTTGTGGCAAAAAGGGTGACAGTGCTGATACCGGTTTACTGCACACCTGTAGTGGAGGAGACAGACTGAGTAAAATAGTGGACGAAGCTTTAGTGACATCATCCATCTGTTACTGCTGGGGGCTTTAGAAGCCCATCAGTGGCGGCTACCATGCAGGAAATTGCTGTGTCAACCTAACTTTTGGTCAACCTAACGACAGGCTAGGAGATTGAGCTGAGGTTTTAAGCCTGTTGACAAACTTTACATTGCACCCACCCCTCAATTAGGTCAGCCACATGCATAACTATGCATAACTAACATTTTTCATAAAATCAAAATGAATGCGTTATGAACCCCTCGGCAGTGTGTTCCAGCGTAGAAAATAACTCAGACCAAAACAGTTTTTTTGTAACAGGAGCTCTTTTACTTAAAACAGAAGTCTATGTCTGATTTCCAAAGCTCTAAAGAGGTGAAATGTGAGTGTGGAGGTATCTGAAATGTACATCATTTAGCCATATACAGACAGAGGTTAGCCCTTGTCTCATATCAGGGTCTGCCATACTAAGTCATAAATGCTATTTTACCTGTAAAAAAAGATCAGAGAATTCTCTGTTCATCAATTCTGATCAACCTGACAGCACCTACCTCCCCTATAAAAACAATGTAACCAATTCCTGAAGCGGGTCCATGTTTTATAGTTTCTTTATACATGTCAGCAAAGTTGCAAACCTTTGAGATGAACAAGTGTCCAAAAGACAATTTCAGGTAGTTCAAACTGTTTTGTTCTTACATGTTTTGTCCTCTGGACAGATCATTTTAACAGTTTTAATGTTGGCAACACTTTCTAGCACGTAAAGACAAATTTACTTATTTAGCATATTTTATTTTAATTAACCATATGTTCAAGGTCTAAATTATTGTTAACTTGTTATTATTGTTACAATATTCACTTTTTTAACTGTTAAATCTGAAAGTCCATTGTGTTCACCAAAAAAATAAAAATTAGACCCCTTATCTCAGAAGTTTTTCTCAAAGTTATTAAAAGAATAATCAACTGAAACTCAGAATTCTAGTGAAAGAGCTGGTTAGTTTGTCAGGATTATCCAGACATTTAAGATTACTTTGATTTTAATAAAATCTCTCCAAAACACCTCTATGTATGTGTTAAAGGGATACTTCACCCATTTGCATTAAGCATTGTATCAGTAGTAAACTGGTAGTATTTTTGAATGGTCGTGCATCCCGCCCCCTCATTTCCCCCTGAGACTGGAAAGTTCTGTATTTCTAAGTCTGAAAAGGAGTATCGTCATATTACGTCATATTAGCAGTGTGAAAGTACAACGCTAGTTCCTCATATTTTCGACCACTGAAGCTACAGACCAATCACAGATCAGTGGGTGGGAACTCAATCCCAGAATTTAAACTTAACGTCTGCCATATTGCTTGGAAGCTCTGCTAACAGGCTCTGTGGATAAAGCTGATAATAATAAGTTCATGTCGGCTCATGGTCTCGTAATTATGACATCCAGCTCTCTCAAATACAAGAAAAGAGGACCAATTTTTGTTTTCTTTGAGGAATGTAATGTGCCTCCATATGCAACACAATGACAATAACTACACAAAACACAGTAAACACTAGAGAAAGTTCTATTTACCAGAAGCAACACTATAAACACTGTAGGGAATGCTCTCTGTGGAAAATCTAATGCTATAAATAACATCACAGACAGCCTAGTTACAGAAATAAACAAAAGTTTTCACAAGTATCATATAATGTATGCTATAACTAGGCCACTAAATCACTTCCAAAGAGAATTTTGATGGAAAGCCTCATACCACAGCTGCTACATTAGTTTTAATGAGAACTATTTGTCAAACATCACTCTCACCTTGAGTTCAGTCGTTAACTGTACGTTAAGGATGGCTGTTTTCCAGAGTAATTCATTATGTCTAGTGTTATCCAGAGATGTGTGAGTGAGATAATTCAAGGTGTTGATGATGGTGTAAGCTGGGTGACGGGGGTGTTGATTGTAGCTGTTATGTGTATCATTAGAGAAACTAAAAACATAGCTTCAAGGTAAACAATTGAAATTATCTTGATGAAATGTCGAGCACCCGAGGGCCCTTAATAGCAGTATGCTTACACACTTACTTACACTTTTCAGTAATATAAAGGGGAAGACTTCATGGTAAG
Source organism: Labrus bergylta (assembly GCF_963930695.1). Classification (NCBI taxonomy): domain Eukaryota; kingdom Metazoa; phylum Chordata; class Actinopteri; order Labriformes; family Labridae; genus Labrus; species Labrus bergylta. The sequence continues at coordinate 17,966,581 of NC_089198.1, forward strand.
ATGGTGACATTGCCTCCCAGTGTAAGAGCACTGTGAAATATTGTCAACAAAGTTTTAATAAGGATCTATTTATTACTTTTCATCTTCTGTGCTAAGTAGTCATTGCTTTAAAGTTTTTGCACTGTCCCTTTAGAAACTATTTTTCAGTAAAGAAAGTGTCCATTACTGTGACATATGGACATTAAAATATCAATTTCACATTTGAAGTTCAGTCTACCTGTCAAGGTAACCTATAACTGTTTTTGTTGTGCTTTGTGATTTTGGTGAAGCTTTCAAATATTTTATGATGTCATCATTGGGGTTATTGATGACATCCTCGTCTTTTAAAACAACAGACACACATTTCTAAACATTCCCTTGAGTTCATGTAGTTCACATCCTCCTACCTCGTTTCTTTCCTACAGAGGGGCTGAGGCTTGCTACAGTGCCTTCATATGTTGATTTGGCATTTTTTAGTGTGTTTTATTATTTTTTCAAATGTCTTATTTTCTTCAATTTGTAGTTGTTGTCATGATGGTCATTTTTCACATTTTCCAAAAATGTATGTTCTTCCAGCTGTAAATGAAAAATACAACATTTTGAAGTAATTCTCTTTAACTGGGAACAGCTTCAGTTAATATTGCAATAAATAAGTAGGCAAATGTAACAAGTTAAAAAAGTGGTTTCCTCTGAGCCCAACCAACTTGTATGTATATATAAAAAACATTAGCGCTCCGAACAAACCTGACAAAAAGGCAATACACCGCTGTCAAAAGTGAACACAAATTTTACTTGATTTCATCATAAAATGAGTCACAACAGTGGCTCACTAAGTAGCCACATATTTTTGTCTAATGAATCCCCCCATTTTTATCTAGGGATGGGTACGAGTACTCGAGTACTCGCCATTGACCCCATTATTACAGTGTTACTCGCGCACCTGTGCAAGCCTTGCTTTTGGCTACAAAACTTGAACTCATACAGCGTTACATGTGTGACCCAGCTTTTTGTTTTCGCCTAACTGAATATACTAGGTAGGAAAATAATGAACGGGATACAAACGTATGACTTCTCCGGCCACGGCTTCAGCTTTAGTAAACACCGAGTCAGATTTCAGCAAAAACAACTGTTTTACGGCAGCTACGGCAACTCTCTAGGAACATATTATTACACCGAAAGCAAAAGCACAACAAATAAGAGAACCGTCTGCTATACCTGCAACATGTCAGTCAAGAAAAGTGATGTCAGGAAGTACATCGACAAAAACATTGAAGTTAATGTGCAGTGCAAGATATGTGGCGTTAAACTTGCATACCATAGAAATACTAGTTCGATGCTTAACCACGTGCGCGTAAAGCACAAAGAGAAAACAGCGGAGACAGAAAACAGGCAGTCTCGCATCATGTCATTTACTAACCCTGTTAGCGCACGTCGTTGTTAGTGACGTCATTGAAATTTAAATCGCTTTCTGTTGTTGGTTATTTATGTTTAAATATTGGATGTTTGTGTCATTTTACAGGCATAAAGTCTACAATTCCGGTCCGGGAGGTTCGTGTCCGATGGACCCTTTTTTTGTTTACGGTTAAAAAATAATAATAATAATCTGCGGGTACTCGAGTACTCGTTTATTAGGTAATTTGAGTAATCGAGTACAGGGATTACTGTATATTCCCACCCCTAGTTTTATCTACAGACATTTGAATAAACTATTCAGTAATTGTGTTATCATTCTTTTAGTTAATGTATGAAAATGTAATTTTGACAACCTTGGAGCCACCTGAGTATGTAGGTTTATTACCTGGAAATCAGGTACAGTGAGTAAATAATTGACTAGAAAACATTATATATTACAACATGATTTGTTTGCAGAAAATACACAGAGCCAAACTTTTCTTGTGAAACTAGTAAGTCCGTAATATTTACAATATTCATGAGTGACAGCAGGAAGAGAGAATGGAACTGGTTTTAGCTGCAGCCTTGGCAGACACACCACAGAGGCCATCATTAATCATTTACTTCCCTACCACCACACCCACCCACAACTCTGTGATGAACAGGAAAAGCTGCAAGTTAAGTTACAAGCATCAGCATGCGTTTGACACGTTTAAAGGCTTTATATGCGATTACTTTTGATCCAGCAGATGTCGCCCTTGAGCACCATGAAACCAAAACAACTTGCGCTGCATTTTTGTGTTAGCATGCTAATGCTAGTGATCTTTATTACTCGTATCTTCACACTGCATGTAAATTTACACGAAATGACCGTGATCTAGAAATGCTTACGTGACATTCAATGAAGCAGTGAGTACAGTATGTTATTCTTCTTTTCTCTAGTCCCTCAATTAAACAACTTTTATACACGAGGGGAGGAGCCGGCCGGCCGTCCTGACGATGTAAACAAAGTGAAGGACTCTGAAAACCCTGAAAGCATCACAGACAGTGGGACTCGGGTGTTATACCCATTGTAGACAATCAGGACTCACAGAGTTATTTTCAGAGGATATACTTGATTTATATTACATTTAAGTGTGAAAAATTGCATATTAAGCCTTTAAACAGACACATACAAATGCATACAGAATAAACAACAGCATCAACTTTATATATAAAACTGCTGACATTTGCAGGAATAAGAGTTCATCACTGCACTGTGTGGGCTGTTTGTGGAAGAAAAAGTAAAAAATAATTTTAAAAGATCCTGACTAGAACCAGTAAAGAGCTAAATAAATTATTGTTGGACCCCCTCGAAAATAAGATGATTAATCTCAAAGGGGCTATCCGTCAATACATGTACTATGATTAAAGAGATGTACATGGTCAAGGTTAGAACTGACAGCAAATGCCACAAAGAAGTCAGAGACACGAGAAGGGTAAATATAGAGAATCACAGAAACAGGGAAGAGAGAGTGGCAGAGGAGGTGAGAGCAAAGCAGACGAGAACAGAAACTGACATTGACATTTACAACATCTTTAATGAGTAGCTTAAGCATAGTGTGTCACATTTAGAAGGCAGCAGGGTGTTTTTTTTATATAATTTAGCAATAAGAGCCCTGAATCCCTTTAAGTTATGAACATAACCATGCACGTTTAATTTCTGAAGCTCACCAGTTAAGCTAACATACATCATAACACGTTGAACTTATAGATGCTTGTCACATCTGATAAGAGGAATTAATTTAACACTTCAAACATATTTTACCTTATATATTGTGATAGGCACCTTATCATATGCTGTTCACAGTTCAACTTCCAGAGATGGCACATTGGTTATGCTAAAATATCTAATTAATTACACACTGTGGAAGGGGGAGGCAGCAACAGGCAGAGCATACTCAATGCAAAGGCATAGGTAGGGGGGCATTGATTGATTGACTGCAAACTAAAAGACAGAAGTAAACCCAACTATAATTTTCTAAAGAATTATAGTTTTGAATTTGAATAAATAATTACAAAAATATATTTTAATTCTGTAAATGTCTTTGCATCAAGTGTTCGTAGTTCAGAAAGTTTGGCCAACAAAAATATACTTATAGGCTACAGAATTAGTAGTTTCGCTGCCCTTGCTTGAAAACATAAGCACCTGTCGTTGGTGTGGAACAATTAGCACTATGAAGAACAGAAAGTGGAAAAGAAAGAGGAAAAACTATGGCGTGATATCCAGAGGGCACATCAGAGACACAAGGCAGGCTGATGTGAACAGCTAGCTCCTGGCTGGCAAACACAGATGCCAAGAAAAAGCCGCCCCTGCCTCTAGTTTGCCTAGCTCTGCCTGCTGTGACATTACCTGCCCACAACCACATAATCATGATGAATCGCTGCGGGGCCTGTAGTCGACCGCTCACACCGCCAAACAATGAGTGGCAATAGCAAACATCACAACATTACACAGCCTCGCTCCCTTTATCTTCTCTCCTTTTCTGTCATTTTTTTTTTCCTTATCTCTAGCCCTCTCTGTCTTTCCAACATTGCTCCTCTGTCCTTGACTTGTGTCCCCTCTCCACATCATCTCTCTGCTCTTCTTCTCTGATTCTTTTCTCTCTTTTCTGGTGCAATGTTGTCCTCCATCTCATCTTTCAACTTCAAAGGGTAGCTGACACCAAGGAGAGAGACAGCTGGACGTTAAGTATGTGGAAGGCCACAGGGGGTGACTTGTAAATGAAAACAACAGGCAGTTCAATAGCTTTTCACCAGCAAGCCCAATGCATATATGGATTGTTTGTAAGCACATACATTGTTTTAGCCTGCTGCAATGTGAAAGACTGACCATTCTGCTGTGGGGATTCCGTAAAAATATACCACTTATTGCTTCATAATTCGGTGGTTTTCCAAACACACTCTGAGGCAGGAAACACATTTATGTAAAATGTCATTGTGTTGCCAATACTTCCTTCATGGCATTTAATTCCCTTGTATTGTCCTAGTGTAAGAAGGTTGGATATGGTCGCTACAGGGGTGTGTATGATATATTTTTAATCTACCACAGGGATCAGGGAGAGAAATAAAAACATAGTTTATCATCTCTTTCTCCTAAAATCAATATATGAGAACAGGTATTAATGAAATATTCTGCTATAACAAAGAGGGTAGTATCACCGCCTTGTATTTTTTCAAAACACACCACGACTACAAAATCGGCCTAATTTCTTAGAGGGTGTCTAAGCACTGCAGCACTCAAAGAGGAGTCTGAATATAATGGTACTACTCAACAGAATGCCCTTTAGAGCCGCTAAAATCCAAGATGGTTTATTTCTGTCATGACATCCAAAGCACTTACCAGTGTTTCCCTTTCACTTTGCTCCTCCAGGCTGCTGTCTAAATAAAGAAATGATGCTCAAGAGACAAACAGCACCATGAGAGGTAAACAGTGTAGCAATTTAATATTGTATGCTGCCCCTGCCTCATTGCTGCCAATGTGAAGAATCCTAAAGTGTCGATCGTTCAAGTGGGAGAAAAAAGTGGAGAGAGAAGTCAGGGGGTTAACAAGACGAGGAAACTGGCCATCTACTCCCTGATTGGTCTCATTCACAAACATCAGTCTGATCCTTTGCCTTTCCGTCTTGGACAACTCCACAGAGGCTGAGGAGCTGCTAAGTGAACAGCGTGTGTGTGTGTGTGTGTGTGTGTGTGTGTGTGTGTGTGTGTGTGTGTGTGTGTGTGTGTGTGTGTGTGTGTGTGTGTGTGTGTGTGTGTGTTTAATTGTGCATGAGTGGAGAAGAAGGGAATGAAGGGGCCATGGGGGAAAAGGGCAGCTGTGGATGAAAGAATGTGAAGGAGATGTGTAGAGAAACAACACTCGTGCCCAATAAAGCTAACAGCCATTACATCCCTAAAGCTACGAGCCTGGCGCTATAATATCTAGGAAAAGGGCACTTTCCTTTCTGATGACAACTCAGAACCATTTTCTGACCAATTACTTTAAATAAAGTATAATGGGTGAGTGGTCAAAATGGGAAAGGGGACAGCAGAGGAGGAGGGAGAGGATTGATGATGTGTTCAAGAGCTACAGTAATACATCCCAAACCGATACATCAACAGCCTGATCAGTGCTCTCTTTTTCACTTCCACACACCCTCATTCCGGTTGTTTCATCTGTGACCCTCTCCTCCACCCTCGTCTGAACAAAACTGCCTCAGGGACTTGTATATTTTACAAAAAACAGTTTCTGTCATCAAATATCTATCGCCTGTGAAAAAAGATTTCATGTAATTATGAGTTCAAAACACCACCCAACCAAGTTTTCAAGGTGAAAGATAACTGGTATTCAACAATATGAAACAGGCTTCTATGATTCTTTTATCATCTAAATGGGTTCCACTTCGATCCGTTGCTCTGTAAAATGTACAATAACACAGTATATGTTTCCAGCTGAATGCATAAATGGTAAAATGAAAGCTTTAAAGTTTTTATTGCCTGAAGAGTTGAATTTACTCATCCAATAACTGAGAAGAGAAAGCACATTCATGGCGATAAAGTTCAGAAGAGAAACTAAAATATTTGGTCTTTGGGGGATATTATGATTATGTTTCCAAAGGAGGCTGACGTTTCAAGTATTTCCATGTTTTCAACTATCAAAAGTAAATCTTGTCCTCTGATGTTTCAGTATGTTGACGCTGTCTATTCAACCCAATAATACTTTTATCGTTTGCTTGTGAGGAAAACTGACAGTAATAATAAAAGGGAAAGTGCCAAATAGACACGCAAGTGATCAATCCACAAACAAAAGCCTTGGCATTTTAAAAGAAACTTTATAGTTCATCTGAGGGTTAATTGTCAGGGAATTTGAAGAGGACATTCTTACTTCTCATTGCAAGGCTTTTTGTTCAGAGGACAAGTCATTTATTTGATTGGATCAATTTGCCTCTGAAAATCAATTCATACTTATGTATCAAGTCATTTCACAATCTACATATCAGCAAATATAGTACCACACACACACACACACACACACACACACACACACACACACACACACACACACACACACACACACACACACACACACACACACACACACACACACACACACACACACACACACACACACACACACACACACACACACACACACACACACACACACACACACACACACACACACACACACACACACACACACACACACACACACACACACACACACACACACACACACACACACACACACACACATGCACAGAAACAAACACACACTGCACACACATTAAGCACTGTGTTATCCACTACAAATACAAACTTCTTTTCAATCTCTCCTTTGCACATTGAAGACAGAAATGTCATCTCTGACAAAGATGTCTGAGCTCTGTATGTGAGCATACGCTGGTTTGCGATTCTGCACATCAAAATGCACAGGAGGATAAAAGGGATGTTTCATTTCGTGTCTGTGACCACAATAATCGATCAACAATAATGAGCACAAAAAACAGCGGTAAGCACCATTATAAGGCTGGGGAAAAGCAATGCTGAAAGTGCAGAAAGATTAATAGGATTTTTTGCTGACAAGGAACAGAGTTGTAATAGCAAAAGCTTTGGACCGTGAATAAAATAAACAGAAAATGTCATTACACCAGAGTGAGTAAAAATTAAAACTCATCTGTTGTGACGTGGACTTGATGAGAAATGTTGCTGTGTTGACACCAGAATAGTGGGTGGTAAAATAGTGCTTACAGCAGTGAAATAAGGGTAGAGAGGGAGTGAAATAGAGGTGATTATATGAACTTAACAGCTTGGTAGAGGACCAGCAGCAGGATGAAGTCAGCTGTCAGGTTTTGGATGAAAGGTCAGGTCAGCGTATAGAAGTGTACACAGAGGAGGAGGAGTAAATGACTCTGAGGGCAACAACAAACCATACATCAAAAACACTGCAATGAAAAAAAACAACAAAAAAAAAGGAAAAGCTGGGGAGTAAATTACAAATCGGAAATTGAGGCTCTGTTGTGACATATAGGAATTTATGGATAAGGGAAACATGCAGAGGGTGACTCACAATCACATTACGTGTTTCAAGGAGATATATTGTAAATGGTCTCCTAAGCCCAATGCCCATTTTTTATCATTTGAACACTTTGAAAGCAAATGGAAAAAACACCCCAAAAAGACCATTAACTACGTAGATAGTGTTTGGTGTTACAGAAACTAGTGATTCAGGAAGGTTCATATTTGAGCAGGTGTTAAATCATAGAAGGTTCTAATATGTATATAATCATTGTTATAGCTGCCTGTTTCGGTAAGGCCATGACCATTACTGTGTTCAGACTATTACTCACTTATTCAAGAGCAACAAGGGAGAAATCCATGTGCCTTTCTATGCCTCGTTATAAAAAACAATTATTTCCAGCCTAAAAAAAAAGTCATAACGTAACCACCGGTGTTTTACACATTGTCATTAGAAGAGCATTGACAAGCTCAGCAAAAGAAAGAGGACACAAAGCCAAAAGAAAATGGAAAAAGAAAATCATGTTTTTATCCTGAAAAACACTTTTTGAAGGACCTCTAATTTAAGAATGAACCAGTTTTTTTTTCTTACAACTGCTTCATGAGAAAAAAACATTTCTATATAAGAACATTTTAAAAGCTGTACTGCTCATTTTTAATACAACTATAGATTGCTTATTTTATAACTTAGAATTATGCAGTAATAAAAAAAAAGTATTAGCTCTGCTCTCAGAAGAGACAACAAATCTAGATTTAATTTGACCTTTAAAATAGGTTTTCAATTAGTTTAAAGCAATACATCATCACATTGTTAATGAAAGCCAGAGAGGCATGAAGAAGGTAATTAGCGAGTGTCTCAGGTATTCATAATGAAACAGGATTAGTCGCTGGATTTTGCACAAACAATTTATTAAACACACAAAGAGACAGCAGCTACAGACAAATTTAAGATATATTTTTGGTCTTTTTTAAGCCTTCATTAGAGCTATATGACAGTGGACATAGTCAGAAATCGGGGAGACAGAGAGAGAGTGGGGAATGACATACAGCAAAGGAGACACAGGTCGGACTCGAACCCAGGCTACCCACCCAGAGGACTGCAGTTTGCACATGGGGCAACACCAACTACCAGGCCAGAAACTAGCCACAAATGTTGCCGCGCACAAAAACACAGATTCGGACGCTGCAATGTCACCTCAAAACCGGTCACACTTCTTAACTATGTAATTTAAATGATTTATGAACGTAGAACTAAAAGAGACCAAGTGCGAATGGCAAGGGGATGATGAAGGGAACAAAAGAGGAGACATGAAGGGTAGTGGCTGAGGTGAGGACGTACTCTCTGTAGTGAGGTGACTACAGACTGGCAGTGTTACAAAGGAAGGAGAAATATGAAAGAGATCTGAGAGGAGAAACTGGGATGTTTGCTCTGACACACACAAGAATCCAAATCCCTGATATCTACCGTTCTCTGCCAGGAGAAGAAGAAATGCGCAGACACAAAAAGAGAAGGCGGGTTGATAGAGAGAGTCAAATAAACAGAAAGATTGTCAGAAAGAAACAAAGATAACTGGTCCTGACTGATGACTCATGAAAATTAATACCATTCTTCTGGAGGACATGCTTTCATTTTCCCTCCCTGCTGCGAGTCCTTTCTTCCTCAGCAGTAACTCTCGCTTCAGGTACGCCAGGTGCACAAGTCTGTGTATGCATGCTGACGAGACTGAGGTATGAGCCAAACCACACACTCTTCTTTTTCTTGTCTTTTTTTCCCCCACACAAACACACACAAAGACTCAGTCTCAGTCGTGTTTTGTCTCCTCTGAAAGATCTGTCTTTGTTGCCTTAAAGATGTGTTGTTTTTCAGTCGCACATTTGAGATTCCTTGTAGGCAAACTATTAGAAAACTTAAAAGAATTCCCTTTGGCATGACTTGCAGTGGCACCTGTGATGTCACACTGTGTAGTTTCACTTTGTAGCCTACCTCTCCAATATCCAAGAAAACCAGGGGATGTAAAACATCATCAGAATCATATCTCATGTTGGAAATGACATGGCTCTGTGATGGTTATTGCCATGAGGGAATCATAAGATATAGAACATATATAAAGCCATTTCAAAGCGTATAGCCCGGCTTTGGGCTGACTATACAAGAGACCCACACAGAAGACTTGAAAGGGAGATGAAGGAGATGACTCAATCCATGTGTGCGTATTTGGTTGGCAGAGAACACACACACACAATGTTAACACATATTATTAGGTGTAGAAACACACAGGAGACTAATACGTTTGCATTGAAATTATAACTAAAATAGTGTGCAGTGGCGCGTGTCTTCATAAATTCAGGTTTTATCACAAGTCACGACAGACCAGTTCTTATTCAATAAAATATTGCAAGGCCGGGGTACATAGAGATCATTTATTAAATAATGAAGAAAATAAGGGTTTGAGAGCTCATATTCAAATATAAATCCCAGTATACTGCCACTGCCTCGCCTCACATTAGCGATCTATGTTAACATACAATATTTCTTCAACCTGATTTAAATCATTCTGATTATGTATCCCTATTGACTGCTTGCATGGACACATAAATAAAGTGAACGGATCAAGACATATATGCATCAATCATATGCATGTAATCTCTTTTTCTTGAGGATGCTCAGGTCTTTTGATGTGTGCAGTGAAATGTTGAAAATGTTCTATTAGTCAGTGGTGGAGAGTAGGCTTGGGCAGTATCAATGTATTCATACCGTCTTGCCATTTTAGCAGGGTATATGACAGTATTTGTAAAAAAAAATATATATATATATATTCCGTTGTTGTAGCAATAACATTCACAGTTCATCACCTGGTTGCCTACCTAGGTTTTGCTTTAGCTTAGTTTTTGACGGGCTCAGCAGCACAGAGAGCAAAGCCGGACAGCTGGATTGCCAAGACAAAGGAATTCCTGTGGTATTTTTACAGATTCACTCGCGACAGCGCAAGATATTATGTATGTGGTATAAAACCGTTTAAAACACAAAAAGAAACACACACATACGGTAATTTTTCTAAACTTTCAACACGGGGTGTTTTATTCAGGAAAATAACCGGATGTTTTAATATTGTATATAGACATGAACAACGCATTATCAGATTTACTAATGTGGGCATGAAGCTGCAAGGAGGACCGAAGACTGGTGGAGCTATTACTGCCACATTCAGCAAACCAATAAGACATTGTTTACCCGCCGCAGTACTGTGTTAACCACCACTCAGTTTAAAACGTGACACAACTGTAAGACAATAACTGCACAAGATATACTTCACCTACGCTTATATAAATTCTGACGTTTTAATCAGCACATACAGCAACAGAAGCTTTAAGTAGCAGTTCCCACTTGTAGCAGTCTCACATGGGGGCTGCCACAATATGTCTTGTTACAACTACAAAATTACAGATTTCTCTGGTGTTGATAATTGTGGTAATATTTGATAAATATATTTTAGTGTAAGATTCTACTACAATTCTACATATTGTGCTTTTAACATTAACAGCATTTTTTTTTTTAACTCTTCTCTACTTCCATTATGGCTTTTTTTTGTTGTCCCTTCCTAAACCCATGTGACCAATATTGTTTGTTTTCTAAGACAGTTTTAATTCTTTCAGTCCAATTTCTTTTAAGGTCTCCTACATTTGTGTTCCTGGAGCTAACAGTGTAGCATTATGAACAAATTAAGAAATAAAACTAAAAAAAGGATATGAAGGTTTTGGATGGATTATGATTATGAATTAGAAAATTATCCAAGGTATAAAACATTGTGTTTTTTCCTTTTTTGCCTCTATACTCTTTCCTCGCCCCTTTTCTGCCGTTTCCTTTGTACTACTCTGTCTCCTCGAAAGTACCAGCTCAGTCTTTTGCTGACAACCAGCCACCTGGACAAGCTTCAAAGGCGAGGAGATGTTGGTGTCAAAGAAATTAAAGTGTTTATCGAGATAGTTTGAAATTACAGGAGTGTCCGAGGGTGTGAATGTTTGTCTGTGCTTTGGTGAGAGAACAAGGATGAGTGTGTGAGGGTGTCTCTCAGAAGTCAGCACTGCATGCAATGTTTATCCACCACATATTGAGCTGTGCTGACCAGAAAGCCCCACCGGGGGCCGTTGGACCAGCTGGTGCAAAACTGGCAGACATACACAGCCCTAAACACAAACACCTTTCTCTCTCTCTCACATACATCATTCTGTGGCAACAATTCCATTTCACTCCTCTCTTCCACCTTACGCCTCATCAGTCATATTATAATTAGCCGTGCTACGTAATTAACATCCAAATTAGGACCATAATTTGCATATTCACCCTTAATTGCATTTATTTCCAGCAGCAAATTACACCTTAGTCCTCCACACACTACTACCAGAACAAAGCACAAGGGTACTCTTGTCTTTTTCAACAGTGTCCCGCCATCATCACTCTTTGACATATAGAAAATGTGTAACTTACTGCTATGTGAAGCATCAGAAAACAAAAACTGGAAAGGAGGGAGGTTGAGTGTGTTTGAGTAAAGGTACAACAGGAGTAAAAAAAAAAGAAAATCAAACCAGGATAGGGAAGAGAAGGAATACAAATGGGAGAGAGGGGCGGTAATACAGGTAGTCTGGATACTGTGAGAATGTGACACTCTCAGATGAGAAGACTGCCTCACTATTTGTACATCTCACTTAAGCCCAAAAAAAAACGTAAGAATTGCTATGGCTATAAAGAGAAAGAAAGAGATTGAGGCCAGCTCAAGCTTGGAAAAAGAACAGAGAGGGAGAATGACGAAACACTTCTTCTCTCCCTCTTTGTCTCTTCCTGACATTTGCCCTCTGAATGGCATCAGCTCAACAGAGCGGCGCAACCTAACATTGATGTGGACTCAAAGGAAGAGAGACAGAGAGCGAGTCAGGGAGAAACCCAAGTGAAAAAGCAGAGGAAAGAAAGAGAACAGAAGGGGCGTGAATGACAGTAAAAAGGAAAAGAGAGACAGTAACGGCAAAGCTGCTTGTTTTCACAAGTCATTGCACAGAGGAGAAAACGTGAGTTATGCTTCCTTGTTCCACATTGCTTTCACAATTTATGTACTGGCAAGAAAAAATGCAGCTAAAAAGACACCCATAAATCTGATCTTGTTTTCCTTTTTTTATTCCTAAAATGTATCTTGCAGTGCCCCTCTAACCCTCTCATTCTGTGTTCTTTGGCATTTCTCTGCTCTGGCCTTCCTAACTTCTTATGTAAAGGTGTTCTGCAGCAAGTCTTTGTCTGATACTACTGTATTCTGCTGAGCTTGTAGAGCTTGGAAATATCTACACACAAAAAAAGCTCACTCTCTGTATCTCCTGCAGTGAGCAAACACTCAGCCAGCACACAGTGGCCTTGATCTGTTCCCTTTTAAAAGGGAAATAGCTGTAACAATACCATGTCTTATTGAATTTAAGGGAAAACAGTGTTGTTTTTTTTTAATGGGTCAAAGCAAATCCAGCCAGTTCATAATGTTTGGTTGCATAATACACTCAAGATTATGCAAAGCCTAGTTGACACATCACATTCACCTTTGGCAGTTGGATGATTCATTGAAATCTCCAAAGAAAAACAACTTCTTCTCGAAATTAAGTCTAATGCTAGTTAGACTTCCCAATGGCTCACAGCCACATGAAGGTCTCTTATAAGCAGGAAAGAAATTATAATGTTTGGTTGACTGCAGACAGAAAGTCAGCCCTGCACTCTCACTCTGGAGACCCAATTAATACCAATGTAAACCGCTGCTGCCCTTACAGGCAAAACCAGTACACACTGTTTGTGAGTGTGTGTGTGTGTGTGTGTGTGTGTGTGTGTGTGTGTGTGTGTGTGTGTGTGTGTGTGTGTGTGTGTGTGTGTGAGTGTAAAAGAGAGTCAGAGAGAGGAAGATGTAAGGGTATCACAGGGTGAGGATTAGGCTGAATAAACCGCGCTGAGTATGGATGATATCCAAAAAGGCTTTAAGATTATACCGCAGACTGAAATCACCCTCACATAACAACCAAACAACTAATCAGAAGTATTAACTTGACATACTCAATAAATGTCCTTTTGATGGTGTTAATCAATTTGCATATCAAGTCAACTGGGTCATGTAAGGTTGCCTTTAAGACATGAGGCTTAAGGGCGGTGAGTCTTCAAATCACCTTAGAGGGTGAAATTGACTCTTACTTGCGGACATGTGAAGTCATGTTAAGTTTGTTAGGTGTCCATCATCAAGCTTGTAAGATTTATCATCATTGATGAATTTTTTTTAAATACCAACTGTTCTTTAGTTCTCAAAATGTTAGGGTTTTTTGCCTAATGTATTATTCATTCATTCATTCATTTAAATTCATTAAAAAAATAGCAGCTGGTGTTTTTGACACTTTTATGCCTACATTTTCTCAAAACAGTCAATATTATGATTGTCCCCTAGTTTAATAGGCTACATAAATGACATCTCTTGGGTTTCAGTGTGAGCTCTAGCCTCCTTAAAGATTGTTTTTTTTAACAGTCCTGTCTTCATATGGCCTCAAGCAATCATACAATAAATCAGCCTAAGAGTAGAAAATAATGATCTTGTTGCAGACCTTAAAGTTTACATTATGGTTGTTTCAGTCACTCAGCCTTTTATCAGTTTATTTCAACCTGCAGCACAGACGCTGTAAAGTCCCTCCAAACTGAACACCTGTCCTATTAACTAACGTGTCCCCCATTCCCTGAACTTTCACTAAACAGTCAATAAATCTCCAGAACATCAACAGGTTTTCACTGAAAATGTAATTTCAACTTAGCTAGAGTCAGACAAAAAAACAAAAAAAACAACCAAGTTTTCTGACGGTCCGTAGGCGCTCTCCTTTGCCAACTTGTGCAACTCGGACACGATAAAGCGACCAAACATTCCGATGCCAAGTACATTTATTTCTTCATCATGTTCCTACCTTTTCCGCCGACAGCGCAGGAGTGGCCCCACATGAGCCAAAACAGCAAAAGAGGGACCCCGAGTGTCTCCATGGTGGTCGAGTTGTGTGGCAGATGTCTCGCAGTTCCCCTCTTCAGAAATCCTGGATCTCCTCCCCGGTGCGAGGATCTCGTGTACTCGGTGGATAGAGAGACTGTCAGCTGGTGTTGTAAGCAGAGAGAGAGAGAGAGAGAAACGCTGACGTTTAAACAGCGTCAATAAAACATTTATATCCGGTCAGCGGCTTTCAAAATAAAATGTATATCAACTGATTTCTATTTTAAAAAAAGATTAACGAAAAGGGTTGAATTCACGAAAAGTGAAAATTGCAGTATTTATTTGTATTGATAAAAACGCAGACCATCTCTCTATTGAGAATTGGTGCGCAAACAGATTTCCCCCTAAGCATGACAGGTTGCATGATTTTATGCTGAAGATGAAAACAACTTTTTGAGCAAATACATCTCGAGTCGTGTGGTGCGTTTGACAAAGCTGCTGTCAAAGAGAGAGAAGCCAGCAAGTGTTGGAGAGGTGGGGAAGTATGAGGGGGAGGTCTGTTTAAGATGAGTGTGAATGCGTTGGGTAGGTGCTAAGTGGGGAGAATTTGATTTTGACACCCCAGGAAATGAGAAATAGCAACCACTGACTGCATACCCCTAAGGAAATACAGCTGTACATGTTTCATAATTTCAATAAACCCCATGCTAAAGCAAGTTATAACACCAGCAGCTCACAAACAGCTGACACTGAAGCAATGACTAAGTGAGAGCATCAAAATAACATGTGCACACAGGGAACATCAATTAAAATGATAAAAGGCTTTATATCTGGTTTACCAACCTTTGCCACTAGTGACACTCAAAATAAGCTGAACTGTTTCTGTTTACTAATTGGGACTATTTAAACCATTCAACCATTCCTTAATTCTTCTTTAACTGTACCATTGTAATTGCCTGGAGAGGTCAAATCCAGCTACCCAGTCATTTGACACTGACATTTTCTTTTGCTCATAATAATAAAAGATACAAGATGAGATTTCCTCTTAGATCCATAGCCACATGTTGTTGATGCCTACCTGCTGGCTATAGACAGACAAGTTAGCAATGTGTATTCTTAATTGTTTATTTGCAGATACCCTTCATAAACTGCCTGCTAACTTACTTTGAACATTTTTAAAGAAATATCCCCAATTTAGAAAAAAACGTCGACGGCATATTTCTTCATTTTCATACAGCTTTCATAATCAAATGAAACAGCTGCCACAGAAAGCTGTTTTTGTTTTCAAACTGTATCCTCCTAACAAGAACTCGAACAGCTCAGCCATCCTCCCCCACACAGATTTGAGTTGTTCAGTTTTTACCCTGTGGCACAATCACTGGTTTTCTCTAACACCCGTATGTTCTTCAATTATTCCCCCGTGCTTCGTCTTCTACTGGGTGTGGGTGTGTGTTCGGGGATTATAGAGAGGGAGTGAGGGCAGACCTCAAGTGAGTTAAGAGGATAACAAAGATAGAGTGCATACACACATGCAAACACATGCAAGACCACATTTGCATGCACTTACAGTCAATTGTACACACACATACTTCCCAATTGGCTGTTGTGGCAGCTAAGTTACAGCAAAGCAGAGACACATGAAAGATGGTGCAGTCAGCAGACTGTCCCTACCCTTGGTCTAACTTTAAAGTCACAAACCATCAGGAGTATAGAGGACACAATTATTGCTCAGTAGTAAACTGGTTGCTTTTTGTCTTTAAACTTTTATCAGCATCTGTATTCTCCAGCAAGCCCAAACAGTTCACAAATTATACATTATTCAAAAGGTATATTAATTCTGAATCATTCATCTTTTTTATAAACAGACTGATTAATTAGAGACAGCATCCTCCCTTTTATAAGAACTGTTTTCTTTTTTTAAATAATTTATCTTAAAAAGCACAATCTGAACAAATGCCAACCATTCTCTTAGTAGGTTTATGTAAACATGAAAATGTCCATTTAAACTGACAAAATCTAAGTTGATTTCCTATTAAATTAATAACCCACACCCACCCCCACACACAAATAACAATAACAGCCCTGTTCTTGCATCATGGGCTCTCCACCTGAGCACCAAGCCAAACTGCTCAGACTCCCTCCCCCCCAAGGCCACAGTATAATCAAGTCTTCAGTGCAACTCATCAGTATTTTTTTAAATAAATCTCCTCTTCTCCTTCACCCTGTCAGTCTTGCTACAGGGTCCTGTTATGTACACATATCCCAACACTTACATACTTAACAATTTACATACAGTACTTCTTTTCAGAGTTTACTCTATACTCCCTTATACATTTCATCTGTGATACTTTCTTGAACCTTGACATACAGTACGCTATTCTTGTCCCTCTTTGGCAAAGCAGAGTAAATTGAAAACATATTAGCAGTACATCCATTTCTTCATCTGCTGCCAGCTGCACTACACACAGTCAATTAGGGATCGACAAAGCTTCTCCTTTTCGCCTGACAAGCAGTTAGCATCAGCGGACTGAAAGGTTACCCGGAGCATGTAGGTGTTTGATGCTCCACTTCTGTAAAGGTCAGCTACTAATTATTGCAGTTTTTTTTGCTGGAAAGAAACTCAGTGGCACAAAAACACGAGAGACTAACACTCCTGTGCATCTTAACTGTATGTTATTACAGATACTAACAGGCTGCGTGTCCTGTGCATGTCAGGACCATGGAGAGCTCCTTCACTTTCACTCAGAATAAGCGTCATCCAGCAGCGGGCGCAGTTGAGGCCAGTTTCTCTGAGCGGAACCATCGAGCTTCTCGGAACGGGGGAGTGTAAAAAGTGTAACACGCTGAGCTAAAAGCAACAATGTGAAAAGAAGGTAATCAAATTAATTGAAATTCATACTTTTAACGTGGGGAAATGTATAATTTGACATTTTATATCAACTACTGTTCATTTCATTTAAACAGTGTTACGAATGTGTGTTTTGTCGCTTTGTGCGTCTGTAAGTTTTACGAGGCTAATTCATCGTAGCTGCTTTTTCAATGTCAAGACTTCGTTTATAGAACATTATGTGCCCTCCTCTTACTGATATGTCGTCTTACTCCTAGTTTTTACGTCTCACTGCATGAAACGCTTGGTGTCATTTCTGTTATGAAAAAGGTGAGAGTCTCCGCTCTCGTGTGTTCATCATGCACCTGTCATCCGTACACTTTGTTTTGACTAATAAAGTTTGCTGCAGGAAGTTTCCACGATTGAAAAAAAAGTGTCATCTCCATCAGTGCAGTGTTTAAATGCCATTTCGCTGCGTTGTTGCACGACGTTAAAAGAAATAGGTCTATAGATTTAAAAAAAACAAAAAACATTTGGTTTCTTTTGGATGTTATTATCTTAAGACATGGAGCCCACACATTAGATAATAAACTACAAAAGTCTTGGAGGTTAATCCATTAAAAATGACTATAAAGAATGAGATAGTCTGGTTATACAAATACCTGCTGTGGAAGTCCTAAAAGTAGAGTGACAAATAACCTAGTCACGTCTCTTTAACAAACACATGATCAGATATATTAAGATGTATCTTGCCAGAGCTTTTATTGGGTTATTTAAAGTCTTGATTAAGGCCCGGCAAGTTTATTTACAGAGCACAATTCATACATTAAGCGATTCAAAATGATTTACAGAGTTAAGGCATTATACTGCGCTCCCTTTAAAAACAAGTTAATTTAATGTTTTTTTAATTGTACTTTAAAACCTGCTGCAGAGCCTGTTTTTTTTTTTTTTTTTAACCATATTTGGATCTAATGCGTTGACGGGGATTGTTCAAAGGCTTGTTTCTCATACAGGTACACAGTAAGACCAAATAACACTGCAGTGTTTCTCAACCTTTGGTGACTGACTGTGGCAAAGTGCCACCATATTTATTGTTGTTGTTTGTCATTTCTTTGGGTGTCCTAGTGATAAATGGGCTGAAAATGATGATAATAGAAACTACCACCAAATGACAAATAGGTTTTTTTTTTTTTTTTTTTTTTTTTGGTTTATGCAACTGAGGCAACCTTAGCCGATTTATTTGTAAGTAAAAACTGACTTTCGGATACGTAAAACTTTTCTGCACAGCTCCCTGTGGAAGGTTCTGGCAGAGGAATGTCTTTAACTGCTTTTACTTTCTAGTTCTCAGTCTATTTCTTATGTATTCATATTCTCCAAAGTCAGTATTAAAAACACAGAATTTGTAATTATTCACATAAATCTTATTTTTTACCTCCTGCATACCCATACCTTCAAAACCAGCGTCACTGGTAAGAGCCATAACGGTTCTCTTTTTCTTACTCCCATAATGTCAACAACTTTGTCTTCTGTTTTACCCCCAAGGTTCTTCAACAGTGAAGTGGGAGGTTAAAGCAGGGATGGCGACTCGCCGTGTGCCACTAGTCCTGCTGGCCTGCGGCTCCTTTAATCCCATCACCAACCAGCACATGAGACTGTTTGAACTGGCCAGAGACCACATGCACAGCACAGGTCAGATCCAGACTTCACAGATGCTGTGTTTGCTTTGTTTGTGTGTTTTATTTAACTTTACAGATGCCCTGTAGGGTCACAGCTCCTCCTGATGAAGCTTTTGATAATGCCCAACATTTGATATTCTTTTTTTTTAAGTTTTGTTTTGGGTCAGTTCACCTTTATTGGATAGGACAGCTGAAGAGAGCCGGAAATAGTGGGAGGAGAGAGTGGTGGATGACATGCAGCAATGGGCTAAGGGCCTATTTGAACCTACAGCTGGACTATAGCCTTTGTACATGCCACATGGGATGTGTGAAATAACCACAAAGCTATCCGGGTACCCCCAATTATTATTATTTTAATTAACAGTGCATCGCGTGATAATGTGCACAGTGAGAGAGAGAGGTTGATCATAGTAATTAGCCTAAAGAGAGTTATGACCTTACTCTGAAGCATTACTAGCTCATTGTTTTTCTTTTATGGTCTACAGATTTACTGTTTCGCTTCGCTGTTTCATCAAAATTTGTAACAGCAGCAGCAGGCAGCTGCTACCTGCAAACACGCCTTGATAAACCTACTGTCTCTGATCCTTATAGCTCCAAACAAACACAGTAAGAGCGAGGCTGTGGAAGAAAATGTAAAGTTAAGTTACTGTTAATGCACAGATTTATTTAACGAGCCGCTTGAATATAAATGCTCAAAGGAGGATAATACGTGCACTGGCATTCATGACAGATGTCATAAATATAATGAAAAATCAAAAAAAGACATCCAAATAACACGAATAAGTAAAGAAAGCAGAACAAGATCTTCACCCCAAGAAGCTCCCGTGTGAAGGATTTATTAAGTGACGGGAGCTCCTAAGTGTCATAAGTACAACTCCAGATGAATGCCTCTGTTCTGTATTATGCTCTTTGTAGTCCTAACCCAATATTTCTGATGCTGAAGACCAGTAGCGGCTCGTGCATTGTTCCCCAGGGAGGGCACAATTTCTCACTGATTGACAGGGACGTATATCTCAGTAAGCTTGATGCTAAAATTTACCGGAAAATGCTATTAACTGGCTAACCGAATTAGCATCGTGATAATCTTAATTTGGTAAAACAACACTTCAAACCAGTGGAGACATACTTTACAAAATGCTAACTTGTGTTTGTCTGGTCTGCTTCCTGCTGCTCTGATTCATCTTTATAAACAGTCAATGCTTAGATCAAATGACACTTGCTCTTTATGTCTCAGTTCATGGGACATATCCCTCTTCTGCCTACGTTTGGTTGGTAGTGTGTAATGCATTCATGAGCGCATTTTGGAATGGAGTCCTGCGCCCCGGAATCACCAATCAATGACTTTAGAAAGATAGAGCGTTTTTCATCTATGTATATTGCAGATTATAAATTTAACTCAATAACTACACAATAATAACTTTACCATTTTAAAATTGTACATGTATGTATATCCTTTATTGAAAATGTAATAAGTTTGAATAATCTTATTCAGTGAAGGTCTGTTATTCTCTTTGTGGGGAGTAGGTGGGCGGTGCCCTAGCGCCCTCTATTGACTATAGCCACCACTGCAGGTTCACGCCTAATTTGCACTTCCCTTGTACTTGTATGAATTTAAAGCTCATTCGCCCTCGGGTAAGTTTCTTGACATGTGTGGCCACTAAGTCGTATGTAACAATCGTGTCAGCAGACACAGGCTACTCACTAAACCCCAGCCAATTCACTTCCAAAGCTGCTCTTAGTTAGAGAACTGCCTGGTCACATGTTCATAATGACAACGTTATACCTTTAGAGCTATATCGCCCCTGAGTCAGCTCTCTCTAAGGTACTTTAAAAGCATTATTTATGTTCCTGCCAACTCAAACGCTCCTCTGTGCATGCATTCATAGAGTTTCCAGTTGACCCCTCACCAATAACAGGTCAGCTGACTGATTCCAGGGTGATCAGAAATTCTGCTTTTATCATGCCTGTTGCTGATTGTCTTGGCTATAGAAGCAGATGCAAATACATCTGCTTTTTATAAACTAGGGTGAGCAATATTTACAACTAGTTTCTCCTACAAAAATTCAGATTGTTTTAATACTTTAGTAACCCATTTATTAAAGCAGTTTCTAGACCAATAGAATTAATATCACAACATGAGCTGTTGAAGTATATATATTTTTTGCCTTTATCACTCAGTTTAAGCGATTGTCCTGTACTTTTAGAAAAGTACTGATATATGAACACCAGTATCTCTATGAGATGACTCTATCTGCTGATTTACATTCCATTTCTGTATCGTCTGACATGACCCAGAAAATGTGTTTTGATCCTCTCTTCCCTCAGGCCAGTACCAGGTGGTGGGTGGCATCGTGTCTCCAGTGAGTGACGGTTATGGAAAGCAAGGCCTGGTACTGGCTAAGCACAGAATCGCTATGGCTAAGTTGGCGCTGCAGAGCTCAAACTGGGTCACAGTTGATGAATGGGAGAGCCAACAGCCAGACTGGACAGAGACTGTGGTGACCATGAGGTATAAAACCTAGTCAGAGCACCATCAGAGTTAAAAGAAAAGTGATTCTTTGAGACAATAAGGCTGAATGTATCAGGAGAACATGCAGAGGACTTTGGGATTGAACTCAGCCTTCAAGAGGAATATTTGTTTCTCTTCTGATGCGTCCTAGTTTTACCACAGAACCAGCACCAGCAGAGTTCTGGGAGATGTACTCTCCTTGGCTGCTCCTCCATCCGTCCTGCTGCGTGCCAACCTCAACCGATTATTAAACAGAGTGTTGCCAGGCTCCCTGAGTCTCAATTACAAGCTCTGAGTTGCCAGACCAGACTGGACCCTCGTCAGGTCTGGGTTTTCATGAGGTGAAATCAGGGGCACAAGCTGCTAAATTCATTGGCTAAGTCGGATTTGTTGATATGCAAAGGGCTGTCTGGGCTCATGAATATGGGGGTGAAAGAGGCAGCAGAGTTAATCTGAATGATATATGAATATCTCAGTATTGCAGAAGTTTTCAGTGCAGCAATAGGAAATGTATTTGCAGATTGGTTTTATTGAGGTTTTCCCTTAGGGAATTAATCTTATATTTCACACACACTCTGTGTGTAGTTTGACATTTAAGATTATTTAAATCTTAAATGTAAAAAAGGTATCTCACTCTTGTTTCATTACATTTCTTCCATATTTCACTCTCCTTCTTGTCCACACTGCTGACAAAGCCCCTTTATGATTGCATCTCAGCCAGCCCCCACATGTTTGTGCAACATGGGTGATTATCAAGGCATGAAATGGCCTCTTGTCCGGAGGCATTGACGAAGCCATGTCACACGTAACCTTGCTCTCTAATGCATAAACTGCACACACGCAAATGGACTCACACATCTTTTAAGAAGCTTAACATGAAAACAGTGAAGTTTTTCATTCATCTCTCTTACATGTTCCTGTGTGACTCGTAGATTATTATATGTAACCATTGCAGATAGTTTGATGAAGCTTGACTTAAATTGAAAGAGTAACATGAATAATGAATGTACAACAGCTAGTGGTTAGTGGTTACATCAGCAAATAAATGGAGAAATATTCAATATGAAAATGGAATAATAAGGTACTTTTTTGTTATGTAGGATATCAAAGGAATACATTCTCAGCCTTTCTGTATCTGTCATTTGTTCTGTCTTTTGGGCAGGTATCATTACGGGCGTATTCTGAAGGAGTATGAAGGGCATGTTGAACAAGACGACTTCAATGGAAATTCTATTTCCCTCCCAAGTAAGAACCTCTTCATGTTGTGAATTCAGGATTTGTGTTGTAATGGATTTCTTCTCATGTTTGAATAGCAGTGTTGGCTGGTCTGTCCACTGGTTTGGTCCAGATGTAATTTAAATAGAAATAATGCAATAACTTTCAGGTGTATTACCTTCAAATATTCGACAAACTGTCTTGTTCTCAACCAGGTGAATCCTAGAGCATTTGTTGACCCCTCATTTTTCCTTCAAAGCCACCAGCAGGTCAACGCTCGACTTTGTCCAATACTGTTGGTTATATCAGAGTTATTGCTTATTAACACGTGTTTACATGTAACATACTGCACACATTCTGAACATGGTTAACAGTGTACCAGCGGACAGTAAGCCTGTTGGCATTATTGTCGTGTGCTTGTGTGTGTATGTATGAACAGCATGTATGAAAACTGTGTTTTTTTTATAACTGAAGGCTGGCCAATCATCGTCAAGGAAGATTCTCTAGGGTTATTCGTGAATTGTAAAAATATATACAGTATTATATGTTCATATTCATTTTAAAAAAATGTTCTGATGTTTTGTTCACAAAGAATGTATGTTTGCTTTGTTTGTCTCTCTTTTTTACTCTGCATTGTCTTATTTTCACAATGTGTACAGCAGCCTGCACAATTAGGTAAACATAGAAACCCAGCAGTGCACTGTGCAACTCTAACCCTATAAATAAAATGATTATTACAAAAATATACATAATGAATAAAATAAGCAAACTTATGATATATCTATCTTTCCCATTGAGCTCATGGCTTTCATTCTTCCATATGGGAGTTCATTTTTATACAGAAAAGGTGAACTAGTTGGTAATGATGTTTAAAAAAAAAAAAAAAAAAATTGTTTTTATTTTGTTTTCTTTGTTTTCGTATGTTTTTTCCCTGTTAAACTTTCTTTAAATCAAGAAGCATCATAAAACATCTTAAAGAATAATTAATGACTGCCAGCATTAAACTGAAAAGAACACGTGAAACAGTCGTTCTGTCCCTTGCTGCTTAGAAACCTCCCTCAGTCGCTTTAGAAATGTTAAACTGACCGACATCTTAGCATCTTTTTTCATGCAGCCTTCGTGTAGAACATATATCATGCCATGTTTTATCCTGTCCGTGGTAAAACGTTCAAGGAAAGCGCAGTAAAGACGTACACAGTGTCTTCCCCATCTTATCCTCCTTTCCCTCCAGGCCCCCGCCCCCAGCTGAAGCTCCTCTGCGGAGCTGATTTCCTCGACACCTTTAAGATCCCCGGCCTGTGGCAGGACGACCACGTGGAGGAGGTGGCCGGACATTTCGGTCTCGTCTGTGTTAGTCGAGGGGGTCTTCAACCCGAGCGAGCCGTGCACGAGTCAGACACCCTTTCCCGCCACAGTCAAAACATTTTCCTGGTGAGGGAGTGGGTGAGGAATGAAACGAGCGCTACCGAGGTCCGGCGAGCTCTTAGACGTGGTGTGAGCGTGAAGTACCTGATCCCAGATTCTGTGATAGATTATATTCACCAGCACAACCTCTACACGGAGGACAGCGAGAGGACAAACGAGGGCATGGTGCTGAGGCCGCTCGCCAAACAGGCACAACAGCCTGTGAAGAGTCTGGATGACTGATAGCTAGAAGGCTGATCATGAGAGACTCTGATGTGTGAGTTCACCCACAGATCAGTGCTTTTCTTCAGGGATGGGAAGCTCTGTTTAATTCAACCTGACTGCAGCGGGATAGAAATGTACACAAGCTGCAAACATCTATAAAGAAATAATAGTTTGCCAAAAACAAAATTCACCTGATTTCAGTTAGAAAAATCTAAACAGTGGGAGGCTTATTTTAAATAACGCCCAGCAAGAGTGCAAAATCTGAGCCCCGTCTTTGTGCCAGCATATGAAAGAACATTTTTAGCAGAAATGTTTTCATCATTTATAGCTTTATTCATTGCACATTTAAATAAAATCCTGTATATTTAAAGATTTCTGTCTGATGAGTGTTTTTTTTTTCCCTTTCCAAATCATGAAGACAATTCTCCCTCAAAAAGTTTGTACAATACAATACACCTACAAGGGTTTTATAGTGCTGACAAAGTCACTTTATATTCTGACTGTTTGTGAAACGTGGAATAAGGTGCATTAATCCATCATAATGTTAAGGAGTTGTCATATTTTGCTGTTTTAAAGCCGTGTGCTTCTGGTAGAGAAATTCTGTGTTCTAACCGTTCTTTAATGTCACCATGTTTCTTTGTATATATGTCCCATTTCTATTAAAGGATGTGCACCTACCAGAACACCCGCAGTGTACATTTTTAATTGTAGTAAACATAATCCTGTTTTTACATTCTTTGTGTGTTTTACTCGGCAGAAGCCTCCTGACAGCAATTAAGTGTGGATCTTTCAGTTTCACATTATCATCCACACACAGCGTCTGTGTATTTCCACCAAAGGATTTAAAGTAATCTTGACAGTTGCTCGGCTACAGGAGGTGCATTCTCACTGAGGCCAATGAGAGTGAGAGCATCGCTGCGAGTGATACGAACTGGCATCCTTAGAAAGATGCTATGTGTATGCGTGTCTCGTCTGTGTGCGTGTGTGTGTGTCCTTGTGTTCAGTTAGTGGGGGGATTGAGACAGTGGGTTGGCTGCAGCTGACCCAAAAATAGAGATTATCAAATTGAGTTATTTAAGCGAAACAAAAGCAGTGACAGGCCCATTGTGCTTTATTTAATTGTTGCAGATGGTTCATTTTAAGCTCAGGTGATTCTGCTTTTGTGCTTTGAAAATTATCCACAATGTGTGCTCCAATCAGACTCATTAAAAGACTGTTCAATGTTTAAATAGAATGGCTCTGAATTGTCATTATAACCCTGATTTGTCCATGAATAAAACAGCTTCTTTTTATAGAACAGGGCCAGGATGAATTCGCCACATTTGGAGCTTTGTGTAAGTGTGCCTCTTTCATTTAATAATGGAAGTGTTCACCCTAATCCCACATACACAAGAGCAAGTGTTTTCCACATTATGTATGCATGCCACATGTTCCCAGCATACATTGTGTGGAGGGGATTGAAGGGGTTACGTGGTGTCAACCAGTGGGAGGGAAGAGGGAGGTGCAAGCGGCATTTCCCCCTAAAAAGAATGAGACCCGGCAGGTAATCGGATTAAAGTTGGTTTCATTCAAATTGAGGCTTTGGATAGCAAGTTCTGCACTTGTTCACCAGTAGCCGTCTACAGCGGACCTCCTCGTTCACAGTGAAGTAAGGACAGCAGCAGAGAACAGTCACCATGCCCACTGATCTGAATGGATATTGGAAAATGATGTCCAGTGATAACTTTGAGGAGTACATGAAGGCTCTTGGTGAGTTATTGGCAGAGGAGAGTGGAGGTCAAACATTTGAAGGTTAAAAATGTATACAAATTTGATATTATAAACATGTTTATAACTGTCTGCTACTCATAAAAGCCTCATCTGTAGATTGTAGTAGAGCAAGACTGCAGAGAGCTAGTTTTTTGTTTGATTTCTCCTATTTTATCAGAACAGTTTGGAGCATAGTGCATATAGTTTCAATACTTGATTGCTTTAAATTTGCTTCAAGGTAATGACTACATGAACCATACTTCATTAACAAGATCAATTAAAAAAACACATGAATAAAACTGTCTTTAAATCAGTACATGTTTATCTGAAACCGTGTAAATGCATTTTGAAAAATCCTGTTTCTTATGGTCCTGTTTCTTTTAACTTTCCTTTTTTGGGCGGCTCCTGTTGCAGATGTAAATGTAGCCATCAGAAAAATCGCCAACTTGCTGAAGCCTGACAAGGAAATCGTCCATGATGGGGACCACATTATCATCAAAACCCTCAGCACTTTCAAAAACTACAACATGGACTTTCACGTGGGCAAGGAGTTTGAGGAGGATCTTTCCGGAGTGGATGACAGGAAATGCATGGTGGGTATTTGGACTGAGGTACCAAGACAAGATTAAATACAAGTTATATTGATGTTTGAAACTGTTTTTACAAAGTTCTTCAACCACACATTTAGAGTATGTACTCAGAAGTGCATCGCTACAGTTTATTTTTAACATCTTACCCTTGGACTTTTCTGCAGAATTTAACAAGCATATGATGTGCTGGAATATGGCCTCTTCACCTGCTTAGAAAAGTTTCCTCAACATTTTTAAACTCTTCTTAACAATTTGACTCAATGAAGGCTAGTGTCAGATACTGCTGGAAAGAACACACAGACTCACATTTATTTAATCCAAAATATGTCCCTGAATTCTAAATAGGATGTAAGATTATCCGTGGTGGTGCTTGACCTTTTTTGTGTGCTGATTATAGATAATCTATAATCTGTTTTTAAGGGTAAACTCAGAGTAAGGGTCACGTCTGTGTGAGTTTGTGCAGATTATATTGAAACACTGTTTATAGAGGGCTGGTTGGGGAAAGACTGCATATAGATATATAAATGAGTTTACACATTTTTAATGTGAAAATCCATCACATGTTGTTACATCTAAAATAAATCCTGCCCTGGTGTTTCCTGTATTACATTGACATTTTCTTCATGACCTTTGATATGCAGACCACAATCACCTGGGAGGGAGACAAGCTGGTGTGTGTGCAGAAGGGAGAGATTGAAGGTAGAGGCTGGACCCACTGGGTGGACGGAGATGAGCTTCATCTGGTGAGAAAACATCAGCTCCTGACGTGAATAGTAATGATCGCAATTTGGACACTTTAATCCAAATCCAGAACGCCTCCCAGCACCGTATGTGCGGTGCATATATTTTTATGTGTGACAGACTTGCAAATTGGCCCTCATGCTGCAGAAGTAATAACTGAGTGAGTTGCATGCACACTATCTTTGGAAGTATGTGGATGTGAGTCATGCACAGCCAAATAAGTCATATTATTTAGCTTAAAAAGAACTACCTCAAAAGGGAAAGGTAGCGTTATATTTTTTACTCGATCCCCCTCTGATCAAACAAAAAGATTGATTGAAGATTTTACAAAAGAAAAGGATTTTTATCGATCATGAGAGGAAAAACAATTCAGATCTGCTTCTCATTCATCTCCTAATCCTTAGACTCCTGCTGATTGAGCACACATCATCATCATCAGCCTCCAACATCTTGACTATTCCAATTAAATCTCAGTTACAAGGACTTCATTATCTTCTTCTTTTAAACAGCTCCTCTTTGAAATTCACAGCGTGGCCCATAATGGAAGTAAAGCCTCTGAAAGTACTTTAAAGTAATGACTTGGGCATTAACATTTTCATTAGCTCAGCATTATCAGATTTTCCTCTCTGTGATTACTGCTGTAAAAGCAAAGCTCAAATAATCTGCCAAATTATTTTGCTAAAATGATGCTAGCAGATTTTTTTTTTTCTGATCAACACCCGTGAAATTAGTTGGAAGCTCTGAGGAGCTGGAGGAGGGGTTAAATATAGAGCAACAGCGGCCTCTAGTGGCAGGGAATACCCTTCAAGGCTAAAGGGTAAAAGGGTTAGGAGGCATACCTGAAAAACTACATTTTTCCCTCAGAACTCTAAAGAGCTTCACATTCATTTTCTTCATGTTTTTTTTGTGTGTGATTGAATGATTCAGTTATGAAATTTTTGAATTTATGATCATTTCACCCCTCTTATTTTCTTTTTTTTCCAATGTATATTCTGAGTCTGTCTTTTTTTGTCTAAAAACACTAATTTGTCTTCTGTTGTCTGCAGGAGCTGAGAGCTGCAGGGACTGTTAGCCATCAGGTCTTCAAGAAGTCCTAAACTGGTTCTTGTACTGAGCTGGACGGTGCCCCCAGCTGTGATTTTCTCACAAAGTCCCAACAGTCAAATCCAACATCCCTTTGGGCACACATACTTCTTCTTCGTCCAAAAACCTGATCAGTATTTTTTGTCCTGGAGAGAATGTTATTACTCCATCAATTGTTGCCTTACTCTGCCTAGATGAATGAATGTACAGCATAATAAAAGGCAGGTCTAGGCGTGTATCATATATTATCTCTAAATACTAGGCTGTATATCTGTTGGACGCATGCATACTGTTCCTGTAGGTGAAGTGTATTTCATTTGGTGAGCTTGTCTGATGGAAAAGTAATGGGGAAAGTGAGGAGAGCTGCAAGTACACAAATTAAAAGGGTTGATCCCATTTAAGCTCTCGAATGATTGCTATGGAGTGAAAAGATGAATGTTCGAGTGAGTTTGAAGGTTTTAAACTCCTTCTCTCAGTCTGCATAATGGAAATCAGTTATGACATGTACATATTTATCCTCCTATTGTCTCTGGGACTCCATCATTAAAAGTCAAATGAATGAATCAATAAAGTAAAGAGTGCACTATAATGTCATTTGTCTTGTGTTTGTCAGGCTTGTTTTGTATCAAATACAGGTTAAAATGAAATGATTTATGTTCACTTCAGTTTCATAAACTAACAGATCAGGTATTAGAAGCTGCTTCTGTCTGAAAATTCCTCTCAAGACATGCACTAAAACTCGAAGGGCCTCTATTTGAGAATTTCAGAAAGTGAAGTGAAGCCTGCAGAGCTTTAGTCAGACAGCTGCAGCCCTGCTGTGCTCTGAATCAGCTAATCTGTCGGCTCACTTCGTTCATCACCATTTCCAATTGGGCAGTCTTTATAAGCTGTCCAGCTCACTTGCTCATTCTTTACTACTGCTGCTGCTCGCCCTGCTGTTCTGTCTCCCTCTTCTTTATGTGCATTCATACCCTGCCACCTGCCCTGCTTTTATACCTGCAGGCTCTGTTTATGCATGCTTCTCCAGGGGATTGTTATTGATCCCTCTCTGCCTTGACTTAAGCTGGTTTGAGAAAATTATGCACTCAAGTAAGGGTCGAAACAGAAGTTTGGCACCAGAGAAAATCTGCATTTAGTCTCAATGAAAAGTTTCTACCAAAAGAATAGATCATTGCTGACAGTCATTTACTCAAATTTCTTGTGGATTTGCAGAAATGACAATAAAGGTGTTGTTTCACATTGGTCTGCTGAACACAGAAACTTTCCTTAACCACTTCTGTAATGTAGTAGTTTAAATTTCAATCCAAAATCATATGATTTAAAGCTCCTGTGAGGAGTTCTGAGTTCTTAGCTGGTTATGAAACAAACTGAAATTAATACTGATGTCTCTTTATGAACTACAAAAGCAAACACGACCATCAGATTAATGTTTTAAACTGCTGCTATGTAGACCTTTACTTTTTCCACTACAGGGTTCACAACGAGGGATACATTAGTATGTTAAAAGAGTTCAGGATGAGCTTGTTTGTCATTTAAACATTACCTACACTCACAGGAGACAAGAGGAACTGCTTTGTCCACAGGGCTGCGCCAAAATCACCACAAACTGAAAGATCCTCCAATCTTGACTTTTAATTCGATGTGGTTAAGCTCTGATATTAATATCCAAAATAAGCTAATTTATTTATATTAGTTTCATGTATAGCTGTTTACACCCTGCATATCTGCAAGTAATCATTGATGGCCACAGATAATTATTAGAAGGTTGAAAGTCTTGACATGAGTACACTGTGGACGTTCATGAACTTCTTTTAGCAGCCAGTGTCAACATTGGCAGAGATAGTTCAATTCAGAGCAAATATACATGTAGCAGTAAGTATTGCTTCACAGCCATGATTTAGCTTTGCATTCATAGTCTGAGACCAAATAGATGAATCTAAGTTAATGCCTCATGCGTATAACTGGTAATGTGATATGGATAGCAAAGTGATTTGTAACACACCATTAATTGACCATTTACAATTGATTGTTTCAGATGAGTGCCTTTTGATTCTTTTTCTAAAAAAAAAGAAGCCCAATACTTGGAAATAAGAATGGAAGATTGATATGTCCTGCACACACTACACTTTGAATGGACTGTTAAGGAAGTTGAAGACACCATGCGCCCAGCAGTTTGTTTTACTTGATTTATTGTAATCCCTGATTTTGTGACACCAGTGGTATGTGGTGGTCATGCCAACAGCATTAGATTTGGAAGTTATTAGTTATTAGATTAGTCTTTAGGCAAAAAGCTGTTTAGTCCAGCGTGGGAATGGTGGACTATACCATTAGCAATGCGACATTATGTAACTTGTAGAAGGGCAATTAAAGTAGCATCGCAGGGAGAATAGATTATTTTCATTCATTCTCTAACAGTTTTGGTTTGCTTTGATTAAAAAAATCTCAGGGGTCAACCTTTTAGATCATAATACTTACAGTATATATTAAGAGATTATTGAATGCACATTTAAATATACATTTTATAGCAGTAAATATGAGAGTTAATTGAAATAAATATATACAGAAAGTGATATTCACTGTGCATAAACATCTGTTTTGTTTACATTTGACAATATATTGAAAAATGCCTCTTTTTTAACTGACCAGTTGAACTATATTAACCTTC
This sequence comes from Labrus bergylta, assembly GCF_963930695.1. Taxonomy (NCBI): domain Eukaryota; kingdom Metazoa; phylum Chordata; class Actinopteri; order Labriformes; family Labridae; genus Labrus; species Labrus bergylta. The sequence goes on from NC_089198.1 coordinate 17,997,655, forward strand.
ACGCTGAGTGTTCCTGGTTTCTGCTTGAGTTTGAGCTTGCACAGTGTACAGACAAGTTCAAATAAAGAGTACACACTGTTGGCAGACGTTACAAAATAGCTTCTCCTATCTGCACATTGAACACTGCCCATCGTAGTATAGTGTCTGCATGTGTGCATAAAGAAAAGCTCTTGTGATTGGTGTGTAGTGGTGTGTGTGTGGGGGTGTGTGTGGACCCTCATATATGCCCTTTCTCCCCCAGTGATCGTGTAAAGACTGAAAGAAAAGAGTGAGTTTCCCTCCTCCCTCCTCAAAAACAACTGACCCTACCAATCCCTTTCAAGCCATAAACTCACTTATCAATCCTTTCCTGCCCTCATGCCCCATGACTCATTTAAAAGCAGGACCATTCCTTGCATCGTCCCCCTACTGGCACTTTTTAAAAGTCTACACACAGCAGTGTCACCAGCTTCCAGTATGCCTGCAGACTTCAATGGGAGGTGGATACTCGAGACCAGTGACAAGTTTGAGGATTATTTGAAAGTCCTGAGTGAGAAACGTTTAATTTTTGCTCTGAGATCTCTTACTTATGTCTTAAAGTAGTGCAAAAGAGTAATGTGACAGGTTGAATGACCACAAAATGTAATAGAATCATACCATTTCATGCTCATTCAATCTTTTTGCAAAGCGTGTTTCTGATCTTGTTACTGTTATATCTAACCTGAAGCTAGTGCAAAAAAGCTGTCAACTAAGGCAGACATTTTATAATAAGTTCTTAAGTATCAAACCGTATCAAATAGTATCAATCAATGATGTCGGATTTCAAAATCATGCAGAGTCTTCCTCATTTTGAATAATCATGGACAGTAATCAAGACCATATTTTCAGGATCAACTTTAACCTTTTCTAATCCATTAAAACAGCCCGAAATTATATTATCACTCTCAATCTTCTTTTTCTGGCTCTAGATATCGACTTTGCTACGAGGAAAATTGCCATTTCCCTATCTCAGACCAAAGTAGTCACTCAAAATGGAGACAAGTTTGACTTCAAAACACTGAGCACCTTAAGGAATTACGAGCTCTCCTTCACCGTAGGGGCCGAATTTGATGAGTACACCAAGGGACTGGACAACAGAAATATCAAGGTAGGTTTGACCTCACATTTAGAGATACAAGGGTTGAGAAGATTTATTGGATGAGTTAATATTTCCCTGTTTTCTTGCTGCAGCTGATAATGAGGCTGATGTTATCTAACTGTGCCTGAGGGCAAAGATTGCGGTCTGTGGTCTCTGTGGACTGAAAGCTACAGTAGATGACTGATGATGAAATGAACAGAGATTAGAGATGATGCACTTATGTTTAATACCAATGAGTGGAGATATTTATTTATTTAAAAAGTCAGCTGGAGAAAAAAAAAAGGCCTTAAAGTATTTAATAAATCCAATTAGTTTGCTGCAGAAAATGATGCTAACAAATAATTTCAAGCTACCTACGGGCATTATTATCCATGCTGTTATTGAGTCACATGGAAACTAGAAAATGTGAACGAAATTGCTGATTTATTCTTGCATTAAATTAATGAAAAACCTGGAGTTAAATGAAAATTAAAGCATCAACAATAATAAGGTAAAATGCATTTCAATGTATTGAACGTGTTTAAAGTGTGTATTCAATAACTGTTAAACTTTATATTCATATTGATTAATGGAAACGATTTCAACCAACCAGTTTCACTCATTGCATATTGTTACACGTCAGCATGACAGCAATCCTAAACTCATTAGCCTTAATGGTAGCAGTAACCTTTAGCCTCCAGAAGTAGAAACAGTAAGTGGAAAATTCATCAGAATAAGAAAAACATACATTAATGACTATGATTACAGTAATTGTTAAATGAATCTTGTCTTACAGAGTCTGGTGACCTGGGAGGGGGACAAGCTGGTGTGCACGCAGAAAGGAGAAAAGGCAAACCGTGGATGGAAACACTGGATCGAGGATGGCAAACTTTGCCTGGTGGGTTGGCGGTATCTGACATGTTTTTGTGTTTTGATTTAGATTTTTGTGTTTGTAACAAGAACATGGACGGATGTGCTTGTAAAGTTGTAATAACCGTTTTAATTATGAAATTATGCTCATTTTACCCCCTTATGAATTCAACTCAATTTTCCTCCCACAGGAGCTGACGTGTGAAGATGTAATTTGTCTTCAAGTGTTCAAAAGAAAAGACTGAACGCATATTTCTGTTTTCATTTACTTGGTTAAAAAGGTTTTTGTTTTATCCCAAATAATATGTCTTCCTTAATGTATGAACCAGATGAAAAAAAAATAAAGGTGCTTTTCAGATAATGTGTCTTCCTGTGTGCGAATAAAAAGGACAAACCTATGAGGCTAAGAATATGTACCGACTTGGACATTGGTCAAAATGGGTCAAACAGTACAATGAGCAGATTTTTTAGAAGAGTTATTTAACATCTCATTTGGATTTCTCTCCATCCTGAAATACATAATTGTTACCAAAGTGGATTATTTCATAAAGCAGTGGTGAAATGCCATCTGTTGGAATAATCTGGTCACATGGAGATGAGATGAGCTATAATTTTTAATCAACGGATCTAAGCCTCTAAGAATAAATCTTAACACTATCCATTGACCCTTACCCTAAATAACCAGAAATAAACCCCCCAAAACTTACTGCAATTACCCCTACTTACATTATTATCGTTATTGCTGTTGATAATGATGATGTTTTCGTCGTCGTTTTGGGGATGGGGGGCAGTGTGTCACTCAAATATTTCTCGTTTTGTCAAGACCAAGTTTGTTTTAAATGTGCGGCAATTGCACGGTCCTCATTTTAACAACCCATCTATAATACAAACAAGACCTTTTTCTCAATATTAAGATATGTATTGGGGTTTCATTCATTTTACGGACTAAAATGATTGCACTGTAATTCAGTCGGATTTATGATAGTGTAGTAGGCCTATTTGAAAAAATTAAACCTATTTTCGGTAACCCCTAAACTTCTGAACAGGAATGAAGTGGTGTGATGGGCCTCTCAAATGCATGAGTCAGTGCTGCGAAATCTCAAGAAACGCTGCAAAAGAATCAATTAGAAATCTAAAGATATTTTAGTAACATGGTGTAGAAACTTGTCAACCGTGGAAACTGACAACTCAAAGCCTAATCGTGGCAGCTCTGTAGTTCTAACCTCACAGATGAATGACTGTCATGTCACGTCACCACTCCCGAGCGCAGCTATCGCGAGATTGAGTATCAGGAACTTCCACGTCAGTATCATCCAGTGCTCTGTTCACTGAAGTGGGAACATTTGGACAACACATCGTATTTATCGGGTTTTATTGCGACAACACGGGGATTAATCATGGTAAGAGGCTAATTAAGCAATTCTTAGTGCGTTTTGTTTCCTCACCTGTCATCCAATTGTACTTATTACAGAGTGCAACAAAGTAAAAATAATGAGCTATTCTTGTAAATAGCATAGCATAGCTACCTAGCTCAAGTTAGCATGAGAGCTCTTTGCTGACGGATATTGAAATTACATACGATGGCTGCTACCAAATGTAATGTGTGTTGTAGACAGTTGTAGTGATATTATCGTGGGATGTAAACACACAGGGCCTCTTAATTATTTAAATAAACAAGGAACAATGTAGCATGGCAAAGGTTACACTAGCCTGGCTAACTCTCATACTATTCCGGTTTCTTACCTTGACACTACAAAGCTGTTGTCATCTGACTGAATGTGTCCACAGAGCCCACATCTATAGATACGTTGATCAATGTTTTAATGTCCTTTCAGCCTCTGAGGCTGGATATCAAGCGGAGGTTGACAGCCAGGTCGGACCGAGTGAAGAGTGTGGATCTTCACCCGACAGAGTCATGGATGCTGGCCAGTCTTTACAACGGAAGTGTGTGTGTTTGGAACCATGAAACACAGGTGTGACCGCAATTCAACGCACCATCCATACATACATACAGATATTCACACAATTTGACAAGACTACTGCCTTAACATCAACACTTTAGTTGCGAAATGTCCGATCACAGACTAATGTGACAAACACATTAGGAGGAGCATGCTGGATATCCTTCACAGGGCAATTGTTTCTTCTTTTTTTCCCCCCCAGACTCTTGTCAAGACCTTTGAAGTGTGTGACCTCCCTGTCAGAGCCTCTAAGTTTGTGGCTAGGAAGAACTGGGTCATCACCGGAGCAGTAAGTTGCATCCATTGTTGTGTTGGGATCACGTAGCAGTTAAACAAACAAGTAGTTTAAGACTTTATGAGTTTGAATGTATTTATTTTGGGTTTTAAGTTCAATCTTGAGCAGTGTTGGGTCCCTGTTTATATGTAGGCTAAGCATCTGGTATTATTGGTGTTTCTGTATCTCATTGTGTTAGATTCAAACCTCATGTCGTTACTCTATACTTGGGTAATGACAATAAAGTTGGATCTCATCTCATCATCTCATAACATAAGAGCGTATTTTTAGTTTTACTTTTTTTGTACTGTTTTGTTAATTATATGAATACCCACTGATCTGTGAATTCAGCGAATATTCAAACATGTATTTTCCCCTGCCTAGGATGACATGCAGATCCGTGTGTTTAATTACAACACCTTGGAGCGGGTTCACATGTTTGAGGCCCACTCAGATTACATCCGCTGCATTGCAGTCCATCCTACCCAGCCCTACATCCTCACCAGCAGTGGTACACTATCATACGAGACTCTCTGGATTTATCAGTTACAAAACTTAAGATATTACAGTGTCCTAAAATCCTCACACATGCACAAATGCGTTTCTGTATTTTCTGCACAGATGACATGTTGATCAAGCTATGGGACTGGGAGAAGAAGTGGTCATGCAGCCAGGTGTTTGAGGGTCACACTCACTATGTCATGCAAATAGTTATCAACCCCAAGGACAACAACCAGTTTGCCAGTGCCTCCCTGGACAGGACTATTAAGGTTTGGATCACTGTACTGATGCTAAATTAAAGTAGTTGTTTGGAAAATGCCACAGGACATCTAGATCCTACTGCAGTACTGAAGCTTTAATGTCCACAGTAACGCTTATTCTTACATTACATATGTTTAAAATGAATGGGCTGTGAAGTGCATTCAATGACTCTCTGTCATGTCATCTGGGTTGTTTCAGGTCTGGCAGCTAGGCTCTTCATCTCCCAATTTCACTTTGGAGGGCCATGAGAAAGGAGTCAATTGTATTGATTACTACAGCGGAGGGGACAAGCCTTACCTCATCTCAGGAGCTGATGACCGCCAAGTGAAGATCTGGGACTACCAGGTTAGTACCATTATGAGATTCTCAATATTTGATCCTGGATTTGATTACAACTTTGACTGGGTGAATTCTAAAAGATTTTCCTTTAACTAATAAAATGCCCAACATATAGTTGACTAAAGAGTTGATAGTGTTGAAAAATAATGCATGCATTCCTAATAGATCTTCTAAATGAACTCTGTGAATGTCCTTTAACTCTATATATACCTCCTGTTTGTGTTGTAGAACAAGACCTGTGTGCAGACTCTGGAGGGCCACGCCCAAAACGTATCTTGTGTCAGCTTCCACCCAGAGCTACCCATCATCATCACCGGATCAGAAGATGGTGAGTAGGAACCCCACTCATCCTCACCACTTGAACCAGATTGCATCACATCTCATAGCTCATTGAACATCACTATATACAATATGTCCTCCTCTGTCTGTAGGTACTGTGCGTATCTGGCACTCAAGCACTTACCGCCTGGAGAGCACCCTGAACTATGGCATGGAGAGAGTGTGGTGTGTGTCTGGCCTCAGGGGCTCCAACAATGTAGCACTGGGCTATGATGAAGGAAGCATCATTATCAAGGTGAGCAGAAGAAAGAGGCTTTGAGGAAAAAGTGTGTCTCAAAGAAATCTTAAGACACCACAGAAAATCTCTTTTCCTCCTCTTCTTTGTAGGTGGGTCGAGAGGAGCCAGCCATGTCTATGGACACTAATGGAAAAATAATCTGGGCTAAACACAGTGAAATACAGCAAGCCAACCTGAAAGCCATGGGTGACGCTGAGATCAAGGATGGAGAGAGGTTGCCATTGGCTGTCAAAGACATGGGCAGCTGTGAGATCTACCCCCAAACCATCCAACATAACCCAAATGGAAGGTATGCATGCACTTAACAGAGGCATCTTTACTCAATTTTCAATATGATATCTGTTAGAGGAGCTATGCAACCTGTTTTTTGCCATTTTTGTTCACACCAGGTTTGTTGTTGTGTGCGGAGATGGAGAGTATATCATCTATACTGCCATGGCTTTGAGGAACAAGAGCTTCGGCTCAGCACAGGAGTTTGTCTGGGCTCATGACTCATCTGAGTAAGTGTTCTGTTTGAAATGACTGTTTTGATTTTGGTGAAATACTCCCTGCTGTAGTTGACTGTGACACTGTTTTTATTGACATCAGGTATGCTATCAGAGAAAGCAGCAGTATTGTCAAAATCTTCAAAAATTTCAAAGAAAAGAAATCTTTCAAGCCGGACTTTGGAGCTGAAGGTAATGTTGTTTGTTGCACAATAGACTTGTGGTTTTGGAGGTGGATTTTTGCCACTGTCTTCCTCACTGGATGTGTTCCATTTCTTTCTTTCAGGGATCTATGGAGGTTTCTTGCTTGGAGTGAGATCAGTCAATGGCCTTGCATTTTATGACTGGGAGAATACAGAGCTGATCCGCCGTATCGAGATCCAACCCAAACACGTAAGACTGATTTATCAATAATATGACTTAAGTCTCTGGAAATAAAAAATAATTGTTTAAGTAGAAAAATATTTTTGTCTCAATCTCTCCTTCACCTTTTTTTTTCTCTCTCTCTCTCATAACTTTTTCAGATCTTCTGGTCAGACTCTGGTGAACTTGTCTGCATCGCTACAGAGGAATCCTTTTTCATTTTGCGTTACATGGCAGATAAAGTAGCTGCCTCTCAAGAAAACAATGAAGGCGTGACTGAGGATGGTATTGAAGATGCCTTTGAGGTGAGTGTGGAGTACACATTTATATTTATGTCATTTTTGGTCTTGTCTATGTACTATTGGATGTTGTGTATGCCCACAAGGTGCCCCCCCCCCCCCCCCCCAAATATATTCTTTACTCCATATTTAGAAGCTAGGAGTGTTTCTTCACTTTAAAACCACATCTCACTGTTTCACCTTTGTGTCCCTCCTCCTTGTTTCCAGGTCCAGGGAGAGATCCAGGAGATTGTAAAGACCGGACTCTGGGTGGGAGACTGCTTCATCTACACCAGCTCTGTGAACCGGCTCAACTACTTTGTAGGAGGAGAGATTGTTACTATCGCTCACCTGGACAGGTACAAATACAGATAGTTCTACTTGAATATACGTATATCTGCTTGAATGTTTACTTTAGAGACTGTGAGCACTGTCTTTGTTATCCCAACAACTTTTAAACTTTATGCTGCATCTCCTGCATTCTCTCTGTGCAGAACCATGTACCTGCTGGGTTATATACCCAAAGATGACCGTCTGTACCTGGGAGACAAGGAGCTCAACATTGTCAGCTACTCCCTGCTGGTCTCTGTCCTGGAGTACCAGACAGCCGTCATGAGGAGGGACTTTGGAATGGCTGACAAGGTGCTACCCACTATTCCCAAGGAGCAGCGAACCAGGGTGGCCCATTTCCTTGAGAAACAGGTTAGAAAATACAGTGGGGCTTCAAGATGCGGTATTTTTCGACCCAGCTTGATAAGAGGAATAAACCTTTTAGAGCTTGAAAAATTACAAATGTTCTTTCTTTGTCTCATCCAGGGTTTCAAGCAGCAGGCGCTGGCTGTGTCCACTGACCCAGAACACAGGTTTGAGCTGGCATTACAACTGGGAGAATTGAAGATTGCTTATCAACTGGCTGTAGAGGCAGAGGTAAGAGCTTTCTAGATGGCTTTTAAGGCAAATTATTTGGCATCACATTGTGTTTTTCTTCCTAAAACATGACCAGAGATTTGAAAAAAAAAAAAAAAAAAGACAGAATAATCATATTATTCTCCACCCGGCACATTTCTAACATTTGTCCACCTTTCACCTGCAGTCTGAGCAGAAGTGGAAGCAGTTAGCAGAGCTGGCTATCAGTAAGTGCCAATTTGGTCTGGCCCAGGAGTGCCTGCACCATGCCCAGGACTATGGTGGCCTGCTCCTCCTTGCCACGGCCTCTGGTAACGCCACTATGGTGGGCAAGCTGGCTGAAGGGGCAGAGAAGGACGGCAAGAACAACGTGGCCTTCATGACCTACTTCCTGCAGGGAAAGTGAGTACTGCAACAGTGTAAGGTGGTGACATTTGTGGACACGGGGGGGGGGAATACAGAAATTTGTATGGATCACATTGGGGTATGTTGTAACTCTACATATCTTCTTTTCTCAACAGACTGGATCAATGTTTGGAGCTCCTGATCAGGACAAACCGACTACCTGAAGCAGCCTTCCTAGCTCGCACTTATCTGCCCAGTCAGGTGTCCCGTGTGGTCAAACTGTGGAGGGAGAACCTGGCGAAGGTTAACCAGAAGGTTAGTTTGGTTGTCACGGTGATTGTTTATCAGAAATATTACTGCTAAATTCAACTGTTGAAGCCTTAGCTCTCAGAGTAAAATGTATGGATACAGGATCTGTGTTATCTATGCTCTGTAGACCACTATCTATCTATCTATAGCCTACTCTAAAGCTACAGAAAATATGAAAAAATATATGATAACCTCAACCTATTAATTAATACTGTATATGCAAATGTGTAGTTATTTAATTATACCCATTTATTTTTTAATGTTTGCTTATTTCTAAGTTATTATGTTAATCAAGTTTAAAATAACAGGATGTTGGCGTTTAGCCTTAATCTTAATAGTTCTATAATGAATCTTCCTTCCAGGCGGCAGAGTCCCTAGCAGACCCTACAGAGTATGAGAATCTATTCCCCGGGCTGAAAGAAGCCTTTGCAGCTGAGCATTACCTCAGAGAGAGCTGCTTGGGTACCACCAGGCCCGCCAAAGATTATCCTCTTGTCACAGTGAGTTTTTTTTAAATCAATAGATATGGTAGCTGTTTCGTATGCAGACAGTATATTTTATAGTTATCTCACAATCCTATTTTTTGTATATTAACAAACTCCTGCCATTTGTCAGCTCAATGAAGACAGGAATATTCTTGAAGAGGCTCAGGGATATGAGCCCAAAGGAATCTTCATTCCTCATGTCACCAAGGTTGGTTTGGAATATTCACCATTTTTTTTGTTGAGACTATTTTTACAGGGCTCTTCCAAAAGGTTAAGAAGCTAAAAGGACCATCGCTCAGTTATACTCAAACTTTTTCTCTACATGTTTTTATGACAGACTCAAGATAGTGAGGAATCAGTGGCAGCAGCTACTGTTGCTGCAGCAGCAGCTGTGACGTTTGCACAGCCTCAACCTGCTGCTGCCCCAGCAGTGGGCAGAGAAGAGGAGGAGGAGGAGGAAGAAGAGGAGGAGGAAGAAGAGGAAGAACAGGAGGAAGTCGCTGAATTCTCACAGTCAAAAGAAAAGGTTGGAATTCATTTGTCTTTCATTTGTCTAAATAGTGAAATATTGTTTATTTTAAATTAAATAACCATCTACTTCTGTAGCATCTGATGAAATCAGTTTGACTTGTATAACACTATAAATATAAAAAATAACCCAATAATAAAACCTTCCACAGTCTCCTGATACAAAGATAAAAGACTTATACATAACTGGAATGTGTTTTTTATTCTTCTTGTAAAAACTATGTTTCTTTCATGTATGTCTCTATTTAGACTCTGGACGAGCTGGAGGTTGACTTGGACAACATGGAGCTGGATGACATTGATACAACAGACGTTAACCTGGATGATGACTTTCTAGATGACTGAGATCTGCCTGACCACTCTGCATCTGCTCCCAAGCACTATTCAGAGCTTATTTAAAAACAAAGAGAAAGAGACCAAACTCCCTTTTCCCTTTTTTTGTATTTGTATCTTATTAATATTATGTTGTCATGTCAACCTATTCCAGAGACACGGTTCAAGTAGAAGATGATTATATTAAAGATGATGATGATGATGGTGGTGATATGAGAAATGTTTTATTCTGTTAAGAAAAGTAGATACTTCATGTCTATTTCAGACTCCCCATTTTGTACACCATTTATTGATTGTTTGAGATACTTCACTAACTATCCATTAAGCAATACATTGTATTTACTCTCTGCTTTGTGTTGTCTGTACTGGCAAATCAAAAATTCATTCTGTCCAATAAACTGCGGTAGCTGTACATATTCACATTTGACTTGGGTGTTGCATATTAGAAGCTTTAACACACAGTACCAATACTATAGCTTCATGTGAAGCTTTTCAAGAAAAGGCATTTCAAGTGGAATTAATGTTGCACCTTTCAGTAAAGATAATGTTACTTTTTATTTTAGTCATTTCATTATGAAGCACATATTAGCATATAGTCGTAGAAATGCTAAAGGAATGGATTTTCCCAAATGAGAACTCATGGTCTTAGATCTCATACAGAATCTGTCAATAGAGATTAAAGCTGTCTTGATTTTCTGATGAAAAATATAAATAAACAGGACAAATGTATTTGAAATGGGCAATTCAGAGTTCCAACTACCACGTAAAAAAAATACCTTTAAATGGCCCTTCTATGACACTTACAGATTTAAAAAAAAAAAAAAAAAAAAGGAATAAAGCTATTTTAAGCTATTTAAATGCATAAATTTACAATTTCAGGGCCATTGGCAATAACCCTACTGTATAACTTCCTGTCCCATTTGCTGGTAGCCTATCTGTGCCTTTGTGAGTATGCCCTCCTCTGTTGATTCGTGCAGTGATGCACTGCAGCAGGACGCTGTCACTCTCCTCCTCTCCTGTGGGTGGCGCCCTACCGAGACAGGCTTGTACGATTCTGTGCAGTTTCGAGTCGTTTCGTGTGCAAGAAAGTACCGAGCTTGGCTGGCAGCTAGCGAGAAGAGAAACCCCTATACCTCTAGCTGTGTTTAGCTTTCCCACGGCTTTGATCAGTTTTACACTTATTTCCTCGTTTCCAGCTGTTTATTACATTACATTAAGTTGAATACAAACTGGAACTTACGCGGTCCAATCGACGGACGGACGCGTTTGGCGAGGGGGCAAGGTGCGTTTTCTAACAGAAAGGAAGGCTCAACATTTGGGAGCTGGCGTAGGAAAGAGAGAGAGCCAGGACTACTCAGCGTGTCGGTTCAGCCGGGGAGAGCCGGGGGGAACCACGGTACAGTCACCGCCAGCGCCACGGGGAGTCGGGGCCCGAGAGGGAGCCTGCCAGGCCCGCGGCTTGATGCACCCTGCCTGCCTCGCCTTAGCCGCAGTCCGGGATGGGGGAGACCAAAATTATATACCACCTCGACGACCAGGAGACACCGTATCTGGTGAAGCTGTCGGTGCCGGCGGACAAAGTCACCCTGGCAGACTTCAAAAATGTCCTCAAGAAGCCAAATTACAAATTCTTCTTCAAATCTATGGACGATGACTTCGGGTAACTGTTACAGGGCTTATTGTGTAGCATCATCTTTTCACTGGTTTTCTCTGCTTTAGTGAAGCTTGGTTGACTCTAGCTTGGTAGTAGCTTCTTCCAGCTGGCGTGTCATCGTCTTTTACTTCACCTGTGTATCGACCTGGAGCTCGCGTCTTGCATTACAGCTCCTTTGTTAGCCGCTAGAAGAGCTCGCAGTGTTAGCAGGGTCCGTTTGTTTACATTGCTTGTGTGGCTAGGTTACACGTATCGCCTTGCCTTTTCTCTCACCAAGTTTGGTATTTGAACACTGGTGAAGGCTCTAAATGACATTTTTTAGCGTGTTTTAAATACAATGGGAGCAGGGGCAGTAGACAAAACCACTGATATTAACCTGGTTAGTGACGTTTCTGCTAACAGGCTAACCTCAGGATGTGAATGGCCGGCTTCAGTCAGCTCGTCGCTGGGTGCAGCAGGCCCCTGCTGTTGTTGTCTATTAGCCCGAGGAATGCAGAGTTCAACACAGGAATTCCCTGTTCATCACTCTGGCAGTTTTATGAGCATGTCCTTTTTGTGTTAAAACATGGCTGGAAAAGTAGACGTTTTATAATCCCCCAGACAGTGTGTCCTCTCTTCACAGTAAACATGAGGGTGTGCATTTTTTATTCATTACAGCCATGTTTTCCAAAGTTGTGTTTGGCTTAAAGGCAAACTAGGGTGGGGCAACAACTTCTTAACATTTTCAAGTGTGAAAGACCTATTCTAAAAAGATCCACATCTATGTATGCTGTGAATAGACCATTCTGACTATTCAACAATTATTCTGGGGGGGGGGTGAGGGGGTTAAACCTTTACTCCAACCTATGGTATAGATCAAGACAACCTGTCAGACTGGTATAAACATTGGTTGTCAAAATATTTACCTCAAAGACTTTCAAAGACAGTCTCGCTGAACATCACCATTCAATTCTTCACTGAAAAGAACCGCTGATTGTGTATGTGTTGTCAAGGTAACATCTGACATCTGATTCTCTGAAGGAAGCCGTCTGTCTGGGAGGGTTTTCTGGTAATTCACTCAGTGAAATTGGTAAAAGGTTGCACAAGAAAACTTTTAATTCCCTGTTTTTTTTATTGACAATAATAAGAGCTTTTTTTTTTTTTTTTTACCAGATAATACCAACACTTCTTCTTTAAAATGTACAAACACATTTCAGTCTGACTTGTTGTAATGTAGCAATGTTGGCTGGCCCCTACTATTTGGGGATTTTGTTAAACTGTTAAGTCTTGATTGGCAGATCGTGTGTTTGAAGCCAAATTGTAAATAGTTTCTAATCTACATACATAAGATTGTTATACACTTAAGCAGGCAGAATTGTTACTTTTTCCCTTTGCTGCATTAGATTATCATTTTTTTACCAACCTTACCAGCTAGCTAATTCTGCTATCAGCTTCACATCACCAAGAACCATTTATATAGACAATAATTAACACTGATATTTTCTTTAGGCAGTGTTGGATTTTCCTAATTGCCTGTGTGTAAAAAAAAAAAAAGCTGTGAAAATAGTTGTAGTAGGTGTGCTATATGAGGTGCACTTGTTTTTACGGTTGTCACTATCTGTCCTGGGTGATGGAAGTATTGCCCAGCCTTATCTTTTATTGCCCTGAGAGTGCTTTTATGTTGGTTGGGGTTTACTGAAACAGAGCTTTGTTCTCTTTACAGGGTGGTAAAGGAGGAAATATCTGACGACAACGCTAAGCTGCCCTGTTTCAATGGACGTGTGGTGTCATGGGTACGTTCAGAATATATCCTGGGATGATTTTGTGTTTGTTCATTTTTTATTTTTTGTGTTCCCTTTTTTTTTTTTTCCACTCTGTTTGTGTGGTATTTGGCAACAGCATGCATGCGTTTATAACAATGACTCCCATCTGTTGACTAATGATCCCAACCATTCTCTGTCTCCAGGGAGAGACGCTCTGCAGCTCTGTGATAATGTTATTATCACATAATGATCCTAGAGGCAACAGACACAAGCAAACACCCTTATATGCTGCCTTGCTTTTTAATTTCTAAGCACTTCTTAGAGAATTAGAGCTGTAGTTGCATAGTTTTAATGTAATAGCCTTCAATTTGAAGTCCCTCCACATACTAGACTGAACCTTTCACATCCATGTACATGGACTTGCACGCACTACCTCATTTCGAGGCTCTGAGCAATAATTCTCCTGTCTCCATAACACAAGAGACATCTGGTCCCGGTGCACAGCCTGCCTTCCTTTCTCATCGACATTGGAATTGGATTAAGAGCAAGTGAAATCACAGGATAGTAGGAAAAAAAAAACCCAATAACAAAGAGCCTCACTGCGTGCCATCTACCAAGAAGATTAAATCTCACAGGAGGAGGAGAAAAAGTTGAAAGAAAGAGTGTTCTGTTTCTTGACGTAAAAGGCTGCTGATGCCTTCGTTTAATTTAGCACAGTGTGGTTGTAATTATAGGTTTTATTTGAGAGCCATCAACAAATTGCTATCACTAGGTGTTTGTGTGTGTGTTATCCAGTGTGCATGTCCTTATGTGTCCCTTTGTTATGGTATTTTTCATTTGTGTGTGTGTGTGTGTGTGTGTGTGTTGGAACATGTTTTATCTCCGGGGGGACATGGAAATGTTCCATGTGCAGGGAAGAGTTATCTCTGTTATAGGTCTTACATTTATTTGTCTTGACTGTTCATCTGTTATTTGGATGAACTGATTGATGGCTCTCGTGGGTGTGGAGGCCTGTTTCTTTAGCACCACATCATAACGGGCCAGTCCCCACAATCTGGTCTGTTGTACATTATTTTGTCAGCTGAAAAACAGATTTCGTCTTTCACAGTATGTTTTACACCTCGTCTTAGTGCTCCCCTCCTGAACTAAAGTAGCCCCTGTGCAAACTAAGAATAAAACATTAGAAAGTATAAACACCTGGTGCATATTGGATAAAATGATATAAAGACAAATGGGATTTTATTTTTTATTTAACCTTTATTTAACCAGATAAATAACCCATTGAGATCAGGATCTCTTTCACAAGGGTGACCTGGCCAAGAGGGCAGCAGCACACGACAAAAAAAGCTTTACATGATAAAGAGACAGTTTACAAACAATAAGTTAGGAGAGAACAACAATTTACAATGTGCAAAATTGATTTACAGATAAAGTGCAGAATCGTATCACAGATTACAATTCAGAAAAGAAAGAAATATACATGATATATTTTCAGTGTCCTGGACAGCATATTTGGTTGCTGGATGGGTCCCACTTGATTTTTCTGATATTAATCAGATATCTTTAGACAACCCTGTCACACCAGAACCCCACCATTCTTATTGTTCATGAATTGTCATGCATTTACTGACACTGGTTAAAAAAAAGCCTGTTTCAACCTTTTTTATCTCTTCATTTTCTTTTAAATTTTCCACCACAAGTAAAAAAGCATTCAGTCTGAAGTGGTTAGTCAATAAAACACTAAATGATGTGAGCTCCTCAAATCTTTGTCGTGGACGTGGAGTCTAAGAAGCTGAACGTGTGTTTAATCTTAGGCCCCAAAAAAAAGAAGAAGAAGAAAACAATTGAGATCATCACCATGAGCACTTTGTAGTCTATTCCAATTCATAATACAGTAATAAAAACAAATGTTACTAATCAGCCCAAGGGCTCTAGGAGAATTCTTCTATTTTTTTTTTAGCCTGTTGGGTGTGGTAATGCAAACAAGGAATGTGTGCCTGCTGTGTAGAAAGTGAAATCAAACTAAATTCTTTGCACTGGACAACGGTATGCTTCTCATGGTCACACCAGTTTCACGTCAGCTATTAGACTTGTTTTTGCATGCAAACCATGCACGTTCAACGCAGCTTTTCTAAAAAGGAAAACATCTAAAATACCACAGAACTCAAAATCCATTGTAGAATGGAGGAATCAAATAGTATCTTGAGAGAACAGGACTAAATATCACTGGTATATGCTGAAATTAAAAGGGAAAAGTGGGTGGGGGGTTATGGAAATGTAAAAAGTCAACAATGTAATGTTAATGTTCCTACAGTTCTGGCAAACCTGGAGTCTTTGACAATGAAACAGGATATTCCCTCCACCTCTTGGATACAGTTTAGTTTAAACACAATAGTTCTCTGACATATGTCTTTTGCCTACTTGCTCTGTGTCTTTTAGTTTACTTTTCCCTCTTAAGTGTTTGTCTCATCCCTGTGTCTGACCTGATTCTCAATCTGTCTGACAGCTGGTCTCTGGAGACGGTGCCCACACAGATGCAGGCTCAGTGGCAGACAGTTTAGACGCGCCACCCCCTTTGGAGAGAACTGGGGGCATTGGGGACTCAAGACCACCTTCCTATCAGTCAGTATATTCTGAAAATATTCCTGATGTATTCATAGTGTGCAAAATGGAAATCATTTTTCATTGTGTGTGAAAAAAATGGACTCTGTAAGTTCTATAAATGAGTCCCTCTGTGTTTCTTGCGAGTCACAGTAGCAGAAACAGCTAATGTAATGTGAAAAGAATGACACCTTGTGACTGCCCAGCAGTTTATTTTAAGTATCCTTCATGCTGGGAAAGAATCAATATGCCTTAGACATGAAGAAAATTGAATGTCGTTCTTTTAGGTTGGAAAGAAATGTTTAAATTATGAAGTATAGTTGTTTCAAGTTTTTAGTGGCAGCCAGGTCAATTTGTAAAGTGTTTAATAGTTTGTTGAGTGAATAAGTAATGTGATGATAAACTTACAGCATGTTTAACATGATTTTGTGAGGTTAGAGGTCACATGAGATTTAATGTTTAGATACTGACAATGTCAGTTCTATCTGTCTATCTTTACTTGACACTAACTTTGGCTTCATTGCATTGTCTCTGTCTGGAGTGGGAAGGCAGCAAGTGTTCGAGATAGTTTGGACAACGACACAGAGACTGGCTCCATGGTGTCGCAAAGGAGAGAGCGTGAGAGGCCGCGACGGAAACACACCAACGAACACGGTCAGAAAAATGTTTGCTGAACACTGTTTTTGGCTGATGCAGAGGTTTCTTAACTGTGGTTTGAATAAAATGATGTAACAAGCTTTCACAATACTCTGATTTTTAACTTCATGTATCAAACATCAAAAAAGGAACCAGCTTGGATTGAAGATAGTTGATTTTGTGGTAGAAAAAAAGAGAGTTTGAGAGATTGATAATAAATGAAATAAGATATGCTACTGTTTTTTTTATAAGTATAAAATTGTGCCTTAAGTTTGTGTTAAAATGTCTAGTGTAGGCTTCCTCTGACCTTTTATCTATGTTATCTATAAACAGCTTTATTTTTTTGGCCCTTGCATGTATGTATCATCCTGCTTACTGCTCTGCTGCAGGTGGAAGGCAGAACGGTTTGTCATCGCGACCTGCGGGACGCGGGGGCCCCGACTACGACAGCTGCTCATCCTTTATGAGCAGCGAGCTGGAGTCCACTTCCTGCTTTGATTCAGAGGACGATGACGCAACTAGCAGGTCAGACATTTTGCAAGATTGTTTAGCTTGTTCATGAGTGCAGTTACTAATAACAACAGGAATTCTGCCTCCAGTTAGGCATCTGGATTAACTGTTGATGGATGATGGATTTTATAGTCTGGTGGTTTCTGTGGCTACCCCCCTGAGTTCTCCTCCAGGAGTGGTATAAATATCTGCAGCCCAATGAATAGTTTCTGCTGTTCTCAATCTTCAGGCATCTCACAGGGTTGTTTTTCCAGTTGATGCAGCTCTGAGGAATCCGGATTGAAGCTTCATTGTAGCTTCAGAGTTGATCTCCAATCCAGAAAAACACTAGTGGTTCCTAAACAAACTTTCTGTCTTTGTCAGTCAGGTGATAACTTTAAAATGTGTGCTGTTCTAATGCTGTTATTGCACTTTTATTATGGAAAACTGTGCAAGGAGTCCTTATGCTGATGTAGGTAACAGTGGGGCTTTCATTTTATGTTTGTAAAGGAACTTGTTGAAAATAGATTTTTTTTCTGTCCAGGGATTTTTTTATTAACATAACACATAAGTATCTCAGAATCAGAATCAGGTTTTATTGCCAAGTACATTTACACATACAAGGAATTTGACTTGGTGTATTGGTGCTAAACAATTAACAAAGAAATAACGCAGAACTAGCAACAACTTAAAGACTACAGTATAAGAAGCTATTACAATATATAAAATAGAATTTAAAAATGTAAAATATAAAAATGAAGCCTAATTGAGGTAGACAAAGAACAGAAGTGATATGATTTTGATTGGTTTAGTTATCAAGCAGCAGTACATGTTTGGCCATAAGTAACTCGTATATGTGTGTGTAAACTTTCTAAAAAGATCTTGAACTTTTCTTGTATCCAGATTTAGCAGCTCCACTGAACAAAGCTCCTCTCGTCTAATGAGACGACACCGCCGTCGCCGGCGGAAACCTAAGGCCTCAAATATGGACAGGGTGAGACGACAACACCCTTTGGACTAACATGGCTCTTGTTGTAATTTTTTTTAATTTAATTTTTATTTTCTTAATTGTAATTGTTCTTCTCAACAGTCTTCGTCATTCAGCAGCATCACAGACTCCACCATGTCTCTGAACATCATCACTGTCACTCTCAACATGGGTAAGTGTCATGGACGTATGGAAGCTGCACACAGAAAGCATTTACATATGTTAATATGAATATATTCTCTTTATAATACCACACACTGAGCCTCACCTTTAAATGCCTTACAGAAGACAGTATTGTATGCAGCTGTGACCAACGGTTTCCATATTGAAGCTGGTCTTGATTATCTTCTCTCTCTCTTGTTTCACCTGATCCTTGTCCTCTCCTCCTCACAGAGAAGTACAACTTTTTGGGCATCAGTATTGTGGGTCAGAGTAATGAGAGGGGAGATGGAGGGATCTACATTGGCTCTATCATGAAGGGTGGAGCTGTGGCTGCAGACGGACGCATAGAGCCTGGGGACATGCTGTTGCAGGTGTGTGTGTGTGTGTTAATGTCAGTATAAGACAAAGAGATGGTGCTCCATAGCCAGTCCCACAATCGGCTTCAAGTTATGGGATTTCTTAGTTAAGCTGTTACTCTGAAAATATGTTACCTCCTAATGTGACTATGCAGTGTAAGAGCCATCCTTTATTGTCATACTGAATCAGAATTAGTCGAAATAGAAGTTTACAACTTGGCTGATTGTTTGGTTTTCATTTGTCACTGCAGGTGAACGACATCAACTTTGAGAACATGAGCAATGACGATGCAGTACGAGTGCTGAGGGACATTGTGCACAAACCAGGGTAAGCAGCAACCATTAATACGTACTTGAACATTTTTCATCAAGTAATGAAAATAAATGTTGTGGAATAAAATACAGGACATATTGAAGGGGACTATAAATTGATTCTGTGCTTGTGAACAGCCCCATTACTCTGACTGTGGCAAAGTGCTGGGACCCCAACCCTCGGAGCTGCTTCGCTCTACCCAGGAGTGAGTCTCTGTCTGTCTCGTGTGTCTCTTACTTTATCTCTTTATGCCTAACTTTGGCTTTGGAAAGATGACCCAACTCTGACCAGGTAATATTCTTTTCATCAAACAGGCGAGCCAATCCGACCCATTGACCCAGCTGCGTGGGTGTCCCACACAGCGGCTATGACTGGGGTTTATCCTGCGTACGGTATGAGCCCTTCCATGAGCACTGTCACCTCCACCAGCTCCTCTATCAGCAGCTCTATCCCGGAGACTGAAAGTGAGTCACATCGCCCCTTGCTGTTATGGCTTGTTATCAGTGCACTTAAACTCAAAAGAACTTGCATCTGATGCTGACTCGCAGCTACTTACTTTACCCTACATTATCCTCAGTGTTGTTCTTGTTATGATCAGTTTCTCTGTGATGACCCTCAGAAAAAGCACTTTTTTACTACGTATGGCAACACTTTTTTGTGTGGCATTTTAGCATTTTTTGTAATTAGTATTTTATTATTTTTCAATGAACAGTGTCACATTGTGGTTAGCAAATCAAATGACTTAATTATACTTATACACACTGTAAAAAAGAAAAATATTAATATATAACAAGAAAAAAAATGCAATAATAGACAGAAATATATGTAGGCATTTTATCATTTGTTGATACAAAAGCTGAAGAAATACAGGAAAAGTGAGAAAGAGAGAGTGGGGTAGACATGCATGTAAAGGTTGTGTCTGAGATTCAAACCTACCAACCATTGCATCAAGGATGATAGCATCTGTATGTGGGGTGCCTGCTCTATCAAACTGAGCTCAAACAGACCAGTCAGCCAGAATTTTTGGAGTTTCAAAAATTTCAATTTTTGAACACTTGCCTTTCAGATTGGAGCCCCACCCTCTAAACCTCTAAAGATGCACTAACATCAGTATCTCCCTGGAACTTAGTGAATCTCCATCTTAAGTGTTGCCCTTCCTTTTCACTGCATTCCTGGGATGACTCTCTGTTCCAGTTTTTTCTGTGTTCAGCCTCACAGACTCCAACTGCTCAATAACTCTTGTCAAGACTAAGCCATAACTCACAACCTTTGTACCCCTGTAATTTTGGTAAAAGACACCAACATGTTTTTTTCTGTCTTGAGAAAACGTAACACACTCTCACAGCGTCTTGACCGAACTGATGTGATCCACATTTCTGGAGACTTCTCTTTAAAATAGATCATGAACTTCTTGTGACCCTTATGAAAACAAGATCAATCACATTAATCACACTGGGAAAAACTCTTTGAGTTTGGATTGTGGCTGCAGTGTACGGTTAAGTAATGTGCTTTGTTGTGCTTTTGCAAACTGTATTGTTGCAAAGAGTCATTTCAATAGCAGCTACAGTGACATTTAGAGCAGAAAAGTTTTATAATCATTGTATCTGTTCTACGAGTTCAGGTGGGGCCAGCGATCATAAAGGGTTGGGTTCAACAGTTTCTACAAGATAAAAGCTTCCACGGTGCATAATGTGGTGCAGGCACTTGAAAGATTGAGTTTTGGATAAAGGGTGCAACTGCTATAAGTGTGCACCATCAGGCAAAAGATTTATGAGGTATGTTAATCAATCTAGTGTTTATAAACTAGAGGTGGGGAAATTCCTTAAGAACATATATATACTCTTGGTCACAGGTCATTGGGTAATTAAGGAAATCAATGATTGAAGCAGACATAGATAAGACTGATAGAATGCGTTGATTACACCAAAGGTGAATTAAAACACTTGATATGAAGAACCTCCACGACATGTTATGATACTTATCCAGGAAGGACATTTACTTGATCATGATCAGGGGCTTGATCAGGAGCTGTTATCCCTGTAAAATAAGATCTGGTGTTATTCATGGTCAGGACTGCACAGAGGTCAAATCACAGTCCAGACCACAAGAAACCAAATATTATCTGTGGTAAATTCCAAAACTGACCAACATTTTTGTACTTGTGTAGATTTGGTAACAGCACAACACTTGATTTTTGAGAAGGACTATTCCGGTGATCTTGAAAACATGTTCTGTGGTGTACACACGTACAAATCTCTGACACATTTGAAACTATATCAGCCCTTTTCAGGAGAAAAGTGGTTCAGCCCTTGTGGTAACTTGACTGTGTGTCATCTGATCTTTCCCAGGGTTCGATGACTTCCACCTCTCCATCCACAGCGAAATGGCAACAGTTGCTAAGGCAATGGCCTGCCCGGAGTCAGGTCTGGAGGTGCGAGACAGGATGTGGCTCAAGATAACCATCGCTAACGCTTTTATTGGTACGTCTGTCGGAGCAGAAGCCATGGTCCCGCATTTATCATTTTCTTCATCAGTATGCAGACACACCTCTGCTCTTTATTAGCTTAGTTCAGCCTGTATTAACCATCAGATGTTCAGTGTTATGGCTAAGATGAAAACTAAAAGCCTATTGTGTCAAAAAATACATTATCAATTGTTATAGTGCTAAAATGATTTTTGATTATTTCAATAATCCATTGCCCTAACTTTTCATATTGTTCCACACCAGAGTAGTGTTATCTTCATAGGTAAAAATTATGTGAGTTAGTTTTTTTTTTTAATGTTATGATTTGCAAATCATCGAAACCCAATATTTTATTGAAAATACCATGATTTTCATCAATTTATCGATGTTGAAATTAAGAAAATTACTCTGAAATGATATGTGAAAGTTAAAATCGATGCTAACTTGTTTTAAAAAAAGTTGAGACGATGGTAATATAAAAATGATTAAAAGATTCAGACAATCTGTAGAAATCTCTGTAGACAAGGGACAAAGCAGACAAACAACACTGGGCGATCGTGATCTTCAGGCCTTCAGACTGCCATTCATGAAAAACTGTCCTGAGGTCTAATGAGTCAACATTTGACTCTCTCATGGTGGCCCCATTCTCCAGGCTAAAGAGTAGAGAGAGCATCCAGCTTGTTCTCAGCGCACAGTTCGAAAGCCATAATCTGTGATTGTGTGGGGGTGCATTAGCGTACATGCCATGGGTAACCTGCACATTTATGAAAGCCCCATTGATGCTGACAAAGTGTTGTAAAACCAAAAAGTATTGCAACTTCATGATAAACATGACCCTGCCCCAACTTTTATGAAACATCTTGCCGGCATCAAATGCAAAATGGGCACATCCTTTTCCAAAAACACTGATCTAAGGTATGATTGTAAGATAGTTTTTAGCGAATATGGGGGTGCAATGTTTTGCAAATCATCACATTCTGTTTTTATTTTACATTTTGATTATTTTACATCTTAACTCTTCATTAAAAGGGGTTGTGAAATGTGTATGTCCTTCAGGTTCTGATGTGGTGGACTGGCTCTTCCATCATGTTGAAGGGTTCTCAGATCGCAGAGAAGCCCGTAAATATGCCAGCAACCTGCTAAAGGCTGGCTACATCCGACACACTGTCAACAAGATCACCTTTTCTGAACAATGTTATTACATCTTCGGAGATCTCTGTGGCAGTAAGTGGACACTCAGCTCTTTTTAAACCTAACACCTGCTTTGATTTGTAGCTATAATAACAAAGTGTTCGGGTTAAGTTGTATCTGTGTTTCCTGTAATGCCTTCTACTGCCATATCCACTGATTACAGTGACGATTATAGGCACTCATTGGGGTGTTTTCTACGAATAGGGTGTAAAGTTGAATGTCTAAATCAATTTTTTCCTTCCATCTCCCACAGACATGACCCACCTGTCTATTCATGACCATGATGGTTCCAGTGGGGGCGCCTCAGATCAGGACACTCTCCCCCCTCTGCCACATCCTGGGGCAGCCCCCTGGCCCATGGCCCTTCCTTACCAGTTCCCCATTCCTCACCCATATGACCTGCCACAGCCATTCCATGGAGGACCAGGAGCTGGTAGTGCAGGAAGCCAGCACAGCGGTGAGTACAGCAAGCAAATGGTGTATGTTTTACATCAAAATGTCTGTAGATTTTTTTCAATGTCTCCATAGTTTCCCTTTCCTCCTGCAGGCAATCATTTGTTTGACTAATTTTGACTTGCATGAATCCATGTAAGCTATGACTGCTTAGCTCGTAAATTAGCAAACTACAAACCTCATGAAATTACTTTTCAAGCTACGGAGATTTTGTTTTACGTGTCCCTTATAGGAATTTAAAGGACTTATTCCCATGTTGTACTGCATTGAAATATTGTTTGATCTCTTATCCAGAAAACAGGCTACCTCTGTTAAGAGTTACATTTCCCCTCCAACAGCTCCGAAACGGTCTTATTTACATGTTTTATTTTGTGTATTTAATGTGTAGAAATAGAAAACCAGACATTGTGGTTTAAAAAGCTGTTTGCTTAACGCAATGGAGATATTTACTGACAGCTGGAACCAATGGCTGTGCAGAACATCCCAGACGTCATGTCCTGATTTTGTGGTCGCACACTTCCACGTAGTCATAAATAGTTTACCTACTTATGAGATACAACATGGTACAATTTTGGAGTTTTTTCTAGGTTAAAGTTTTGATGCTTAGCTTGTCCCATGCCTACTTTTGTATAAGATGCAAATAGATTTACATGAAAATCTTTTGCAATGTCCGATTGTTCTTTTACAAACTGTTAGAGTTATCATTAGACTGAAGACCTTGTCTTGAAAGCAAGAAGACTGTTTCTGGTAATACAATAAAGACATGTAATTGCCTTTGGCTGAGTATTTCAGCCTGTGGGAGGCAGTGATTGCTCAGTGACCGTGTCTGCATTAGTCATGCAGCTCTCATGAAAGTCTCCCACAAACTGGGTCAGTACTGCCTGCCTCACTTCTCTCTCACACAGAAGGGAGAGAGTGGCTCATGGAGACATTTTATTTTCAATGTTTGTTAGATAATAACACAGTGTCTTTACCTCTGTCCATAGGAAGCAGCGGTTCCAACTGCAGTAAGAACGAGGGACGGAAGTCTGGTGGCAGCGGCAGTGAACCAGAGATCAGGAGCCACCGAGCTCCAAGTGAGCGCTCAGTGGCTCCCCCTAGTGAGCGAAGCGTCCGTAGCTCTGTCAGCCACCGCAGTGCCAACTCCCACTCAATAGCCTACGGTCCTGGCCTTATCTACGGCCCCCCTGGCCTGCCCCCCCAGCCGCAACATCTATCTACAGCAGCACCTGGCGCCCCACCAGGCAGAGAGCTCGCCACTGTGCCACCTGAGCTCACAGCCTCCCGCCAGTCACTGCGCATGGCGGTGGGCAATGCAGGAGAATTCTTTGTTGATGTGATGTAAGACAGCATGTAGGCAGATAACGAAGTAGCAGAAAGGGCTGTCTCATGTCACTGCAACAACTGAGAAGGACAACATGGAATGATAGGAGGGAGGGAAGATTGCAAAAGCTGTCACCCACGGCCTTGATTCATCTCCCCTGAAAGCAGAAATAAAAACAACCATTTTATGCATGTCGAAAGAAAATGTTCCTCCTATCTTATGCTTTTCTTCCTAGTAGTGACCACACTTTCTTCAGTGAAGAAACCCCCCTTGCTCAAGAAGGAACCAAAGCACCTCTCTCTGTTTCCTCTCCTCAGTGGGGAAGAGTTTGCATGAGGACAAAAAAGAATGAGAGGGAGGGAAGCGGTGGAAACAGACAGCTGGGGAAGATGACTCAGCGCTTTGCTACATGGATGTTTTTCATTTGTTCTTCTTTTCACTCTTCCCTCCTCTGCCTTCCTAATCTAACGTTCTCTGCCCTCCTCCACCCCTGCTCACCACAAAACCGAGTGAAAGAAACCTCTTCCCTCCTTCCATTGTTTCAGTCCCCTGACCTTTTAACAAGAAAAAGAAGTGAAAGAAAGCCGAAATGAACACTAACTTTTAACTTTATCCAGAATGTTTAACTGTTTGCTTGATTTGAGAGAGAAAGAAATTGAAGTTTGTATGTAGTGTAAGAGAATCACAGTTCTTCCTGTAAGAAAGCATTTGTTTTATTTTATACGTAGTTGTTTACAACTAGTTTCATTTATCAACGCTAAACATGAGCATCCAGCTGGAGGCATAATTTTTACACTACATAACTTTATTTTCATCTGTTTACCAGAGTATTTTCAGACTCTGTGTTGCGATAATGTATAGTTGAAAAAAAGTTTCTTACCATGTCTTTCACACTTCTCTTTTATCAAGGAAAAAAAATGTCTTTTTATTTATAAATATAGTTTTATGACTTAAACCTGCCGTTTTGTCTGAAGTTTTTATTTGCATGAATGTGTATATATGCTTGTGAAACAGAAACTACGCATCCTAGTTTGTTTATTTTTCTTCATGGGAACCTGGGTTCACTTTTGCATTTAAAGGGAGTGGATTCCAGACAGTCCAAGTTCAGGAATGTGAAGGTTAGGCAATGTGGTGCACAGGTGTGTGTGTGTGTGTAGTGTGCAAGAGGATCAGCGTGTGTTTTAATTTGCCTCAGACCTTCTGACTCAATGTTTCATATGGTTAGACCATAGATTGTAGGTTAGACTGGGAAAATTCAAAGGTGGGTTTAGTCAACGTGTAGAAAAAAATCAGATGGACTCTGCAGTTAAGCATTTAAAAGACCTCACACATACGGGACCCTCAGCTGACAGGACAAACATATTTACCATTTAAACTCTATTGTGCAGCAAAGGTCGTTTAAGGCAAGTTATTTGTCTCTAGAACTTTTTTTTCATAAGAACATTTAATAAAAAAAAAAAGTTGGTCATGTGCCAAATGGTCCTAAAGTCATTTTAAACCCTCCAGTAGCCCACCAATCAGAACCCAATAGTTACACAAACACAGGCAACATTAAACGACCATGAAACTTATCAATAATTGACCAGTTGCCTATGTAGCTTATCATAACAAGGCCTGGGTGCGGTTTACACATCGTCCCAGCCGCGCCTTTTCCTGTCACAGCGGAACGGTCGTGCGTAAGGACGGCGGGTCAGCTGATCAGAGGACCGGGAGGAAGCAGCGGAGTCAGCGGGTGTGTAGAGTGGGAACCTACCGGATACTGACATAGGCTAGAACCTGGGATAACAGGGAGCAAAAGACCGGTGGCGTTCGTGAGAGAACTAGGGTAAGCTCACCGAAGTCGAAACGGTAACACGTTTCTCGTCAAAATGTTTCAGGTATAGTCCGGTAAACGTTTCAATGCTAACATTAGCAATGTTAGCTGCCGCTCCGTTAGCTGACGTCAAGTTAGCAGCAGCAGGTTGAACGTAAACGGGAAGTGGGCGACTTGTTACCGTCAAAATAAAAGCATACGATTCACAAATTGTACATTTTTTTGAAACTCTGTCGTTATTGTCGAATATCCTTTTTTTTAATTCTTAATTTCTAATGTGTAGTTGGTGAGAACAAGCTTAGTTGAATGTGAATTTATCGTCTGGCGGTCTCGGTTTTCTTTTTCACCGGAAGTCACTTTAACATCCTGCACGGCTGGTTTGCTGAACATCGCCGCCAGCTAGCCTGCTATCGTGAGCTAAATTAGCTAGCTATCCCTCACTCGGTGTATTCTCCATCACTTTGATATTACCTGAAGGTCAAGCCTCCATCAATGCTGTAGCCACGTTACAATGTTGTAAAAACTAAGCATCAGGAGCAAACATTTCTCTGGGAGGAGAGAAAATGTGGAAATGTAGAAAAAAAAAAAAAATGTATGAACGATAGGAAATGGCTCGAGTGAGCAGACATCTTGACTTCGGCCAATAAAACGAGAGATTAAACCCACTCCAATCGTGTGAATGGTTAATCACGACATGGGAATGTTAATATAGTGGGGGGAAAAATAATAATTTAACCAATCTTGAGGACATGGTGGTGTAATCTGAGCTCTCTAAACACCGTTTGTTTAAGATGTCTGGCCTCTGTTTTAGAGGAATTTAAAGCATGTCCTTCATCCTCCCGGGTTTCCAGAAGCTTCATTCTTGAATGGGGACAAATCACCAGGATGTTTGTAATCTAGAAGTATTACTGCACTGCCTTTTTTAAAATTTTTTAGATCAAATCGACTGTCTGTATGTTTGATTGTGTGTAAAACCCTGAATCTGGTGGTAAAATCAGCAGATTTGTATCTTAACTACCTGGTGGCATCCCGCTTCCCACTGGAGGCTGCTAATCTGGTGTTAATCTTACTTTGGAAAGAAACAAAGAATTGGCTGTGAGGGAGGTGGCAGAGGAGTCTATTGGATTTAAAAAAAAAAAAAAAAAAAGGATTATTAGAAGTGTATATATATTTATTTTTGCAGTGATGGTTAATGCATATACGTGTATTCACTTGCACCCTTAAAAAATGAGTCACTACCATGGTCCAGCTGCAGGGTATATTCAGATGGCAATAGTGGTGTGTGTGTGTGTGTGTGTTAGAGGAAAAAAAGGAGAGACAGGGAAAGCGGATGTAAGAGACAAGCGGCTCCCTGTACTTGGTCCCCCTCACATTTCACTGCTTTCACTTCTCTATAACCCCTCTTTCCTCTCCCCTGTTTCCTTCCTGCCATCTCTCGCTCAATTTCTATCTCTTCTCAGGCGTGGTTTTGTTCCACCATGGCCAGTTGGGACTGAGGAGCCGCCACAATGATTGGAGGATTGTTCATCTACAACCACAAGGGGGAGGTCCTTATCTCCCGGGTCTACCGAGATGACATTGGGTATGTTTCAGAAGAGTAATGCTCCTTTTAACATTTTCTACATTTTGGGTGTACTTGTTGTGTGTGAAGAGGTCCTGATCTCTTGGGGGTGGACAGCTTGGGACTTATTCTTAGGGGGATGAAAGAGGATTATGTCACTCTAATTGTCATCGCCTCTGAAATTGGTCTAAAAATAGTTATGCCAAGATTACCTCAAGGACGATGACACAAAAAAAAAATCAATATATGTATCTAGAATAAAATGTTCAAAGATTTGTGTTTCTTGATGATTTAAAAATAAGACTCACGATAAGTTAATGATACAATGCAAATGACAAAAATGTTCTCATATAGTTGTCCCAATGTAATGAGGTAATGATTCAGTTCACTCATGCTACCGAACCAGTTACTCTTATTTTTATATAAACTGCAACTGTATGAAAACATCTTACAAACTCTTTTATGGTAATGCCAACTATTGTCAAATAAACTTCTTTTTCTGGAGGATGGCATGAAGGGATGCATTTTACTAATATTTTCTTAACATAAATCAAATTGTAAAAAAAAAAGCATGTTAAGAATGATTATTGTCTTTTAATGTCTCACTTAGCTGTACTCCAAAGAAGAGACTTCAACCATAAAATAGCTCAGGTAGTAGTCCTAAAAACTCAAGTTTTTTAAAGCAGAATTGTACTGATGTTTTAGATGCACAGCTGAAAGAACGAGATTTGGATTGTTGCCCGAAAACTTTTGATTAACCACTAAGTAAAAGAAAATGTGGGTCAATGTTTGGTAGTTCACATGTTTCAAGTAAAAGGCTACCACATGAAGCCACAAAGATGGCATTTGGTATGTAATCCAGACTAACCCAGTTTGGTTTTCCTTCTATCCTGTTGATTATTTGTTTTTTGTAATATGTTGCTAATTTGATTGACCTGTGATGTAGGTCTTCATGCTTACATCCACACATTCACGTTAGCACATTCTGTTTTGTGTAAACCCTTCAGCAAGTTGAAGGTAGGCTTTTCTTCAGAGCAGACGTCATCCCAGTGCCTTGTAGATCTTCAGAGAGAGGGCTGATTATGAAGAGAGGGGAAACTGTTTTTCTGGTGCTACTTATGTGGGTACACAAAAGCATTGCTGGGTCAGTGGGTTATAACGTAACAAAAATAAAACATATAACATGCTGTATATAACGTCATCTCTTGGACAGTTTTTGTTGTAGCTGTGGAGTAAGAGTCATAGGGAAGACTACAGGAAATAGGCAGAAAGAGAATAGTACAATAATCTTAGAGCTGTTCAGTATTGCATCAAAGCAGACTGAGCCAATGAGACAGCATTAAACACTGTTTGAATTAGATTAACCTGAGGTCGGCAGGTTTGTTTAAATGGAAGAGGGACTTGTGTGTACACGGATCTGTTCAATGTTTTGTCCTGCTTCCAGGCTGCAATTAGCGATGACATTGTGATGACTTTATGAACACTCCTTCCACGTCTAGCACCAGAACAATTACACTACAACCCAAGACTCTACATTATCCATTGTGGGGGGAAAAGAAGCAAATACAATTGTGTGAGGCTTTTCATTTCACACAATTATCGTTTTTCCCCACATTTATCCATGTGATTACTTAGGGCGATCCTCCTTTTGCTGCCAGAGTGCAGAATAAAACCTGATAGTGGAGAAGCGGTCATGCAGTCCTCTCTATAATCTTCTAAACCAGGGTCGTCAAAATGTTGGATATTTCAATTCCTTTTGATACCACATGCTGTGAATTGATACAACCTCCATTATTATTATGTCCGATAGTATCAATTAGAACTAAGCTCATGAAATAATCATATTTGTCACCCAAGCTGCAGGAAGCAAAAGAGAGAGAGAGAGCAGATGTAGTCGAGACATAGATAAGAATAGGAGAGAGAGGGATGGCCTTGAAGCTGTGAAACACAAATAAGATGTTACTTTCTGATTGGTTCACAGGGGTTACGCTCTAAAGAAGTTCTTATTGTGTCCACATATCTGTTCATTCGTGTGGGAACGTGCTGGATTTAGTTTGTCTGCAGCAGTTGTTTGGGCATTTCAACATAACTGTGTGTCTCCGCTCTGCTCTCTGTCACACCTGCTGCAGCCACAACACAACACAAACTGTTCTTATTCAAAGGTCGGCAAATACTGATATTTTGTTAAGTCCCTTTGGCATCTCAGAGATGCACAAGTTACGTTTGTCTGAGGAGAGAGACAGTGATGGTCCCCAATACATATTTTATTTGTCCCGACCTTCAGACTGTTGAGAGGAAGCTTTAAACCATTGCACAATAACGGATACCCGTAAAATGGGAACTAGACACCACCACACATTTCTACTGGATTATATATATATATATATATATATATATATATATAAAAAAACACATAATTGATTAATGAGCAATATAAATCTGCTGATATATTTCCCGAGCTTAAGTCTAGTTATGTCACCATTCTAAACACCATGTTACTCACTCGGTCTGTGTACGTGAAGCACGAAAATGTCTCTTGTGCATTTTTGTCTCTCCTCTTCTTTTACATCATCCTATGTTTCCTCTCAATCCTCCGTATCACCATTTTCCTCCATCTGTCCATCTTGGCCCCTGTAGGAATAGGTAAGAGATACTCCAGCCTATCAAAGCATGACCCCTTCCCCTCTCATGGTCATCACCAATCAACTACCCCCTTGAAAACCCTGAACTGCATGCCCATTGATTCCACAGCAGACTTTCCCAATACTTCCCATAAGCATGAGTCACCTGTCATGACATTTCAGTGTTAAATAAACCACTGAGCTAAGACATAACAGCAAAACAATCAACGCCAACAAATTCAGCCACCAGAGCCTTAGAGATGCTAAGAAAACAGCGCTACCAGTGCTTAAGCATGTGGTCTGAGCATGGGATGATATGATGGTCAATGTAATGTTTTCAACTTTTGATTCTGCCCTGATTATTTCACATCAAAGTTGTTCTAGTATGTTGTGGGTTCTGATTGTCAAAGTTTATCCTTGACTTGAGAAAAGTAACGTAAGCCGTTTTCACAAGTGCATGCTCCTGACATTCTCCTGACCTGGCTGTTCACATATGCACCTCCCAGTGGGAGACTGCCCCTCTGGGGTGGGGGTCTCCTATGGCAATACCTGATGAAGTAAAAAAAAAAAAAAAAAAATGATGCAGACGAAGCCACACAGTCAGCTATACAGCGATATAATGGGAATCTGCTTTTATGTCAATGCGACGTGTAGTTCAACGGAATCACAATGTCATAAAAAGAGCGGAGATTAACACTCTGGAGGACAGGAAACATGATGCAGGAGTTCAATCACGTGCACAGAGATCGTTGCAGTAGCGTGCGTACAGTCTATGCACAGTGCACTGGTCACAGGCTAGAAACATCACCACCCTCTCCTATTGGCTCGAGGTGAATTCTCCGGGTTATATCCTGCAGTGTTCTCCCATCAGCTCACCTGGACTTTATGTGGAACAAATACTAGGAGGCTGGCAGGAGAAAATCCAGATAAAGTCAGTGAAGAATTTGTCTGTTTGTGTTCACACATACAGCTCATCCGGCAAATATCAGGAGTTTTTCAGGAGTTTTCTGCGAGTTAGAAAGCCCAAAAAACTGAACTGTCAAGGAGTTTTTTTTTAAAGTGAAATAAGACATTCAAAGATATAGCAGAGTCATTCTTTTTTTTTTTATCACTCTGACGACACAGACACTGGAAGCTTATTCATGGTGGGCCTGAAAGGAAAACAGCATGCAATCAATTGCGATTGAAAAAACAGTTGTACAATACACGTAGGAATCAAATTTGCATGACATGAACTAAGAAAAAACAAATAAGGCATTTCTAAGCCTCCTGAAATATTGTACACTTATGGCCTCAAGGGTGTTTATAAAATTACCACGTTGACTTCCTAAACTGTCTCAGTTTTAACATTGAGATGCTTTGCAGACATCACAGAAATCTTCAAGCTTTAGTTAAAAAGCTTTTTTAACAATTTTTTGTTTTTTTTAATACATACAATCAGATGACAGTATCTTAACAATTATATAGACGTCTAAAATAGATAAAAGTAGTCTTTGATTCCGCAGAGATCCACTTTCCAGAGATTACCTCTAGATTTTCTCTGAAGGATTTGGTATTCTTACGGGAACGTGTTGAATTCTTTGCCCTAAGCCTTCTTATTTTACACATTAGTCAGGGCTGGGTTTTACAAAAGTATCAAGATTTCATCTATTCTTAAAGGTAAACGTTTTCACATTGGTTTAAAGATTCAATAGAACTAAATGTAACCTACACTCTTCTTTATATATGTTCAAATGGTTAAGTTCCCATGGAGTCCTGTTAGTTATTATGATACGGTTTGGGAGCCAGCCTCACCACTGAGAGCGTTCACTACCCTCTAATTATCTCCATTTATACAAAACAATTTTTATTGTGTTTTTCTGAATACACCAACACAGGCTGTGCTTTTCCTATTGTTGGAAATGTTTTGGTAATTGCAGATTTTTAAATGGCTGGATTCTGTTTTTCAACGAGATTACCTGAACTGAATATTAAACCTTTCTACAGGATGTCACAGGTTGTTGTTATCCAAACTGTCACTGTTATGTAAAACATTCTTTTAACTCTCAAAATGAATGCGTCTCCCACTCCCTCTCACTTTCTCTCTTCTTCTGTTTTTGTCTCTCTCATCCTTCCTCCTGTCTCAGGCGTAATGCGGTAGACGCATTTCGTGTGAACGTGATCCATGCCCGGCAGCAGGTTCGATCCCCGGTGACAAACATCGCCCGTACAAGCTTTTTTCACGTCAAGCGCTCCAACATCTGGTTGGCGGCGGTCACCAAGCAGAATGTCAATGCTGCCATGGTGTTCGAGTTCCTCTACAAGATGTGTGACGTCATGACAGCCTACTTTGGCAAGATCAGCGAGGAGAACATCAAGAACAACTTTGTGCTCATCTACGAGCTTTTGGATGGTACGAGAATTTATTAGTTGTTTCTGTATGAACTCGGTATCATTTTCCAAAATATACTGAGATAAATCAGACAACTGAGCAGCTCTGGAGCGTTTAAAGTCAGAACCAGATTATTGCGTTTTAATGGTGTACCTGAATTCAACGCTTATTTCAATCTAAACACATTTTCCACTGATGCTTAAGATGGAACGCTCAACTTCAGTTTGACGTCGTACTGCTGAGTTTAATGTTTACAAATTGTTCAAAAGTGGTAAATCTTAGAAATGCTAAAAAGACAACACTTTTTCATATTTTTATCAACACAAAAAAAAACAAGATTCTGAGAACCCAGACAGACATCGGGTCCTCTTTCAAGTTGAAAAGATCTTGCATGATAACCCATTGGCAACTGCCTCACAACAGCTGCCTTTAGTATTCCATCACTTGCAAGCTTAAAGTAGTGTTTTAATGTTGAGGGTTACAAGATATGATAGTACAGGCTTTAAATAAGTAGCTAACAGTTATGTTATCAAACTAATGTTTTTGGCTGCTAGTGTGAGGCTATCAAATAATGTTGATTACGCCTGAAGTATTAGTAAATAAAATACAACTGGGAACAT
Organism: Labrus bergylta; assembly: GCF_963930695.1. Classification (NCBI taxonomy): domain Eukaryota; kingdom Metazoa; phylum Chordata; class Actinopteri; order Labriformes; family Labridae; genus Labrus; species Labrus bergylta. Next base: position 18,030,925 of record NC_089198.1, read on the forward strand.
TTGGGCGTATTTCAAGGTATTACATGCTAACTTTCTAGCTTCTGGCAGCTAAGTCAGAACATTTAATGTTACTGTTCAGCGTAATCCTAGCTAACACTACCCATTTCTAGTGAACTTCAATTGGGAAGTGGTTACCTCTTGACAATCATTAACTAATGTGTAATAAAATATGTTGCTTGACCTTGAATTACAGCTGGTTGTTCCTCCAGATGTTATCAATCAGTTGTATTTTAAATTGTTGATCAATTGAGAAACGGTGAACTAATAGTAATTTTTCTACAACTTCAAACACATTTGTTCAGCCTGAGCGTGAAGTCAGACTAAAATGGGCAGCAATGTGGACATTTGTGTTTTAGATCATGGTGATCCCAGCTGAAGTTTGTGTTTGTCCCCACAGTTGAAGGGTTATTGTTTTCCCATCTTATCTCTTACCAACAGTCATCTGTTTGTGTTCATACAGAGATCCTGGACTTTGGTTACCCCCAGAACTCAGAGACCGGAGCTCTGAAGACTTTCATCACCCAGCAGGGCATTAAGGGACAGGTCAGTGAGACAAGTTTGCTCTCAAATCCAGAGATTAAAGGAATCACACTAAGATGCCAGTTAATCAGGAACACTTAGCTAACTGCCCTCATGGAGGATGTAATGTTAATTTTGGAGCTGTAGCTTGAAGTAGCATTGAATGTGTCATGTAATTCATAGAACCCACGTATACCAGTGAGGGTTGACTACAAAAACAAACGCCTCTCATTGCAACACAGTTCCTCAAAGCAGATTTATGGTGTATAGTCATTTTATTAGATTGGGGTCTAATCTCTTTCTAATTCAATTGTGTATCACAATCCATCAGATTTATTACTAGCAGCCGAAAAGTACTTTCAACGTTTCATTACACTTGTAGTGCTGCAATAAATAACAATGTTATTTGATTATATTTATACTGACAGTGACTGCAAGTGACACTATGCTATTCAAAATAATTTTAGTCCAAGTTCTTTTGATCTCTGAATCATGCAGGAAAATGTAAATGCTGGATTTACAGTCATTATTATCTCTGAGATTGTGAGGGGAAAGCCTTTCACCTAATTGGCACCTGCCTGCTTTATTTAGTAAATAAATGTGTATTTGTGTGAATACCTAAAAAATGCTTGGAAATAACATCCTTTTTTTTTCTTTTCCATTTTCCTCCGTTGTTTCCTCCAACTTCGATTTGTTCCCTTCAAACTCCAGCACCAGGTAATAAACAGTTCCTATCTTTGAAAAAAAAAGCATTTCATCTGTCTATGGAGCCCTGTCATATTTGTTTTGCTCCCTCCCTGTAGTGCTAATGATCTCCTTTTCATAGCTTTCTTTCTCTTGTCAGTCTGTCAGCCCCCTCCCTTTGTCAGTAGTGATACAGTTTCTCTGCCTGTCCTGCAGACAAAAGAGGAGCAGTCTCAGATCACCAGCCAGGTGACGGGGCAGATCGGCTGGCGTCGAGAGGGCATCAAGTATCGACGCAATGAGCTTTTCCTGGACGTACTGGAGAGTGTGAACCTGCTCATGTCGCCTCAAGGTCTGTTTAAGTGGCCGCAACAAACTGGGTGGGGGGTTTTCTGACATGCATGATTTATGGAAACTGTTTTACTCTGAACAATAAGTGACAGTAGTTCACTTCTGAAGGGGTTGTGTTAATGTGTCTCCTTGTAAATGTGTAGATCGATTATAGTTATTATTTAAGAATAATGCAAAGCTTTTATTTTACCACATGCATTGAGTAAATTCTCATGAAAAGAGAAAGTGTTGTTGAGTTTATAGAATTGTTAAAATCATGATATACATCTATTGTGGTTATATTTTACATCCATCCATTTTCCATTTTGGTGTCACGGGGGAGATGGAGGGGTTAGGGGTGGGGTACACCCTGGATTGGTCGCCAGTCAATCACAGGATATTATACATATCAGATAAAGGCAATATAAGAGTTTCTTATGATTGCTGTCCTTTTCTTTATTTTACATTTGCCTAATTCAAACTTCCATTCTGGTAAAATTTAGACTCTTGAGTCACTTTTTTTTTTTTTTGTCCTCTCCTCTCCAGGCCAGGTCCTGAGCGCTCACGTGTCGGGCCGAGTAGTGATGAAGAGCTACCTGAGCGGGATGCCTGAGTGCAAGTTTGGCATGAACGACAAGATTGTCATCGACAAGCAGGGCAAGGGAGGAGCGTCTGATGATGCAGGGAAGAGGTGAGGAGGGTCTGCTGACCACAAACCTATTATCTGAAATCAACCGTATTCTAATGAGGGAGTCTAAACTACATAAATTTGATAACTTGCTTTCAGTTTTTTTTAATGGAGAATGTTACTTTTATATAATTTCCAACTTGACCCAATGAAGTAAATTGTTGAATGGACATATTTAAAGACCACCTTGTCTGTTAGCCCCTTGTCTGTTTCAATGAGTGTTGTCTTGCTGTTTACAACAAGACAGGCTTTACTATTTATTTATTTTTCTTTCCTTTTGGATGCATCTCTCCTTTCTTTCCCTCTCTTTCTTTTCTATGTGCCGTACCTCAGTGATTTAGGGGGAGGAAGGTACAGTACTGACAGAGTCCTCACCCTCTGCCATATCAACACACACATATACAGACACACTCAGATAACACACCTGTCATGTCAAAGCCTTTAAGCACATTAAGTACATCTCATGCACTGTTGCTCCCACCACACTCAACACAAATCTTTAATGTTCTACCCAGTGGTTGTTTTCCTACTTTGTGTTATGGTTGGTTTTTGTTATTTCCCTGCACCTTCCTGCTTGACTTTTAGCTCTTTGCTCTAAACACTTAACAGGGTTGTGTGTTTTTTATTATTATTATAAAGTAGTCATTTTCATGTTTTAGTTAGAAACACAACTGCTTATATAAAGACATACAATGTGTACTCGTATGTTTGTTTGTATTATTCTTTTTAAATATGGGCATTAGTTGAGGGAGAGTAGTAGTTAATCTTTTTTAATTATGTTAGAAAATATGTTTAATCATGAAAAGTGTCTCTGTGTCCGTGTCTCTGGTATGTTTTTTTTTCTACCCCCAGTGGGAAGCAGTCTATAGCCATCGATGACTGCACCTTCCACCAGTGTGTGCGCCTCAGTAAGTTCGACTCGGAGCGTAGCATCAGCTTCATCCCCCCTGATGGAGAGTATGAGCTCATGAGGTCAGTGGAAGGAGTTTTTAAATCAGAATTTTAAAATATAAACTTCACTTTTATGAAGCTGTGCAGGCAAGACAAGAGCAAAGAGACTCGAGCAAACCTTTATAACATGCTTGATTGTCTACTGGTGACCTGAGTGTTTCTGTATAAAACTGCTTGATAAAATGTCCTAAACTTTGAACAAACTGTTTTTCCTTCTCCCCACCCCCCTACAGGTATCGCACCACTAAAGACATCATCCTGCCGTTCCGAGTCATCCCTCTGGTCAGGGAAGTTGGTCGCACTAAACTGGAGGTTAAGGTGGTTATCAAGTCCAACTTCAAACCCTCACTGCTGGCCCAGAAGATCGAGGTAGGCCCCTATAGACTTACCATGATTATGAGTTAACATGGTGACACATGCAGCAAGCAGATTATCCTCATGTTCCAGCTAATATATGATCAAATGTAATCCCATTGCCCCCATTAACATTATACCCTCTTCAGGTGCGTATCCCAACACCTCTTAACACCAGTGGTGTGCAGGTGATCTGTATGAAGGGAAAAGCAAAGTACAAGGCCAGTGAGAACGCCATTGTGTGGAAGTGAGTAGTAGCTCTGTCTGTATATTCATAACACAACCAAACTCATTTGAATGTTCCCTATGACAAGTTAATGATTAACTGCTTCTCTCGGGTGTCTTTGTTTGTTAAACTTTACATCTGTACTTACTCTCATGAGAGTATTCAAATAAGGTTGTTGTAGCTGAAACCTTTCCTCGTTTGTGTTTAGGATCAAGCGCATGGCAGGAATGAAGGAGTCACAGATCAGCGCTGAGATTGAGTTGCTGCCGACCAACGATAAGAAGAAATGGGCCAGGCCTCCCATCTCTATGAACTTTGAGGTCAGAATGCATTTCTCTATTCAGTCTCTGCCTTTCTCTCTCTGTTTCTGTCTCTCTTGCTTCAACAAATTACGAGACAGGACTATTGTGAGTAAAATAAAATTTTTCCCATGAAGTTTCTGAAACTTTTTTGTAAGATTTTTTTCTAAGTTAGCTTTACTGCCTGATTAAATTGGAGATTTTCTGTTTACTCAATGCACAGCTGAGCAGAACTTTGCAGCTCAGCAAATGGACTGGGGATTTAATGTGATCCCAGTATCAGTAGTGCAAATCCCAGCCTGCTTACCTCATACACTTCCTGCCTGCCTGTTTTTTTTTTCACAATCACAGTCAGAACCAGCAAACAGGTGTGGCCTACAGCTCCCAGCATGCCCTGACGTGTCTTAACCTTCCTTCTCTGCAGGTTCCTTTTGCTCCCTCTGGGCTGAAAGTGCGCTACTTGAAGGTGTTTGAGTCCAAGCTCAACTACAGTGACCATGATGTCATCAAATGGGTTCGCTACATTGGCCGATCCGGCATCTACGAGACCCGCTGCTAAAGTTCAACCCCAGCCAGGCAGCGAACTGACCACTTTTTCCTCCCATCTATCTTGTTAAGATTTTTTTCTTCTGCCCCCTTCCTACTTTGTCCGTCCCCTTCCCTCAATCCTATTAGCTTCTCTCATACACCCCCTTCTCCACCCCCACCTCCACCCTTACTCCTTCTAACTAGGTGTTGGAGATTGAATTTACATCCTTAAAAAAAAAGAGAAAAAAAAGTATGATATAATGCACAGATATATGCAAAATGTGAACCATTGTATCATATATATCTCGTAGTGATGAGTTAACCTGTAAACCAACTGGTGTCTGAGGAAAAAAAAAAAAGACGAGCAACGCAGGTGGGTACCAGGGGGAGAGGACTGGAGACGGTCTTTAAAGGACATGGTGTTGTGTTTATTCAGTGTTATTGTTCCACTATCTACCCTCCAGTAACGTTAGAAGCTCCACAAGTCCGGAGTTAATCTCTGGTAAAGATGATTTGTAGCTGTTGTGGTTAAAAATGAATCCTGATATAGTTCCTGTGTATGAACTTTTGTCTCTGTAGAGTTTACCCTTCAAATTAAGATGCATTGTCTGATTCTGTATTGTAGACCTGATTGATATTTGATCTGTGTTTGTGGGAGGCGGTCATGTGGATCAAAGGTGTCATTTCAAGATCTCTGTAAAGGAAGCAAGGAAAGAGGACAAACCAATAGTGAGCGAGCTGTTTTGTACTAAATGGAGAGCATTATTCCCTTGCTATTTTTCCATTATTAGTAAAGTATAAACACAGGGGAATCATTCCAGACAGCTTTGAGGTTTGACCTTCATCCTGATAAGTTAGTATGTATTCTGAAATTTCCTTCACTAAGATCAATTGTCACACTATTTTGATTTTGAGAAGCTCTGGGCAAATCTTGCAGTGAGTGTATGCAGCGAGGTGAGGTCTCCCCCTGGTGTTCGCCTCGTCACTGTCCGCTTCTTCATGTTTGTAGCCCTGGTGACCGTTCTGTCCAATAAAATCTGACTATGTAACCAACCTGGCATCCTGTGTGCGTATTTTCATTTGGCTCGAGGTATTGTCGGTCATTGAAATGCTGTTGGCACTATTTCCTTTTGCTTTAGTGTAAGAAGAGGGAGGAGGGGTTCAGGAACAATGGATTTGCTGAGACATTTGTTGCTTTAGTTCATTAAGTTTCATCCAGTTCATTCACTGGACAATTGTAACTATTTTTCTAAATTTTTAAATGAAACAAAGCTAAGCTGCATGGCTATGAAAGAATCAATGCACTTAGCAGAAAGCAACTGTAGGATAACTTGAAGTTAATCCCCAACTATTTCATTAGTTGCTTAGTATTTGGGTTGTTGAATAAAAGTTCTGATTCTCGCCCTCTGAAAGTAAACTAAGTTCTTGACAAAAGACACTTTCACAATTTGAGAATAAACTAAATAGATTAAGAAAACAATCCAGAAATTAAGGAGGGGAAATAACGGTCAAGTCAAGATGTGCTTTGGCCAACATGTTTTAATACATTTTTCCTGTCTTGCGCTTCCTCTACATCCAGGACATAAAACAAAGAAACCCCAAACAGTAAATAGAACATTGATTAAAACGCTTACTGTTAAAAACATTTATATTTGTATCCTGCGGTTGTGGCTGTCATTGGCAAGTTTTTCTCCCACCATGAACTTGTGCTGTGGACTTGCTGTAAATGAGAAGTTCACGCTGATTTAAAGGAAAAGATTCCACAAGAATCGAGACGAGGCTTCCAGAAAGTAGCTTAGCACCAAGATCAAGGCTGGATTTCTCTGCAAATTATACTACTTTTTCACTTCATTCCAAAAGTTGGATTTTATACCTGTGGGTAGTGATTTCCCACCTTAACATCTGATTTTTCACACGTGAATAGAGGGAGTCTTTGTCCCTGCAGCCAAGATCGACTTCTACAACAAATTCTTTAAAGAAGCCGAGCCGAGAACAGATCAATCTGACATTACAACATTCATATTTGAGTTGACTGACAGTGATGCGTTACATCTTCTGATCACCTGTGAAGGTTCACTTTATGATTATACAGGAGACACAAGAACTGCTGTATCACTGAAGATGCACACACAAACAGCCATAAAAGCTCAAATATGTGACCCAGTCACATTGCATCAGTGCTGCAACAATGGCTCTGTTCAGGAAGAGGAAAAATACATGAGCTTTGTGCTCATCTTGGAGAGAAAAAAAAAAAGGGAAGAAGGAGGTAGCTATAAACAGTATATATTGATCTGGATTTTCACTGATGCATCTACAGAAACTGAATCACTCAAACCACTCAGTGTTTTTACATCTGCCAATCAACACTTGATTGAAGATTTGGAAATGTTTTGGGGACTTCAGTATGCTACAGGTCTTATTCATCCACTGATCAAAATGATTTAATTTCTCTTAAAAAGTAGGGCATTTAGACAGTTCTCAGGTCACCTTGACGAGGTCATTCTTTCTACTGTGATTGCATGTAACAGGTAGTTGTTTCCCTACAGGCTGAGATGACGCAGCATCTCCCTTACAAAAAAATATATAAAAACTCCTTCATCCTTACTCATGCTGATTCACTGCTCAGCCTGTAAAGCAAGTCTAAACAGGGATCATAACGAATACTATCTGTACAGAACTAAAGAAAGGAAAGAGGAAATCTACAAAAATAAGTTTTTCTACATTGAAATGGGTTATTCTTGCATGACTTTCTTAAATGCCACAAGAAAGGCGTCCAGTTTCAAATGAGTCCTCCAATGAGTCTTCCAAGGACAAGGATTTTGTCAGCAGACATGATCCTTTAAAAGCAAACTCATTAAGTCAAGACAAAGCTGAACCCAGGTCTGTCAATAGGTGGAGTATGTTGACAGAAGACATTTCAAACATGCCGACACAGGAGCTTGCACGCACAAACATGTCATGCACACACAGACACAAACAGCCCCAGAGCAGGCGGACAAACGTGGGAAAATGCAGCTGTTTAGAAGACTTGACTCCCAGATTCAGCTCAGATTGTGATCTGAAGTTTCCCGCTTTTTAAAAAAAAAAGAAAAGTTGGTTTGTTGTTAGTATGAGTAGAATGAAAGCCTATCATTTAGATGTCCAGTTTCTGACCTGCTCTGAAAAACTCCCCTACAGAGATATTCACCACTGCCTCTATGAGGTAACCTATCCAACACCAAACTTCATGTGCGTTTACATGTTACCGTGGGTTAGGGTTAGAGCCCTCCCACTGAAGAAAACCGTGTCAAAACAATGAAAACAAACTTCTGCCTCACTACAACGTCACCCTAACACCGCACATAATCCCTAGTGACGATAAAGAACAAAAAAAAAAACTCAACATTAAAAGTGACTGAGATAAATGAGACGTATCTTTCAAAGAACTTAGGTGAGTAGTGGAAACTTTTACTATTACACGACTGGCTGTTAAAAACAAGAATCGTTGGGAAACTGGCTGCTACAGTTAGAATGAAACTGAAGTGTTAACTAACAAAGTAAAATCATAAACCGAGAAAGAAAACGGAAGCAGGAGCTTGGTGAAAATTGCTTTCCTCGATAGCTCAGTTTACTGGTACAACTGACTGCGGCCCAGAGAAGAGTGAAGAAGTCAAACGCTTTTAGTTTTCGTCCTCTTCGTCGTCATCGTCATCGCTGATGAGGTATCCACGGGCTCCGCTGTGGTGGGACGGAGGCGAGGGGGGTGGGGAGGTCTTGGTGAAGAAGGGGAGACGGAAGGTGGGAGAAGGGGAGCGCTCCTCTCGGGTGGGGCTGCTGTTGGGGCTCTGCCTGGGACTGATGGCCTGCAGCATGCGGCCTTTTCCTTCTTTCAGCATGTGCTTCTGTGGAGGCGGACACATGAAACGTTTATCTACAATATCAGTCCACAGGATAAGGTCAAAACAGTCCTTCAAACAGTCTGACATCAAAGCTCTGCCACATGTTTGTAATGACCTTTAAAATCATTTCAGCTTTGTCTGAACGCAGACCTTGAAGAGGGTTAAGCAATAAAACCCAACAAAAGCGTTTCAATCCGTAACATCTGCAATATCTGAAAAGCTGTTGAAAGCCTAGCTTAGTGTAAGACTGGAAAACAGGATTGTGTCACACCGACACAGTGGGTACACATTTCATGACGACAAAATCATTAAATAGATCCTGAAGATACAGTAAGCCTTTATATTATACAGCAGTATTAACCTTTATCTTGTTCAGTGTAGTTTTCGTTTGTACGGCTAATAACAAGGGACTATCATTTACAGAGCGTCTCCCATGACGAACAATGAAAAGAATTAGACATGGTTATCTATCAAACTTACCTGAATCTCTGCAAGAAAGTGAATTAACTTATTTTCCAGAAGTCCAATTCCAACTTTCATAATTAAAGTTTGATTACAATCAAATTGTACTGAAATATTATCAGCTGGTCTTTGTCCTAATGCATAACTTAAAAGAATTTGTGTCAGCATACCGAAGGTGTTAAGGATGATTAACACCTTTTGGGACCGGTATATGACTGTACTGGTATGAGCCACTGACTACTTGAAGGTAAAATAAACAGAGGTGGAAAAAGTGAATGCACTGAAAGGCTTACAGGTATATCTGAAGTCTTTGCTGTGAAGGTCAGGGTTATGTCAAAGTCCTTAACAAGTCACCATGTGCCCCTCAGTAACTTATATTTCATTTTATAATTTCAAATAGAGTAACAACACTATATTAAGAGCTCTACTAAAGTTCACTCGAAAGGGATCATTTTTAGTGGCTCTTTCAGAATAAGCACAGTGATTAAAGACCAAACAAAACCAACATCCTCACCAGAGCTCCCTCAGGGCCAAACATCTGCAGGAAGTTGCCGATAAACTCCCTGGATTTCTCCTCCCATTTCTGGATGAGGTCGATGCTCTTCTCCTCCACCTTCTGGACAAACTCTTTGCTCTTCTCCTCCACATCACGGACCTTCCTCTTCACCTTGTCTACACGCTCCTGCAGGTGGTATTTCTTCTCCTGAAAATATCAAGAGCAGCAGGGGTTACAAAGTAGAAAAGAAGAAATGAACTGTCAAATGTCAACGTGAACGACCAGAACAAACTAACGGCGCATTTTCACTGCTAACAGTTTGTGGCTCTCACTGCTCCACTTTCTTGTTTTTTTTTTTTCTCTAACCCTGACACTGATCATCCAGATTTAAGTCTCATACATTTATGAAGCTGACGTTGAGCTCCTTGGCTGTGTATCCTCTCTGCAGGTTACGTCTGACGTACACATCGTAGTCACGGACTATGCGTGTGATGATGTCAGAGGTGGAGATGCCTTCTGTCCGCTGGGTGGGAGCGAACATACCTGACAAGAACAGAGAGGGGTTCATTGAGAAGAAAAGGTTACCAGATACAGGTGAATGAATAAGAGGAAAAAAAAAAATGAGAAAAAGGAACAAAAATGCAGTTTGAATGAATTCATGTAATCAAAGAAACTTTTTCAAACAAGGTAGATTCTTTTTAGTGTGTTTGACAAATCATACGGGTTTTTTTTTTATAAACCTGTGCCCAAGTAGCAAAGGATAAGTCTTACAACGAGCAACAAGATCTCATACTATTTCTCTCCTTGATGTCCTTTATTTGACCCACAACAGCCATGAGTATGTGTGTGTCAAACATTGTGTGTTCATTGTGTGGCTGCCTGCAGTGATTTAAGTTCCCAATAATCCTCTGCACTAACCCACATTCCGTTCAGCCGTTTAAAAAAAAATGAATCAAAACATCTTCCAAAAGCTAGCATCATTCTGTTTCCTATGTGAGCTAAAGCAGCAGTAAATACTGAACCATATCTTGTAATCATGTGTGTACCACTCTACTTCTCTTGGTGACTTTTACACTCACCAGCTTCCTTGATGTGTTTGTACACGTCGTCGCTGCCCGCTGAGATGTATGGGATGTCATCATGGGCCACAAAGTCAATCTGGAGAGGTCATTTCAACAAACATCAACACACTAGAATCTAAATTGCAGATTTAAAATACATATAAATTAGGGGGACATTTTTAGAAAAACAGGAGAAAAAAAAAAGACGACAAGGAATCTCAACTAAAGAGTTCCGTAAATGCAAAAGAGTCTCTAAATTATCATTATCATTTTATAGAATTCTGTGTAATCCACTCACGCGATGTCTTGCGAGGAACTCTGGCGATAACGTCCAGGGAGCGTTTCGCACTACTTCATCTACATAGCGGCAGTGTCTGATGGCATCGTAGCGCTCGTCCTCGTTCATCACCGTGAAGCCCTTGTATTTGTGGGTCAGGTCATCACTGCACACTGGAAATGATTGTTTAAAAAAAAGGATATTAACAGAAACACTCACCCTAAGGCAATGGTGCTGAATCCTCAACAAAAAGTATCAAAAAATATTCCAGGACAGCACAGTAATATCTTCAAAATCCTCTTTTATTTCCAAAATAAAAGCGGATATTTAAGATATGTATTTAAAATGCCTTTTCCACAAATTCATTCTAAGCATTATTGTCCCTGTTTTCACTAAACAGGGATGTGATTGACAAAAGGACAATAAAGCAGGATACGGTTCTTGTGTTTCTGCACTATTTTAAGTCTGAAGAATTCTTATAGCTTTAGTTTTATACAAGTTTATTGACAGACAGAGCACCCCTCGTAACCATAGTAACTCAGTCCCACCTGTCTGCCTGCACACTAAACCATAGACGAGCAAGAGACAGAGAGAGAGCTGCTGACTGACATTTCAAGCAGCATGCATGGAAATTTTTTAATTGCTGACATCCTTGCTGACATGATCCCCTCCCTCTGTTTTTCTCTACCTGTATACGTCTTCTCCTTTGACAATATTCATCATTAGCATGGTTCAGAAAGTTGCAAAATACAAATCCTTTTTCAAAAAGTTACACTCATGATTCAGTCACCACAACAGGCGAGCTTCATGTAGGAAGGCCTGTTATCAATGTCAAAATATACTTCTCAGTAAACTTTTCTCATTGTATTGTAACTATAAGTCCTCTATCTTTGATCTACACGTCTGAATGCATCATTCTTGTCATTCAACAAAGATACTTACCTCCAACAATTAGGTGTGTATTTGGGAACAAGCATTTGGCCTGCATGAGTGCTCTGGCATGACCTGAGTGGAAAACGTCGAAAATGCCATCTGCATACACCCGCACTGGTCTGTTAGCTGAACAAAGAGAGACGTAGTGAGACAAGCAGGAATAACAGTTTTACTCTGTTTGGAGAAGATCTAATATTACACTTATTTGTTTATATCTATGAGTGAACTGGACAGTAACAGTGCTGTGAAAAAGTGATAAATTCTAAAGTCTAAAGTAAACTGAAAACTGAGAAGTTTTCCAATTGATGTTGGAAAAAAATAATTCAAAGGAGAAACACTAGAAGAAAGTTATTCTGAGATTTGTAAACCAGGCTGGGCATTTTTTTAGAGAAAGGCATACAGTATCAACTGAAAGAGTGAAGCAATAAGACTCACATGGTGTTCCCCTCTTGGCCTCCTCCATGCTGACTCTCTCATAGGGTTTACCATCAGCTGGCTCTAGCTCATCTGCAAAAGGTGCGGGGTGCTTCAATCCCTAAAAGACCAACACAAAAGGAAAGATTTTAATCATCAACAAAGTTTACTATGCATGCAGAATATGAAGCTTTGAAACACACTGTGGGAAATAATCCTCTCTTTGTTTTCTCTTGTTGTAATCTTTTTCAATATTTATTTTCCTGGCACCTTCTTATGTGAACATAAAGTGTTTATCATAACATTTAGAAAAGTATCAACCAACAACAGCCAACAAATGTTTGACATTTAAATTGATGGTTTAACTGAGGGAACTTTTCCTCCTCCTTTCAGTATATCACAGGCATGTAAAATAATGGTGGACTCAGGGGAGCATTGGGGTGATAGTCACAGTGTTGAATGCATCTATGATGATGCAGAATACATTCATGTAACACATTGCTCTATGACAGCTGACTCACCACAGTACATCTGGGGACTTTACCAAGCCTCTCTCCCTCCTCAGTCTCACCGTTGGAGCCATCTCTTCTCCTCTTTCTGGGCAACAGCAGTCCACTGGAGCTTTGAGCCTCCATCTGTGTCAAACAACAAGCAAAGGCAAATAAAACACAGTTTAGTTCAAACACACCATACACTGCATTGACCTCTTGTAGTTTAATTTGAAAGAGAATCACTCTAATGAAGTCACCCAGATATACTTAAGTTTGTAACATATGCCAACATTCTGGACGTGAACTGTATGTTACATAGTTAGCATTATATAGTATACAGTGCTGACAGACTGTAAATCTAGGCAGGAAGGTTATGAGCAGATGAGATGACATATACTGACTCAACTTTGACCTAGTAACGGTGACAGAGTGTCAGCTCAAGGAAAAAACGACTGTCACTGGATCAAAAAACTAGTGGATTTCAACAGCAAACATATAAAGGTCAGCTGGAAATTAAGCAAATACATGAAACATTTTTTCTCTATCACAGAAAAATGTACCTGAACTTCATACTAATTCTGACCAATTTCAGTTCTGAGAAGATTTTTGAGAGGGGAAAAAAAGCTAATTTGTAGGTTTTTAAGAAGTTCATCATCAAGTCATGATATAAAGAAAGACAGAAAAATAACATTTTTGATCATTGGTTAAACTTCTTTGTATCTCCTAATTTCCTCTATGAGTTGCTTGGTGAATAGAACATTAAAAAACAAAACGATATAAATGAAACCCATTGCCGTCCGTCTAACACTCAGAAACCATAAGACAGTCTGTTCAAACATGAATAATGAGGAAAGCAGTGATTCTTCACCATTGCAGAAGTAAGAACAAACACATGTTAGTTCTTGCTTAAAAATGACAGATTCATAAATTGTCATACAGATTCATTATTGACACCTACAGAGAGTAACAAATAATTACTTCTTTTTTTTTTTTTTTTTAAACAGAAAGAAGTTCAATGATCGGTGTCTTGGTAGGGTCTGTAAGTGTCCTCTGTGTATCCAGGAAGAACAAGACTGGAACTTTAAAAAGTTGTTGAACATTAAGATCACATTACATATACTCAACAGAGTCTCAAACACTTCCAACAGCGATGATGTACCACCTTATCTTAAAAACGCTGGAACATAAGAAACTACGGCTTGTGTCCTATTACAAGGGGTTCCTGTGTTATGGGTTCAGGCTCCTCTGCCCCATTCCTCACATTCCATCACGCCATCTAAAATTGAGCAATCAGGTCACAAAAGGGAGGGCCCTTCATTTCTTCATTTTATAACTTTGCCACTTCTTTAACTTGTGATTAACTTTCACAAACTCTGCTGCGTCACCAGTTATGAAAGTGTGACTCGTTACAAGGAGCAACAGGCAAAGCAGCGCGCACAATCCAAATGGTGACAGATACCTGATCCAACACTGGGCACTGGTACAAGAAGCGCCCTGCCTCTTTCTCTCTCTGTAACAGCTGAGCAGGGAGGCTGAAATCCCTGCAGGGCTCTCACACACTGACAGAGAAGATTTACATGAGCAGCACATGTCATCATAAGTGGAACAGGTTGCTATAATAAGCAAGCAACAAAAGGACAGGGCCAAGTCTTACATAACCACATGACAGTGGTTCATAGTATTCGCTGCAAGCTCCCTTAAGTGCTCTCAAAATGTCTCAAAAATTGCAATCTGGGGAAATTATTTAGTAAATTGCTTCTTCATTGTCACCAATAGTCATAACACATGTTCTCTTAACAATCATGTGGATATAAGAGCAGCAGATCCCCGCATCTAAAAAGATGGTACCAGCTTATGTTCAAGATTGCTATATATGAATGGTATGATCCAATAGTTCAAAGATCCGCTAATTTATTCATCAACTAGGTGTGTCCACTGTCCACAGCTTGAAGAGGATCGTTGTCTTGAAACATTGCGAAGTCAATGTGTGAACGAATTTGGCAATAAAACGAAAAACTGATTCCAACTTAGAGGAAACAGAGATGCAATAACAGGCCACTAATGTGTTCTGGTATTTTGCTGCAATGATAATCCACCTCGAAACACACACACACACACACAAAAAAGAAAACATAATTTTAGAAGTTGGGCCATTTGTGATCCTTTCCCCGGCACCCTGTTGGTTACAGCAACACTTTGATGACCTCCAGCTGCACAGCTCACACATGTTCTCATGCTCTCCAGATAACATTGGAGATGTCGTAGGCGAGGTCACATCACAAAAGCAGCTTGTCAAAAGTAATAAAACAAGAAACCAGTGACTAAGAGGCTGACAGAGGAGCTGATGTGTTACTGGTGACACTGGTTGTGCAGCTATCTTTCTAAACTCCAGCACACTGGACCCTCTTTCCCAGAGCTTTAAAATCAATCTGTAACCCGGCTAGTTACGTCAGCTAACAGTAGATTGCTAACGTCAGCCAAGTTTCTGCTTACTTACCGATTACTCTTTTGTCCTGTAAACTGCTTTGCAGGAGTGGGAGGATTCCTAGCCTCGCACGGCCAGTACCCAGCTAGCTATCAGCAAAAAAAAAGCCAGCTTACGCTAGTATCTACCGTCAGATGCTAAATAGCGAGCTAGCTGTCCAGCTTTTGGCTAACTGTAGCCTTTAGCTCGCTGGTTAGCAGCAGCAGTAAATATAAACGATCCTGTTTGTCAGAGTCGCTCAATCTGGTCGAAAACTGTCCCAACCCGACGGAGTAACACACATTCAGCAGTGACAGCTTGTACTACAACGCTGACAGGTCAACTATACAGGAACTACAAAACTTCGAACTTCCTCAGAGGAACTGACAAAACAAGTTGGACTTTCCCGGTTTTGTATCGTTCGCCACCTGGTGGTCGTACTGAAGAATTACCTTTCAACACAGGCATCAATATTTCATTGTGAGCCCCACCGCCATAGCTCAGATCTATGGAGGACTAAACGTGCCAAAATGAAATATTTAAATATATAGGAATGAACATTTTAAATAATTATTTAAACATTTATTTAATTATTTATGTATTTCATAAATTATTTATTTATTCATTTATATATTACCAATTTTAAATAATTAATGACACATTTAAATAATTATTTAATTATTTAATAACATACATTTAATTAATTAAATAATTATTTATTTATTTATCTCAACTAAACTTGTCGCTAACTCATTCACTAAAGGAGTCGGCCTATCAGTAATATCAAAGTAGTAGCCGAAGTCTGTCAGTAGTTTTAGTAATAATAAAAATCATATCAATTACAAAGCCAATGGACAATGATGGCATAATGCATGATATCATGAGGAGTTAACATTTCTGTAGCTATGGAGCCAGACCCATACATGATTCAAAAGCGGGATCAGTAAAATCTTAAAATCAATTATATTGCCTAAGTAACCGGAAGCCAACGTAGTGAAGCTATTAGGATGGTGAACATTGTCTGTTAATATTTACAGTCTATGGTTAAAAGCAAGAAGCCTGTAGCTGCTGCATGCTTGACCATTTGGAGTCAATTTAATTATGGAAAGGAAGAAGTTACAGTACTCTTATCTGGAGAAGTGTGGCTTCTAACTTATAAAATTAACTCTACTATAAGTGAATCTATAACTTAATTTTTTTCTGAGAAAAAAAATCAGATTACGTCTAATCAGACTACTTTTCTAAAGTAATAAGATTAAATTAATTAATTCAGATTTTCTGTACAGAATTTTGGAAAGCTGCCCACTCTACCAGGGTGTGGCGAGCGGCTGTGGTTCAGTTGGTAGAGTTCTCGCCTTTCAACCAAAAGGTTGAGGGTTTGATCCCCAGCTGGGCAACGTGTCCTTGGGCAAGACACTTATTGCATTGCTCCCACTGCTTCAGTGGTGGTGTATGACTGGTTTAGTGTTGTACTTACTCTCTGATGTACGTCACTTTGGATAAAAGCATCTGCTAAGTGAATTGTAATGTTGTGTAACATACTTCTCCTGCAACCTGCTCTGTCTCTTCACTCTCCCTGCTCTCCCCTTATGGATTCAAACCCAGAGCCATCTTGTTGCTAACCACCACACTGCTGTCCCTTCCAGTCATAAATCTCCAGTTCATGTTGATATTCAAAAGCAACGTTAAGACTCTTGGAAGGAAGACAAATAATTCCAGCTCCACAAAGGAAGGTTGATTCTTTTTCAGTTCATTACAGTAGTTTAAAGGCACTGTCCCATTCTGGTGAGAGAAAGCCAGGGTATCAAGGCTACACAGGGAAAAGCTTGTAGGGAGCAAAACAATCCAGGCCAGTCTGGGAGGTGTGATTAAAAAAGGAAACCAGCTATTCTGGGTCTGAATCCTTTACAGGGACAGAACCATCTCACAGAGGTAAGGCCCTGATAGTCATTCCCCCCTGACTACGATGACGCCCATGCCATTCAGTAACTTGTCCGTACATGATATCAAAGTAAGATGCTCTCCAGAGATATGAAGGTAGAAATAAAGTAAAACTTTAAACAATACTTAATTATTGATAACCTATCACATTTAGATAAGCAATAATGACTCTTCTTTAGATGTCTAGGGCTCATTTAAAAACCCTTTATACAACATATTCTGCCATAACTATGAAATACTTTGACTTAGATGTCATTTTATTGATTTTCTGGACTGTCCGAGAGCTTGTCATTCTTTACCTTTGTTTAGTTAGTTTATTCCTTGGTTTTGTTGCTTAAATTTGTTTTCCTGTTTTATTTTGTCATTTGTATCATTGTGTGTCTCTGTTTCCTGTGTATTTTTATTTTCATATTCCTGTGTTAAGTTTTTAGTGTTTCCTGGTTTATTTTGTATTTTCCTTCCTCATGTAATTAGATTTCCCGGGGTAGTTTTTCTGGTCTTGTCTTCAGTGTTTCCTGTTTTACTTTGTAGTTCTTGTCATACTTGTAATACTGCCTCCCTTTTTCTGGTTTCCCTCCATTATGATTGCCCTCCCCAGTTCCACCTGTGTCTTGTTTGTCACACCTGTGTCCTGTTTGTCACACCTGTGTCCAATCACTCCTGGTTTGTGTGTTTTACCATCTGTGTCAGTTTGTTGGCAGACTTCCCTGTGGATCTGTTTTATTTTTTTTGGTTGGATTTGATCTCTGACTTTTGATGGACTTTGTGTTTGTACTGGAAATAGTAGGCTCTACTTTTGTATTTGCCTTTTTGATCTTTTATTAAATAAATCATTTTGTTACACTGCTTTGGGTCCTCCACTTCTGTCTTTGAAACTCAGACTTGTGACAGAGGAGTCTTGCACCAAAAGTGTTTTCATTTTTGTATTTATTCAAACTATTGCACATTAATTTTTGCTTATTGCACAGCAGGCCCCCTTTCCAGTACGGGTAGAAGTCATGAGAACTTTCTTTAAAACAAGTACAGCCCTATCAAAACATAAAATAGTGTGTTTCAAATAAAAATCTAACTTTCACTATCCTGGATAGAAAAACAATCATGAGTATTAAAATGAACTGTTCTATGGACTCAATTTACTAGTACTTGATGGAAACTTATCCTAATTAGCAGACTGCCCATGGAGCCACAATATTTCACAAAAACAAATCAATTACATTTAGCTTATGGCAAGACTTTGGGATTACGCATCTAGCTCACATTATTGAAGACAACTCAATGATACCGTATGAAATCCTTACAGACGGGTATTGGCGTCCTATAATGCTCACAACTGACACATTGTGTCATATGTTCAGACTAAGTTATATTGTTCTTATTTCAATACTTCTTTCACTTTTTCTTAGAACTACTGACTTCCCTCTCATTTCAGGTTCCCTCTCATTTCAGGTTCCCTCTGCTGCCCTCGTGTGTCTTCCACCTGTTTCACAGTCCTCCTCAACCCTACTGTGTCAGCGCCTTGGTCCCAGCTGAATCTCATCACTAATCAGCCCAGCTGTCCTCCCTTGTCTTAATTACCTCATGTATATTTAGTCTTTGTGCTCCTTACTTTCTGTGCAAGTTTGTTTCAGTTCCTTGTGTGAGTAGTGGTCCAGCCTTTATTTTACGTCATAGACTCTCTTGTGAATGACCTTTGACTCAATTTTGGACCTGTTTTTGTCGAGTCTGACACACTGACTCAAAGATCAAATCAGCCTGTTAAGTAACACTTTGAAACTATGTAATGAATAAAAGACCTCCTTAAGATGTTTTAAATGAAGGAACAATTACTTATAGGGGTAATCTTTGTTGGTCATGCTCCTCCTCTCACCAACTGGAGCTCTTGTTTTGCTGCTGGGTGATGTGTGGTGAATGTGGGGGCTGGTCACTTGATCCTCTGGTGGACCAGTCCAGCCTCACCCCTCAGTGCCTTGTTGGCATTATAGTGGTAATTGTTGCAATCTATGTAACATTGTGGTTAAGATAATTGCTCATACACTTATAGTATATATTGCACTGCCTTCATAGTTTTATACACCATTGTCCTTGATATTTATCTAACTTGAAAATGTTGTAACTATTTTAGGCTATCATCATTATTCCTATTTCCTTGTATATAAAGTAAACTGTAAAATATTACAATATATTTGTTAAAGTGCTCTTACGTACATCAACAGCACATAGTAAAATAAAATATAGAAGTTATATGATGACTGTTGAGCACTGCCTCCTGCTCTGGCTTTGTCATTCAGTTACATTGATTATATAACATCTACTTCTATTCAAACAAACATTTAATATACATTTATTCTACAACATTTTATACACATTTAAATCTGTTTACGTAGTACAGATAAACAATACTTTTTACATGATGTTCATATCTGTTACCTAAATTATATAAGGAACTTTTTGCTATTTTATGACTTAATGTGAGTCTTTGAGTGTGAATGTTTGTATGTTTTTATGTTACTGAGACTCAACAAAAGTTAATTTTCTGTCACTGTGATTAATATTTTCACTCTTGGAATCTTTGAATCTTAAACATTGAGAAGTATAGATCATTTCGATCAAGTGTATGAAGAATATTTCTACACAGAGTTATGATTTAACAGATATGAAGAGAAAACAGAAACATGTATAGATGGGTGAGTGTTTCAGCTATTTCTAAGCTGAAGTTTAGCTGAGCTCTGACCTGTGTTCAACTTTTCTGGTTTCTACAGGACTGATTCGGGGCTAGCTGTGTTCATCCATGCTTGCTATGATTTTTACACCATCCATCTTGTCTTCAGAACTGTAGGTTTCTTTCTTCAGGAAAAATGCGACAAATAATTCTGAATAGATTTCCAACAGAGTGAGTCAAAGCTCAGGTTTTTTTTAAAATATTGTTGCTCAGTAAAGACAACACAGAGGTGCCCAAGCTGTGGAATGAAGGATGAAGAGCTGAAAACATCCGCTCTGGAGCTGATTCCCCTGTTGTCCTGCAGAGAGCTCAAGGACAGGGTATAATTTCACTCAAAGATCAGAGGGGCACTAGTTACAATAATTGATACCTTGGAGGTGGTGGTTGAGTTGTGCAAGAAAAGCTGCTGTACATTGATGTAATGTAGCTATTCCATGATCTCCTTCATTAGTGGTCTGACTTGAGATAAAGAACCGAGAACAGTGAGGCTATTTGCTGCAAATCATATTTTTCTATGCCACCATGGAGACCGGTTGCAAGTCAAAGGTAATCATTTAATTTAAAAAGTATCTAAATATGATGTGGCTAACAGTGTAGGATCATTGCAATATTTATTAATTTTCTTACTAAAAATTACAGAGATGATTAAAGCTCTCATTTAACACTGTGAAGCCTTTGTACCATGTAATGTTTTATACATTGGAAAGACTGTGCAGTGTGTGTTTTAGTCTTTAAGCCTCTAATTTACTATCAATGTTTGTAATGTTATTCTAGAACTGATCTTCCATTAGACAATAAACATAGATAGTAAGTAACTTCACACTGATGGCTTGTGATTTTTCCTTTTGAATAATAATGCCATTTTATAGATATGTGTAAGTGTAATACTGACAACAAAGAATGTTAGATTTCTTTTAGCACTGTTTATTGTTGTACTTACATCTTCTTTAAAGCAACTTGATTTATTTCTCAAGCCAGCTGGTTATCTCAGTGCACCAGTTCAATAAATGTATAGAATTTAACAGGTACCCCTACCCTTCCATTTTTGTGCTGTCACAGAGCAATTATAGTATGATGATAACCATTAGCCACCTGGTAGCGCCCCTATAGACTCCCTGTCTCCTTCTGGCACTCTTTAATCGCAGCTTTACCTGCTGGTTTAAAGGATAGAGTTTGCTTAAGTGTTGAAATGACAAACATGCATGCAGGGAGACACATATGAAAATGAAAAGAAAGACAGTCAAAACATGTTTTAAAGCTGACCAGGGTATGTAGAGAAATGTATATCAGTCAGAAGTTTATTTTAACTGTTGAGATCCACCATTACCATTTTTTTTATCATTTACTTCCTTTAATAATCATTGATGTCGCTTGTAGATAATCTGAAGACTTTTTGTGTGATTTTTAACTTGTCCACAGTTACTGGAAAACATTCATCTGTTGTATTTACACCACTTAAATCATATTCCTGTCACAGTACTTGCTCCATGACATCTGTTTGCATGGCAGTGTGTGTGTTTCATTTATTTTCAGTTCAGAGTTGGGGTTTTTTTTGTGAATGCTGAGTGTTTGCTGTGTTTATTGCTTCCCCATCTCCCTTCCAGCCTGTCACCTTCACTCTTCTTTGCTCACCAGAAATGGACCTGCAAACAACACACTTGCCCGCCATCAAGCAATCAAGTACTCCTACAAGAAGATTGTTAGGCCACTCGTGGTTTGTCTGGGTCGCAAATCCAGCTCAAGCTTAGGCTAGTTTCCTGCCTTTGAGACTATACTATTTGTTTGCCTGCCTGCCTCAGCGTCTTACACCTGTTTTTCTTGTTTTCAGGGCAATCTGCCTCACCGCCTACAAAGGCCCGCCAGCCAGAAAAACTTCAAACAGCAAATGCACCCTGAAACCAGCCTTTTTTCCTCTCCTCCGACACAGACTAAGGCGGCTGCCTCCTCATTACCCCCAAAGTACCATGGGTGCCCTCAATTGAAAGGTATGATGAGATCCCAGATTGTGTCATCCATTCCTCATCCAGTATGACCCTGTGTTTGAACAGGAGCCATTGTCATCTGAATCACATTCCTCATGTACCTCCTACAAGGCAAAGAACTAGCCTGGGACACAGCAGAGTGAGAGAAGAGGTCCTCAGTAACCTGGTCCTACTCAGCCCCACTTCAGAGATGCGTAAGGTGTTTGATTCCTTGTCAGTGCTGGTCTCATCTGGCCCTGGACTCTGTCTCTGGTCTACCTGTCTCTGATGGTAACACTGTGATCCTAACTGTTGTTGATCAATTCGGTAAATCTGCAAACCACCTGCCTATGCCTAGCTGCATCCTGCCAAGGAAACTGCTGCCATATTGATGAAGAACGTCTTCCAGGTCCAGGGCCGCCCTGTGATATTGTTTCCGTCAATGGCCCTCAGTTCACTGGGAAGCCTTTTGCTCAGCCATACTGTAGGTGCCACCATCAGCCTTACCTCTGGGTTTCATCCACAAACTAGTGGACGAGCGCAGAGAGTGAACAAGAAACTCTAGAAGACTTGCTGTTGCCTGGTGTGCCTGCTTCCCAGTCCTCCCAACTACCTTGGGTAGAATATGCCCATAATATCCTGCCATGCTCGGAAACAGATGTGTAACCATTCCAGTGCCTGTATTGTTATCAGCCACCGCTCTTTCCATCTCAGGAAAAGTCTTTCCATACCCCATCTGCTAACTAAACGCTTTGAGACATGGTATGGCCCTTATCTAAGGATCTGACTTTAAAATCTGATGCCAAGAAACTGTCTACTAGATTCATTGGCCCCTCTATTGTTGAGAGAGTTATCAACCCCATAGTGGTCTGCCTGAAACTCCAAACTCCAACCAGAGATTTTATTGTTACTTGCAGTTGCATCCCTTCTGTTTAATCTGCAATCTGATGCTAATAGTTGTTCATTGCTACTGGTTGAGGAATGAAAACCTTTACGTGTGCTGAAATTATTCAAATGGGAGCCATAATGAGCGTCAAGATTGCCTTGAATTTGGCTAAGTTTTTGAAAAAGATGCAACTGTTGGCCAGCTTAAAAAAACTTACTTGTAAGCATGCTACTAGCTACCCAGACAGGCTGGAGAGTTGGATAGATCACAAAAATGTATAAAAAATAGGTTTGAGATTCTTCTTCTCTTCTTCTTGAATAGCTTGTCACCATGATATGAGTGTACTTTCAAATGTGTTTTTGTATTTCTTATTGAAAACCAAAAGACACAGAGGCCTTTCTGATGAGAGAGAAGTTTATGCGGAGAAATTATTCCAAAATAGTTTGTCTCATAAAAGCATAATTCGTTTTTAGCATGTGCTGTTTTGTGTGTTTCTAGTCATTCAGAAATAAGTTAATCAATGAAACTTGAAGAAAGTGTTGTTTTGAGATTCCCAGGCTGCGTTACATTAACTCTGTGTGAAGACAAGCTAGCCCATGATTCCTGCATATTTCTTGGGGACTTAAACAGCAGTTGAGGCTGCCCCCCCTCTATTTTTGACTAAGGCTAAGACCGGAGTTAAAAGGACATATCCAGCTGTTTTGGGACAGAGGGTTCATTTTTTAACTGCAAGGCATGTTTTTGCAAGAATCAGACTACTGTAGCAAGGTACATTTTGCAATAACTCATGAATTTGTTAGATGAAAAAAACATGTTCTCTCTGGATACATTTTTTTTGGCTTATTGAGTATGAGTTATTTTTCCATTGATTGCTTCATCAAGGCCTATGACACCCATAGATAGGAAAACTGATTGACTGTGCACCCAGTGGTGCACTGCTGTGACAGAGTTGTGTATTGTGGCTTTACAAGGAGTCACATTTTGTTTGAAGTTGGTCTTTTACTGCTGGTTTATGCTCAGTGTGCTAATGAGCTCTTCCACGTTGCAACAGAAAATGGAAGAGGGGCGGAGTTAGAGCGACGTGTAGTTCAGTGGCCAATGAAAAGGGCCCTGTATTACCAGTAGTATTTATGAACAGTTATGTTAAGCAGCAGATTAGACCAGGACTGGGGAGATGCAACAGCAGGTGAGTAGGTTTGGTTATTAAACTACTTCCAACATCAAGTTTAAAAGACTAAGGCAAGCCTTGTTTTGTACTATTTATTTTACTTGTTTTATCGGGCATCCTATGGGGCAGAAAATACCAACAGAAAACAATTTGAGGCAAATGATGAGGATAAGGTTGATGTTTATTTCAAAGGATGATTTGTGAGACATTTAGAATGTATGGATAAATATATTAATAAATGACATCTGCTATAGGAGAGCAACTAAGGAAGATGCAGTCATAGATAAACTTGGGATAAACTAGGATATGAATCTTATTAGCTAGTAAATTTTTATTCCAGGTAGATATTTTCTTTGCACATAAATATCTGAAACGGGTAGCTTATGTTATTGAGTGTGTGTGATACCTTTGGTGTATATACATTTTATTTTACTTCACTCTTTTTCCCTGAGCTCTGACCATGCATTTTGGATATTTGTTTATAACAGTTTCTAAAGAACAGCTTTATAACAGTTCTGTCGGACAGACTAACATATAAATAATATTTGTGTTTGTTGTTGTACTTGCAGATGTGGAGGATGATTTCCCAGGTGTCCCTGTTTAGGTCGCTATGCTGCCTGCTGTTAATGCCAGGTTAGTCTGAGCAAAATACTTTCTACTAATGTTTTATTGCTTTCAACTGACCCATATGAAGTAGTTGAAACCATACCAATAAAACATATAATATCATATGTAGTTGCCTCAAAATGTGGTGTAGAATGAAGGATTTTGTTGTTGGTGTTATGTGTCTAACACTGTATTAATTTTTTTGCCTCATTCAAGTTTGGCTAGAAGCAACATCTCTGGTGAAAGTAAAGAATCTCGGAGGTATTTCTCAGCTTCTTGCATATTGTTAAAAAAAATCATTGAACTAAAAAAATGAACGGTTTAGATTAATGTGTAATCGTTTTACCATCACACTAGAACAGTGAACATATTTCCATTTGTATTTCACAGGAGTTCTATTTCTACATACCACTGCTTAGTCTTGAAAGAAAAAAGCTTTCCAAAACTTTTTTTTTCAATCATTGATTTACATTTTTTAAATCATACTTCAAATCACAAGTGGTTTTTCTCATTTTTATTCCTGACACTTTATAACTTTACAGGAAGTTCAGTAAGCATTGACTCTGCTCAGGCTCACGATTTCTTGACAAACTCTCGACCTAAGAGGAACATTGACCCAAAGTGGCACAGAGGGAATCCTGATTTTCAGTCCTATTACCGCTTCTACAACAGCATCGGACACATCGAAGGAGTAAGTGGAAGTTGATTGGCTATTTTGATATTATGTGGTTCCACTTAGATTACACCATTACTCTCAGATCTTCTTCCTCTCTGATTTGTTTTGCTGTCTTCCCCTCAGCTCTATGAAATCGACAGGATCCGGATGTTGTATCAGCAGATGCGTCACTTAGAGGTAACCTATGGGCCAGATGCCTCCAGTTACCAAAATGTCTTGGGTGTGCAGACCACCACTGAAGCACCAACAACTACCACTGAACCTCCTCCACCTCCCACTACCCCAGCCCCCACACCAGACCCTCTGGAGAACGCTCAGAGGATCTATTTATGTCACCCCAAAGACCCTCTATGCAAACCTCAGATCGTCTACCTGCCAACAGGGGCTGTTCCAGTTTTGTGTGACCCACGCCATAACCCCGCCTGCAGGCCTAAAACAGAGGAGGAGATAAAAGCTGCTGCTCCCCCAAAACCAACAGCACCTCCTCCTGCTCCTCCCGCTCCCAAAAAGTCAGTCCCACCTCCCCCTCCTCCTCCCCCAATCACTGCTAAAGGTATGGAGTACGACTGTGACCCATACTGGGACCCTGACTGTCTCATTGATCACCCCCCACGCCCTGAGCAGGAAGCAACAGCACCAGAGGCACCTGCTGAGGAAAAAGTGGTAGAAGAAGTAGCAAAAGTGGAGGAAAGTGCCCCTGCAGCAGCCACCCAGAAACCCCTTTACCCTTTCTTTGATCCTTATGATTTCAAACGGGATCTTTATAACCCCTTGAGTTATGTCGAGCCAGCTGCAGAAGAGTAGAAACAAAGTGCCTCAGAAATTAAAGCTTTCTATTAAGGGTCTGATGACAAAATGACATCACAAGCCCAAATAATAGCAGGACTTTGCACAAATCCACATTAAAACCAAAATGTTCTATTCAAACCATGTATCGATCGATCAAATGTTTATAGGACAGACATGTAAAACATTTTTATATGCCTGTAATTCTTTTTCATGACAAAACAATGTTTGATTGGATGTTCTTAAAAAATGCGCAATAAACTTTTGTAAAGAACAAAACAGTTAAAAAGAATAAAAATATTTTGGTAATGGTGATATTTATGTTCTCATGTTTCATTTTATTTCAGATTGATCTTAATTTCTTACACTATTAGAATTATTTTCTTCACATAGTTTAAACAGCCACAACAGGTTACTTAGAAGATTACGAGTTAAAATATTCACGATACAAAATATACAATTTATAAAAAAAACTATATTTGAACTGACTACCAAATTCCACTTACATGTAACTCTCTCATTGATAATAATTAAGAACTAAACTTTCTATTCATGACAAATTCCACCATGCACAGATAGGGAGAATTAGCTAGACCACAAGGTATTAAAGGGAATTTATAATCGGGATTGTTTTTTCCAACTGCTGTTTGAAATGTCAAGAATGTTTTTTTTTTCTCTATTATTGTTGTTCAGATTAGAAAACTTTATTGATCCCCAGCGAGGAAACTCATTTTTCACCTGGTCAGTTCATACACACAACAAACAATATCGACAGTGCATCACAGTACACAAGTAAATAAATAACAAACAATTATGAGGAATTATGAAGGTCAATTATGATTAGGCCTAAATTCAAGCTGCCTTCACCATTTCAAAGGCACCTTTTAACTTATCATTTAGTATCTAGTATTTAGCCTACTTGCACATAGCTCTGTATAAATATATATATTTATTTCTCGTTTACTGCACATAGTTCTGGTTACATCTGTTTACATCTGTTAGTCCAATCACTGTCCACTTATATCTACTCCTTTATATTTTGTATTTTTAAGTTAAGTTTAAGCTTTAAGTTGTATTTAAATTGACACTTTATATTTAGGTTAAAATGTTTCGTACTTGCACTCTTGTTAATTTACTGCTCTGTGTGCCTTTGAATTGCTCCCCGGGGACAAATAAAGTTTTTTGAATTTGATTTTTTTCTTATACAAAATGTTTTTGTCTGAATGCAAAACTTAATTTTTATGGCCTTATTACCTAGTCTTAAAAAAACAACCAGGCCTCGTAAGTAGCCTATGAATAGACAGAATATATCTACTATCATTAACTGTGTTATACATTTTGTGTGAGAGTGTGTTCTGTCCGCCAGATGGGGGCGGTAGTACTCTTCTCTTCTTCTTCTTCTTCGCCCACCGCCGAAGAAGAAGAAGAAGAAGAGCGCAGCGGAGTGAACTCCTGTCTCCTTCCAGCATCATCAGTCTTCTTCACCACCATCACTTCTCTGTGGCCTTAACCCCCACCAAACTGCATTGTCTTGTTGGCTGACGACTAAAATCTAACATCAGGTATCTCAGGTATTTACTTTGCCTGTACAATTGTGTCGCTTTTAAACGCATTGGTCAACAGGACGATAAAGCGGAGAGGGCGTTGGTTTTCCGATGATCCCGTTACTCTCTTCTTGTAACAGCAGGCCGGCTGCCATGGAGATTAGCATGCTAACACGGATGAGCTAGCTGTCTCTGCGGACATTGAGGTCCATTAGTTTGATTATAAAATACATTGTTTGACATTTGAATATGTTTGAAACAGGATAAAGAGTCCCAAAAAAAAAAAAGAATTTGGTTAAATAAACAAAAACACAGTGAAGAAAAACAAGGTGAAATGGATTTTTGTTGTTTTTTTCCATCAGTCAGTGTGAAGGTGGGTGGAGGAGTGGGACTGGAGCTTTTCTGTTGTCCAATTGTTTATTGACAAAAACAAATAATAAGACATGGAAATTAACAATGTGTTGTTGCATAGAATTTATACTAAAAGCTGCTAGTTTTTACTTATTGTATATGCATGCAAAAAAAAGGAGGAGTTTAAGGAGCAACTGAATAAAGTGGTTCTTTATCACCTAGCTTGATATCTTATAATTTGTATATTTTTGGAATAAAAAAAGCCATTCATGGTTAGCCGTGACATAATGACAGAAAAAACGGATAGAGAGGACATTGTTATGAACAGCTGGCTTGGATTCACATGTTGCAGTATGACAGGCCCTGGGCGAGACATCGAGGATTACACTCAGGATATTTGTAGAGTTTGTTAGCTTGAGGTCACAAGTCTGAGCACAACTTTCTTTGCAAAACTATATTTTGTGGCGCTATGCAGACTGTCTTAATGTGTCATGAAGGCCTAAGAGCTGTTGAATATGTGTTGACATCTCAATAAAAACACTCATATCAAGTAATACCTATTTTATCAGCTGTTGTATTTAACAGTCCTCTTTTTAATTCCTGTACTTTGTTTTAATTGTGATTTAATGTAAATTGTGTTAATGGTTTGAGCCTTGTCAACAATTACCCAAACCAAGCTCAGGGGTTGTTTAATAGATTAGTGCTGGATTATACAGTTGTGTTCGCAGTAACTCAGAGCAAAGGAAGCAATTAAATTATTTTAATATTTGAAAAAAATGTCATAATTCACAGATCCTTTACTAGAGTGTTTGTCTCTTTCTCTGCCATAAAGTTCAGTAGCAGTTCAGGAACTGTTACGCTTGTCTTCTGTATATGCTTAAGGATAAAGAGTTTCTGATATAACCAACACTGATGTTTTAAAACTGGTCCTATATGATGAATGACAATGAGTCATGTCAATGTAAAGGCCATTTCCCAGCCTTTCTGACCATGTATACGTCAAATAATGAAGAGATTTTAATTATTGTATATTTTTATGGAAACATCTGTTTGTTGCAGCGTTACTAAGCCTATTTAGACTTATAGTTGAGGATCCTGGGCAGCTGAGTGAGACAAATACATCAACTGAAATAAAATGGCTTATTAAAACAAGCAGTGAGGATTTATTGAAGAGTCTCTTCATCGTCCTGTCACATGTTCTATTTCCATTACAGGATGTCTGACAAGAGTGAGCTGAAGGCTGAGCTGGAGAGGAAGAAACAACGGATCGCCCAGATTCGAGAGGAGAAGAAGCGGAAAGAAGAGGAGAAGAAAAAAAAGGACGTGAGTGTTGGAATCTAGAACTACCACCCTTGCAGAACAGTCTGCTGCTTTGTTTCTAGCCTGTTCTGTGTTCTTGCAGGGAGACTCGAAGCGAGCTGCCGAGTCAGGGGGTGGGTCTTCTGCTGGCCATGAAGACTCTGACCTGGAGAGGAAGCGGAGAGAGACGGAGGCTCTGCTGCAGAGTGTCGGCATCAACCCTGACATGCCTCACGGTAAACTCAAAACACCAGCATGCCTCTGTATTTTATCCTTCACTTTCTCTTATCTCCCACTGTTTTCACGTTGTTTGCTTGACTGATTCACTGTGTTTATTAATGTCTAAAGCTCTAACTTTGTGGTCTGGCACGATTTCCGTCACTTCCCCAACCCCACCTCATCCAATATATGAACATTTTACACAACTGTTTTGTGCATGACACCTAAACCTGCCTGCCATTTATTTTCATTCTCTCTTCTCTCCCTTTTGTGTCTTTTTTCATGACCTCCCTACCGCATGCAAACTCATTCACACACTCACTCACTCAATCAATCATTGAAACTTCTCCCATTCATTTCCCCTCCTTGCTCCCTCTCTCTCCCACTCACTCACCCAATCATCCACTCACACACTTACAAACACACACACGCACTCACAGCTCAGCCCCTGAGGGTAGTAACAGAAGATACGTGTCTGTTTCACTACCTAGTCCCTGCCCCCATGTCTCCCTCCAACAAATCAGTGGGCAGCGATGCAGGAAGCCAAGATTCTGGGGACGGAAACGCTGGACCAAGGTCTGTGTGAGTGTGTGAGATGGAGAGAGAGATGGGGATTGGTTGCTTTTAGTCATTTTTTTTATGCAAAGTCGATTGTACCTGCATGCCAAATGTGTTTGTGGTAACATGGTGAATTTAACTTGATGAACTCTGACTTGTCTCCTCTTTGCCTTTTTCACCGGCATGCTGATGTTTCTCAATTAACACGTACTCCGTTCTTCTTCTTCTCTCTCTGTCTTTCTTCCTCTCTTGTTTCCTGTCCTTCCCTTCTTTAATTGATCTTATACTGCTTATCATCTGTGTTTGCTTTCATCCCAATGTCTTCCTCTTTTCATTCTGTCCGTCCTGTCTCTCTCTTACTAACACCGTCTGGTGGTTTGGCTGTATAAGGACATTGCATTGGGATCCTGACCCCTCTACTCTGCAACTCCACTCCGACTCTGAGCTCATAGGGTACTGCTCCTCTCTCCTTTAGCTTGTCTTCCAGCTTATTCAGTTTTGTGGATTCATCTTAGATTTGTCTGAATGTGTTATTATTATCTCTGTATATCATTATTTATGTCGCTACAAAAATCAGCATTCAGTCCTTTCATTGCAAATGTGTGTGTGCTTATTTTTACAATTGTGTGTGTGTGTGTGTGTGTTTAGACGTGGAGCTGTGAGGCTGGGCATGTCCAAAATGACCCAGGTGGACATTGTTCCGAAGGAAATGGTGTCTTACTGTAAAGAAACACAGACACCCACTGAGGCGCTGACACGCACTGATCAAAAAGCAGGTAAACAAACATACAAAACAGATAAAAGCCATGTTTTCTTAACCTTTTAGCTTGAAATGAATAAATGCCTACTCAAATATGTGTTTCAGATGAGGAAGAGGATGAGGAGATAACTGCTCCCCCACCAGCAGAGGACAACCAGGAGGAGAAAGATGATCAGGGTGAACAGCAAGAAGATGGTGAGAACAGTCAGACTATTTTTTCTTAAAGTAACAATTTTGACCAAATATCTGTCTTTACAAATATTTGTAACTACTAATCTGGATCTTTCCTGGTATTCTTCCTATTTAATGTTGGATTTCCTCTGTATAGACACCCCTAAAGAGCTGACAGAGGAGGAGAAGCTGCAGGTACTGCACTCTGAAGACTTCTTGTCGTTTTTCGAGCGAGGCAGCAGAATTGTAGAGAGAGCTCTGGCTGAGCATGTGGATGTTTGCTTTGACTACAGTGGCAGAGATCTAGAGGATAAAGAAGGGTGAGGCACATTTCAAAAGAAATGTACACTCGATTGAAGTTAAATAAAACTGATAACAGGGCAGTCAGAATTGATACGCATTTTTTTTCTGTCCCTCCTAGTGACTTGCAGGCAGGTGCAAAGTTAGTGTTGAACAGACAGTTTGCAGACGAGCGCTGGACCAAAAACAGAGTGGTCACCTGTCTCGACTGGTCTCTTCAGGTGGGTCAGAACACAAACACAGACAGTGAAGATCTTCATGTCGACTAAAAATGAACTCTCAATACTTTTCTAATTTTTTTTTTTACTCTTAGATAATTCTTGCCTTGTCTCACTGTTCCCTCTTCTCTATATCTAAACATGGCTGCTGCGTTCCTCTCAGTACCCTGAGCTACTGGTGGCCTCATACAACAACAACGAGGATGCTCCCCATGAGCCAGACGGAGTGGCTCTGGTCTGGAACATGAAGTACAAGAAGGGCACACCTGAGTACATCTTCCACTGCCAGGTGCTTTGGAATTCTTTTTTTTTTTTTATATCTACCACTACTAAAGTTTCTGGAAAGAAGCAGATACTTATCAATTGTTTTATTTTCTTCCTCTAGTCGGAGGTGATGTCAGCCGGATTTGCCAAGTTTCACCCAAACCTGGTGGTGGGTGGGACATACTCAGGACAGATTGTCTTGTGGGACAACAGGAGCAACAAGCGCACACCTGTTCAGAGAACTCCACTGTCTGCAGCTGCACACACAGTAATGAAATGAATGTCTTCTTTTCAGCTGTGTCGTTTCTTTTAGCAACCTGTTTGCTTTTAATGCACATGTTGATATATGGCTGACTTTTCCTGCTGTGTATATTGAATAAAATAATATACAGTATATCATAAAACTTCTGTTACTGTGCTATCTTCTGTGTTCAGCATCCAGTCTATTGTGTGAACGTGGTGGGAACCCAGAATGCTAACAACCTGATCAGCATTTCGACTGACGGTAAAATGTGCTCCTGGAGTCTCGACATGCTCTCCCAGCCACAGGTATGTTCAACCTGTATGGATGATGTCATGAGTATCAGCTGGTTTGTCCAAGAGTCTTGAGTCTGTGTGTGTTTTGGTACCTGCAGGACAGCCTGGAGCTGGTTTTCAAACAGAGCAAAGCTGTGGCTGTGACCTCCATGGCCTTTCCTCTGGGGGACGTGAACAACTTTGTGGTGGGGAGCGAGGACGGCTCAGTTTACACTGCCTGTCGCCACGGGAGGTGGGTGCCTTTTTGAACTTTGTCCTCATTACAAACAAATGTCTTCCTGTATCAAGGTTTATAATCAGTTTATCAGAAAGTTAAAACAACAGTGTGACTTATTTATTGGAAAAGGATAATCAGTAAAAGTCCTCACTGTTGTTTACATGTGTGTGTTACAGTAAGGCGGGTATCACAGAGGTGTTTGAGGGCCATCATGGTCCGGTGACCGGGCTGAGCTGCCACAGTGCTGGAGGACCTGTTGACTTCTCTCACCTCTTCATCTCCGCCTCTTTTGACTGGACTGTCAAACTTTGGAGCACTAAGGTGAGACATCTGAAGTATTACACAACATATGATACTATAAGCTCCATGGTGAGTCTATTTTTAAAAATTATTGTTATTTTTTACATTTAAAAATGTCTTCCTCCTGTTCTCCTGTTCAGAGTACCCGTCCATTGTACTCATTTGAGGACAGTTGTGACTATGTCTACGATGCCATGTGGTCTCCAACACACCCTGCTCTGTTTGCTTGTGTGGACCTTGCTGGACGCCTTGACCTGTGGAACCTCAACAATGATACTGAAGTATGAACATAAACGCCTTAGTCCTTCATTGCGCCCCTTTTAAAAGGATGGTTTGACAGTTTTTGGAATGAGGTTATTTGCTGTTTTACCAGGAGTTTAATGAAAGAGTTGATTCTCTCATGTTTATATTTTGAATATGCTGCAGGAGTCAGTAGTAACTTATCTTAACAGAAAGACTGTAAATGGGGTAGATGACCAGTCTGATTCTATCAGAAGGTACCAAATGGATTAATAATAAATAGTATTTTATCACAACAAGAAAACCTACTGGATCCAAAAGAGTGTGTTGGTAAATCTTGTCATCTAACTCTTGACAAGAAATTTGCTTATTAGCCTTATAAGCCAAAATCCTTGCTTCTATTAGAGCTGTTATTTCCCCCCTAGGTTCCCACAGCCAGTGTGAGTGTGGAGGGAGCTCCAGCGCTGAACCGTGTAAGATGGGCTCACTCAGGCAAAGAGATCGCCACTGGGGACTCTGATGGACAGGTGCAGGTCTACGACGTAGGAGAGGTGAGATCCCATCATTTACTCAATAAATGCTCCTGGAAACAAATAATATAAACCTGTATGAGATTCCAGATTCATGACATGAATTTGGTATGTTTTTTTTTTTTTTTTTATCTTCCTACAGCAAATCTGCGTACCCAAGGCTGATGAGTGGACGCGCTTCGTTAGGACCTTGGCTGAGATCAATGAGAACCGAGATGAAGCTGAGGAACTTGCTAATGTGTGATTGTTACAATCCTCACACTGACAACCGCCCATCATTTCTTCTCCAATACACAAAACACCTGAAGCACACTACACCACATTTGCTTCCAGCTTTGTCACCCACTACATGATTTGGCCTGAGGAGATGTGCAGAGCTAGAAGGGATTGAAAAGACAGTTTTAGAAAAGTTCAGGAAGTTGTTGTTTTTTTTAAAGCGTCTTTAGGAGTTTAGAGTATGTGTTGGAATAAGTAATGTCATGTGTAGCAGTAGTATTACAGAACTACAGTTATGTGGTTAAAGTGGAATTCAAGGGAAGTGGTTTGTAGCCCAGATGTGGCTGTCCACTCTAAACTTCTAGCTTTGATATCATCCTCAGGGCTCCAGAAACTGCTCTTCTCCTGAGGCCTCAACCAACTCAGCCCTTTTTTAAATATGCAAACCTTTGTACCTGCACCTTTTTATTACCATTTGAGTGTTTTTACATGTGTTCATTTTTTCCGGACATGCTTTTGCACCTGGACGGCAAAGTGTTTCAACCAAGTGACAAAAGAAAAGCTGACATATCACTATCCACACAGCAGCACTTAATGACTAAACGACAGGTGTGCTTACTGTACATGCACTCTGGCCTGTGCAGGAGTCTGTCACTATATTTGAACCACTACAATATTTAATATTTATTCTGGTGGTTATACTTATTTAAATATTTTGTGTATTGTTTAATTGCTGCTTTGTACTAAAGCTTGAGTAGTACATTCCTAAAATAAGCACTACAAGTGTTTTTACCAGGCAAACTCTCTTCTTTAAGAGCATATAAATAAACCACATGAAGTTTTCAAAGGGGATGTAAAGCGGGTGTTGAAAACTCTTCCATCACTGCAAATGAATGGATTTTTATCATTATTTTTTCCGTCCAGTTTATCTTTCTTCCCAGGATGCAGCAGTCTAACCTCACCAGCCTGGTTTAACCGTTCAGCTTCAAAAAATGCTTCTCTTTCATGTGTAGAATGAGCTAAAACATGTACTGTAGCAACCATGTTGGATAGAACATGAAGATCAGTATTCTGCTTTGACTCAATGTACTGTTCTCTTTCCTGTTACTGTTCCTCATACAGTCTAAGGTTGCTCTTTTCCATTGGAATAAAACTCTAGACATACTGTTAAAATTAAAACCATATGGATGATTTATTTCAATAAAATACAATGACTAAATTCAGATACATTTAATTTATTAACCTAATTCTCTGCTTATGATTCTTGTTTCGAAAGAAAACACTGGATTGAAAAGTTCTGTACATCAGTAAGAGTGATTCTCAAACACCAGGACTCAAGGCCCCACGTAGCCATAACATTACAGTAAATCAACATTACGACACTTTGTGTGGTAACATTTGTTTCACTGACTCCTGTTAATGTATTCTCAGTACAGTTATACAATATGTACAGTATATAGCCTCCTGTCTCAGCACCAAGCAGTAGTGTAGCCCCCCCCCCCACACACACACACACACCATGCTGACCAAGCTAATATTTTCTATGCCCTTCGTCCAATAAGAGAAGTCCTACTCATCAGACAGAAAAGAAATTCAAATCATATGTGCTACTCATGAAATAAAGAGGAGTGCTGAGACCCCACCTTATACAAATGCTTGAGGAAAAACAAAAAAAAACAAAAATGGAGTTGCCAGGAGCGTACAGCCACAGAAGATACAACAGTCTGGTCCTGTCGCCGTCTGCTCGCTTACATCCACAGCTGGTTTGAGACCAGTGCAGCACGCCTTCACCTTGTAGATTTACGAGCTGCTGTTGTTTGTTCCTAACTTAATGGCCCTCTATTTGTGGAGTGTATTTGACTTTGTGCGTGTTTTGCTTTGTGTATCTATCTAAGTGTCTGGCTCCTGGTAAGAGGAGAGTAGGGATGGCGTGGTGATACAGAGATTCAGATCTCTATGGGGCCTCAGCTGGCGTTGCAGTGACTGGCTCTGGGTGATGAATGGAAACCACCCCGGAGGACTTGAATTTGGGAAGATGGAGGCCAAATTTGTTCTCAACACCGGCAAAGGTAGCTGCAGCCAGACGGTAGCCCCCGACGTGGTCAGCATTTATGGGAGGAAGCTCTGAGATGCGAGACTTGGGTGTGGGATCGGATCCTGCAGGACGGCTGGAGAGATGAGGAGAAGATAGATGCATCAATTACAGAACAAATATTGGCATTTGTAATCATTTAAATATGATGTTTCAAAGCGATATTTATGTACATGTATGATGATTACATTTTTTATTGGAGTTAAACGGATCAGATTTGTGTTTGTCATATATGACTAAAGCAAGATCTTCTGTACTTTCACATTGACCAACAAGTGCATCCTGACATCTACTTTTTCAGTCCCAGCCCTAACAAGATTTTATTGGCTGTTTAATTAGGTTATTTAGTTATAAGGGCTACAAACGTTAGTGGCTGTTCTTGTTGTTCTTTTTGAAAAAAAGAAGATGATGAACTTACTGTCCTCCAAAGTCAACGTAGAACCACCGCTGTAGGAGCTCATAAGTCACAAGAGTCACCCCAAACTGAGGAGAGGACCGACACATACGGGCTGGGGAATAAAAAGAAACACATTTTCACAAGTTTAATTAAAAAAAACAACAACACATTGACTATGTGTGCAGCATTACACAGAAAACACGCACCTCCAGCTCCCTTCCACAGAGCCCTGAAGCCCTCCTCTCTCATGATCTTTCTGAAGCAATCGATCACTCCAGTATAGGAGGTCTGCCCGGCCCTCGCTGCAACCTGCAGACGTGTCTTGATAACATCAGCAGGTGTCACAAGAGAGGCTGCTGGGATACCTGGGAAGCAGAGTTACAAAGACGTCAGATGAGGCAAGTTACCTTAACATGTGTGAAAATGGACTGTGAAAAAGTAGCGGCTGCCTGCTTTTGATATTCTAAGTCACAATCTGAGGTTACCTGCAATCGCTCCAGCGGTGAGCAGCTGCAGAGCTCCCAGCCTGCCTTGCTCATCGGCCATCAGGGTCTTGAGATGGGCGTATGCAGGGAAATAGATGGCTGAGAAGGGGATGTCTCTCAGGAAACATGCTTTAGCACCCTATTGTGACACACAAACAGACTGATATATGAGACAGTGCTTGGAAGTAGTCGATGAAGGCAAAAGAGTGCATTAACGTTACAGAGAGTGAGTGCCAGTACATCTAACGGAGGACTTTTACACACACTGAGAGAGGACTTGTGAGGAGCTTTACCTTGTAGAGGCCAAAGAAGCCCAGGTCACGGACCACGCTGAGTGCACTAACTCGGGGTCCAGTGGTGATCTCGCCTGCCACCTGCAGGCGAATCTTCACAATCTCCAGAGGGTTGGTAAAAATCACCTGAGAGCCTCCAGCCTGGATAGACAGGGAGAAGAAAAGTTTGTTTCAACACCTCAATTAAAAAAAAGGAATCACTGCTCCTGCCTCGTAAATGTTTATAGCTGAGGGATGGGAGCCGTGTCTTGCTCATGAAAAGTGTCAAAAGTAAAAAAAGAGAAAGAAAGAAAAAGGGATCCTGATCAATATTACTTTGCTATTTCCTTGGAGGGTAAGGTGTTCTCGGCCAAAGTTTGAGTAAGGATGAACAAAGCTAGTAAAAACAAACAGAAAAAAAAAAAAACATGTTGTACTGGACAATGACATTTTAACCCTGGGTGCACTTTTGCATGGCAGCCCTGTGTTAGTGATGTCATTTAGATGACATCACTAACACAGTGAGTGAGTGATGCATGCAGAGATTCTCTCTAATGGCTTTTACAACTAAAGGAGGCACCAACTTTTAGTAATTGACAGCATCCTCACTTTTTTATTCTACTTTTCATGATGCATTCACACACAGATGGGGCAAGAAAACAAAGTGTTTGGAACTTACACAGCCACCAGCCATAACCTCAGCAAAGAAAGGAATTGTGTTGTCTTTCCCGGTGAACTTGTCTCTTACAAAGTCGTTCACCTGTTGGACGCAAACAAATCAGGGGTGAGATTATAGACTGTTTAAATCAAATAATGAAATCAGTCAATTAATGTCATTTCAGCTTTGTTGGTTTTATTGGGAGGGAGGGGGTGGGGTACTCACGGTCAGTTTGATGGCTTTCTCAGGGGCCACACCTATAAGCTGAGGGACCAGACCTATGGGGAGAATGATTGACATGAGGATATTTCCTAAGTAGTAACAGAACAGCAGAATCAAGGGAGGAGGAATAAACATTCAAAATACTAAGACTGAAGGTCACCTGACCTCAGTCAGTCAAGAACAACAAGGGAGTGATAAACAGGGAGGGACAGTTTGACAAAGGATAGAATAGTCCTGAAGAGGACCTTTCTGAAACCTCTCTCCCAGCTCTTGTGTTTATACAAACCAAACCCCCCCAGCATCTATCACAGGGATTCACTTCATGGTCACAAACTGTTCTGCCAGAATTTGGTTTTAATAAGGAAATAATTTTATCTACTTTAAACGTCTGCCTGGCACACTGAGCCTGCCTCTCTCTCCCCCATCTCTCTCCCTCCCCCATCTGTATACTTACTGAATGTAATGTAGCTATCTTAAAATATTCTGATACCATTTAAGTTAATAACTATATATTTTCCTGGAAGTTCCAGAGCTGCCTTGTCTTTGGGTTCCTCTGGATCGTCGGTGTGCTTAATGCTCTCATTGTCTCTACCCATCTCTTTCTTCCTGCATCTCCCTCTATCCCTCTCTCCTCTCTCCTCCCTCCAAGCACAGCACAGTTGCAGCAGATGGCTGTTATATATTGATGATATATTCATATATAATATTGAGTCTCAGTGAATAATATAATAAATACGAGTTAAGTCTAGTCCTTCTGTTTGTGTAAAGTGTCTTGAGATAACAATGTTAAAAACTGGCTCTGTAAGAAGAAAGATTGATTTGCTGATTCATCACTGGTGTATTGGCTGCAGAAAGGGAATCATTCAGGCACTGATTGAGAGCTCTTCCTGCCTACCTCTGTAGAAGCCGAAGGCGCCCTCGTAACGAAGGACCTTCTTAGCACAGTCGAAGCTGTTCTTGTACATCAGCTCGCCTACGAAGGATCCTGTGGACCTCTGGTTCTGCATACGAGTCTTCACCAAGTCGATGGGGTACACTGCAGTGGCTCCCGTAGCTATGTGAAAACACACGGGCTCAGACCAAATACTTTAAAAACAACATGGATTCTAGATATTCTGCAGCTGTGTGTTCACCTGTCTCTGGTCTCAAGATAACTCACCTCCAGCAATGGAGCCCAGGGTGAACCTGTAGGCTGACTCTGCAACCTGTAGCCACACAGGCCTGGAACTGTCCCCATGGGCCTGATGGTGAAAAAAAAAACACATGATATCGTTGTGAATTTATCACATGAAAACTGTTTGAATGTACAGTACCTGTCCATTATATTAAGAGCAGAACACAAACATCATACCTGTTTTTGACTTTCAACCAGGTGGTGTGGCAGACATCCTTCCTCCAAAGGAGCTATCCTCTCAATATCGATAAGATTCAGGCGCCTGATGCACACATATGTAGTTCTGTTATTAACATCAGGGTCTCATAGAGAACGTCTACTAGTTGTAAGAGTTTGGGTCTGACAGATTCAACCAAAGACTTTATAAGAAGAGCATAGTGAGGGTTACCCAGAGGGGGAGTGCAGGCCTGATAACTGGTACAGGATGTCAATTTCCATGGGAGTGATCTGTCCAAACTTGTTGGCACCATGAACAAACTCCTCTGTGGAAAAAGACAGCGATAAAAGAGTTACCTTTTATAATAACGTGGACATTCCTGGCAAACTCACACACACTTTTTCAGCTGAAAAGCAAAGATAGAACATCACAGCATTGTAGCCATCAGTCAATACCTTTTGTCACGAGTGTGTCCTTCCGCGTGCCAGCCAGCGTGCTGTAGATCTTGCGTATCAGCTCCATGTTGTTCAGGAGGGAGTTGAAGGCATTGAAGTACGAGAAGCTGACCATGTGGGAGGTGCTGCCACCGGCAGCCTGATAGAAGAAAAGTAGGGTATATCAGGTGCTAATTTGACTTTGAAAAAGATTATTTTTTTACATTGATCAAACTCTCCATGAGAAAGCCTGACCATACTGTTACAAATATCAGTGCGTATTGTCTGATATACATTTAAACTGGAGCTTTTATATTAAGTCATTATTGTAACTATTGTATGGTATTGTCTTTCAAACACTTTGTTGTGCCTCAATTGACCTTTTAAAGACTTCTTTACAATGGAAATGTGTATTATCACATTCCAGGCAAAATCTTAGAAGGATATCTGAGGGGGAAAATCTCAGTTGAATTAAGCTCTCTGCTAACAAACAAACCCAGCCATGTCAAGAAGTTTCACACATAAGAGAGGGAATGTTTGGAAACAATCTCCAAGAGAACATAGAGGATCCTGAAAGTAGCTTAAAAGATGGTAAGGATAGTGAAGACTGAGCCCAAGTTTTTAGGTAAGTGTTTATATATTGTTAACACCTCATGTAAAATTGAATTATGTTGCCACTAGCAAGTGATAGGCCTAAGCATCCCTTTTAATGAGGCAATTAGCCTCAGAATTTTTGCTACTTTAAAAAAATTGCCTGTTTTCAGCTTTTATGGTCGAGCTGCGAGCTATGAAGACAAAATCTAGAACACTTAGAGAAGTGATTATCTGAAAATAACTTTTCTCCTTCAGTCAATCTGAACTCAATCTTTCTGTGGCCAGAGTGAATAACTTGCGATGTACTGTCACTAAACTCTTCTTGTGTGCACACACTAACACTCACAGACACAAGGTTCTCCTCGACAAAGGGTGTGAGCATGTGGTGTCTGATGGTGGCCATGATGTCACTGAAGTCCATTGCAGAGATGACGCCATTCTTCCCTTTGTCCTTCTGGGCAAACGCTTGGCGTGCATGCTCCAACTGCAGCTCCTAAAAAAACGCCAAAAACAACAAAAACAAGCTTGAGTCTAAATAGATTCAAGAGAAAGGAAAAAGCAACAAACTATCAGTTTGTGTGGTGTGTAATCAGCTGACCTGCAGGAACTGGGTAAACTCCAGGTAGCTGAGGCATTTCTTGCTGTCGTGCCCAAAGTGCAGACGGATGAACTCACAGTCCCAGTTGAAGGGGATGTGGTGGTGCACTGTGGTCTGGCTGAAGATGTCCCGCACATTTTCTGCAGTACAAATAAACGTCAACATACATCCAAAAGAGGAATAAATCATATTGAGGACTACTTTCATAACCAAAAGTTGAGATGATTGACTTAAATGACATGGTGGGAAAAGCTTGGAGTGTGTGTGACATAAGACAGAAAGCAAAAGGTAGAAAGAACAGAAGAAACAGTGCATGAGAGACATTATGTAAGTCCATGTTAATGACTTAAACCGAGAATAATCTGGTTGACAATGTTGGGAAATTCTCTCTCCACGTGAACCAAATTAACGTGTTTAACTTGCTCCGATGACGCAGCGTGCACATGGATTGTTTCTGTAAACAATCTACAGTGTTACCTAGTAAGCTGGTTGCTGAAACACTTTTATAGTGTACTGTGCTCAGTGTTGACATCATTTTGTCTATGTGAGGTGAAGTCAAAGTTCAAGCAAAAACACACTGGCACGTACCAAAGGAAATGGTTCCAGTCCCAGTCTTGTCAAACAGCTGGAAGGCTACAATGAAGAGCGCATCAGGGGCACACAACACCGATTCAAAAGCAAGAAACTCCTGGTATGAGATCAGCCTGTCCAAGTTGCATAAGAGGTCAGAGAGAGCAAATATATACATGGTTAAACACTTTTTTTGGAGAGAGGCCAATACTAGATCACATAGTACTGCTTCAATACACAGACCAGAGCACCAAAAATCTAACTTTTCTCCATTCTTCATATTCAGCATTTTTTGCTTTCAATGAAAAGATTGTTGGATACAACTGACAAAATAAAAGTCTTGTGTGAAAAAGCTAATTTGCCAAAAACATCTCCTCAGCTCAGATTTAAACACAGTTCACGTAATCAGCAGAGTGTGTGCGTTTTCTTTTCCACACATCACTGTATACACAAACAGTCTGATGAATGAGAGTCATCGAGACATTTATCTTATCTGTAAGTTGCTATAATGTACAGCGCTGATCTGATATACCTCAATAAACTCTCAATTAGTGACAATAAGCTGTGTGCAACTGTGTGTGTGTGTGTGTGTGTGTGTGTGTGTGTGTGTGTGTGTGTGTGTGTGTGTGTGTGTGTGTGTGTGTGTGTTTTGGCGCACACTGTTTATGTGTCAGTAGTACGTACCCGTCCTTTGTGGTGTCAGCCACAGCAGCAATGAGCTGAACAGTTTTGGGATTGTGGTGGATCTGTGTGTTTAGTCCAAGATACTTCTGGACAAAGTCCCCTGGGGTCATAAACTTTTCTCCATCCTTGTCCACAACACTGGCATACTAAGGAGAGAAAGAAATCATTCACGTCAACCTTGACACTCACCCTTCAGCACCATTTGTACTTTTCCTAAATGACAACAATGTCAAACAACAAAAAATAAACTACAACGCCATCGCTTGCTCGTATCCGTTTCCCTCTGCAAGTTGTAAAGAGTTATTTACATAACTAAGACTTAATCCTTCTCAGGAGCATGGCTTACAATCAGCTTTTTTAACCCTCACGGTGTCCTTGCTAAAGGCCAGTTTAGTCCGTGTTTAGTCATGCATTGAGACACAGTGCAGCAGTATTACTGTTGCTTCCTTATGGGTTGAAAAAGGGTCTTTACAGATCATTCTGGACGGATGATCAGTTTTATTATGAAGCTTTTGCTTAATTTAAAAGACTGCAACTGAATTTAAAATAAATCTTAAATGCAACCTACTTGTTGCTAAGGATTTAAAAAGGCTGCATTTTAACAAGTTTATATTCTTTATCTTTAAACATCTGACATCATAGTAGATGAGCAATTTCACTTTTTCTCATGTTGCCTTTTTTAAGATTCGGACTGTAACTGCTGTAGGTTATATAGTGTCAGAAGCTGAGGGCGTACTGCAAGACCACTTCACGGAAGATTATATATTGCACCTTATTGCATGCTACTAGCTTCCTCTTTCATTGTAAGCCAACTATGTTAAAGGTGCAAGTCTTGAATAAAGGTGTTCAACTTAAATGTATTTAAGTTAGCGGCTTTTATTTTATTTCGATACAAACCTGATTCATGCCGCACCTAAGAAAACAAGGTCACTGATCTTGCAGTTGTAGCATGACATGTCAGAAATCTACTAGCCCACACTTTTGCACGCATGAGCATGCACAGTTTCACTAATGTCTCTGGGCAAAGCTTGTTAGATATCTGACTTACGTATTTAAGAGTCCAGGCAACTGCTGGCCAACATGACAATCACACAGTGGATCACAAACTCAGCATGCAGCAGCCAACGGAGAAATGCAAAGGTTAACCAAAAACCCCCACTGTTCTGTACAGTCACTCATGACACCTCAGTCAGACACAGACCGGTCTGGATGTGTATCCTCTGACAATAGCAATAGCCTTTTCTCTGACTCTCTCTCTTTAAATACACAACATGAGCACAACTGGTTAACCATGATTAATAAAACGTAACGCTTGAGCTGCACTAGAAGGAGTGAAACAAACTTTTCTGCTTAAGAAGCAACTACTAGACAATAAAATCATGCTCCCACAAGAAGTGCAAAGTATATCTATGTTTCACTTCTTGTGTCAGAAAGAAAGCAATAGTGTTTGGCAGCATAATAAATATGACCACCAGCATATATTCAGTTGAAGCTGTTTGTTCTTCACATAACAACAGCAGTCTGTATTGGACCTTTAACTGTGGCTAATACTGTAATTTAAACCCAATGACAAAATGAGTAAGCTCATTCAGTGAGGGAAAACAGTCCTGGTTGAGCTCGTTTCCTCACAGACGCATTTATTGTGTTTGAACAAGAGGGGGCTCAACATGTTAGGAAATCTCTGCGTATTCAAACAAACATTTGATTTGTGTGGATGAAATCTGTGTGAACCCTTACCTTCTGGAAGATGGATTTCAGCTCACTGGGGTCCCCACGTTTAGTAGATTGCACCTGCAAACACGCACACA
Organism: Labrus bergylta; assembly: GCF_963930695.1. Taxonomy (NCBI): domain Eukaryota; kingdom Metazoa; phylum Chordata; class Actinopteri; order Labriformes; family Labridae; genus Labrus; species Labrus bergylta. Next base: position 18,074,592 of record NC_089198.1, read on the forward strand.
ATGGATTAACTTGTTTGACGATACTAATGTGGCTTTTTTAACATTTCAAAATGCTGCCCAGTAAAGAAGTAGGTTTTTGAAGGTGATGCAGATCAAAGAACAAGCCGAGTGATGTGGCATTGTGTCTCCTTGAAACGTCCACTGCTGTGAAGGAGATACAACAAAGACCCCACTGTGACGAACACGACACGCAATTAACGCTAAACAACTAAACTCACATACACTCACAATAAGCAGGTTAGGCAGCTAACTAAACTATCGACTGACCACAAGTCAGAGGTCGACGCAGGCTCATAACCTAACAACCGAGTAGCCGGCTAGCAAGCACAAACGACTCACAGGAGGAAGAGGACACAACCCCGCTGCAATGACATGCACAGATTAAAAACTGCAAACAACGAGAAGACGAGCACAACTTGGAAAAACACCCGACTGTAAGAGAAAGCAGTGGCGTTGGCGGCTGTCTGATAGCTGTTTTAGCTTTATCTCGCTAACTTGTAGGTTGTGGATATATCAACCAAGGCCAGCCACAGTCGGGCGGAGGCTAGCCGAGTGCTGCGACCGCCTCCGAGCCACCGTACCCGCCAGCAACACAGAATCTAGCTTTTGCTACTTCCTTAACATGAAACAGAACCGACAACAGAAAGAAATGTGCAAGTAGAGGATTGGAAATCGCCAAGAGAGCGATGCCGAAGTCACCTTGACCGCCATGCTGGTTTGACGTCACGTAGCCTACAAAGTGAGCGAGCGAGCGAGCGAGGCGCAGCGCACGCCCTCGGACGTGTGTAGTAGTGATGCTGAAAACGAAACCGCGCAGCCTCTCATGAGTACAACACACTGGATACTGAGCTTCCTTGTTAATAAGCATTTGTTATGAATAGATTTCAAAAGTAATGACTGTGGAGATCATGTTCGGTGTGTTTAGTGAAAATATAAAGTAAAGTATCTTGTACAATTACTCTCTCTCTCTCTCTCTCTCTCTCTCTCTCTCTCTCTCTCTCTCTCTCTCTCTCTCTCTCTCTCTCTCTCTCGTTGCCACAGCTACCATTGCCACTACAGTAGCTTCTTCTTTGTTACCTCATTTACACAGAAAGGGACAGCTTAAGGGCAGGGGTGGGCAACTGGCGGCCCGGGGCCCCTATCAACCCTCAACGTGGCCCTCAGGTCAATTTTTACATATCAATGAATTGGAAACATGAAGAAAATGTGACCAAATCTGCCATGAAATCATGAAAACCAGAAATACGTCCATAATAATATTTGATCACTGGCATATGTTGAGTTAAATTTGAGACATAATTGATTTTTTTTTTATTATAATTGATTCATAATTGATCGTTTTTGTCTCCTACAATTTGGCCCTTTGGCAGGGAGAATTAATTGAATGTGGCCCTTGCCGTGACCAAAGTTGCCCATCCCTGGCTTAGGGTATGTTTACTTTGACAAGCCACTTCAATTTGTTTTTTATTTAGTTAACCCTGACACGAATCGACATTTATATCTTACTTACTTTCCTATTCTATTTGATTAATATTTTTATTACTATATTTCTACTGCTATATTGTATATTTTGGAGCAACTGTAACAATCGAATTTCCCTCTGGGATTAATAATAACATTTCGGTGCAAAGGGGCTTTAGCAAAACAAAACAGCAGGGGGAAACACACTATCAAGTACTAATGCTGTGTTTTACTACTGTCTTCATGGTTTGCACATAGTAAAGATATTAAAAAAAATCTAGATATAGACAGAAGAAAAAACAACAACAATAATCTACAATTTCCCACCCATCAGTTGTATTTCATTGCTGTGTTGTTCATGCTACCATTTGATGGCGTTAAGAGACAGGAAGAGGAAGGCTTTCCCAGCTTATAATGTAAAGAAGCTACTTGTCTAAAATAAATCCTAATGAGCTAACATAACCATTAGCGAGGAAGTTGCACCTTTCCTATAAACTTAACACTTGTATGTTAATAAGGCGAATGCTAACAATACAATATTCCTTGAAATGTTTCATCCAATGCCTTTTCAATTCAGATCTGATATTGACGTGTTGATGTCACCCATTCGTTGATTAAGGGGAATTTTGAAGTTCCACATCCTTTTGACAGTGTTTACTTTCCTGCTGGGAAATGTTGTCCCTTCTTCTGTAATTCAGATGGGAGCTTATCTCAATGACCCTGGTGAGGTGTCAATATGTGATATCTACTGTTTGTTGTTACTGATAAGGTTCTGACCATTCTCTGCACTAACTGGCGTGTAGGCATTGCTTATGTAACTTTGTAAAAATGTTATTTGCTGTTGTGGTATAATGCTTCATGAACAGAGATATCTAAAGGTATGTTTGGGTATTAGAGACATTTTGGGCCCATTGCAATTGAGGTTGGACTCTGGCCACACTCTTTGGTTAGAAGACTGCTATTCTTGTAGTTTTTGTGTGATTTCTTACGTGATTCACTAATATTCAAAAAATTAATAGAGGTAGCATAACAAGGAGAAAAGTCTGTTGCAACCATTGGATATGTGTAGCCTATTTGTAACAGTTCAGTAAGACTGTTTATTTAAGTAATTGGAAGGAGTCTTTACTATATTTAAATCATTACCCTTTCCTTTGTTTGTTTTGTAAGTCCCACTGCAGGAAAGAGAACACAATTTTTAGATTGAATCTCTTTTAAAAAAATTTAAAAAAACAATCAAAAGAAAAACAAACAAAGCATATTTGTTTAATGATAGTTTGACTACAAAATTTGACGTTATGACTCCACAGGTGATCCAATTGTTTAGTTATTTACTTATTTCATAAACAACCATGACTGCTGGATCTTGGATTTGTAGTCCATCTTATTAGCACACTTGTTGGTTTTGGGAATAAAACCGGAGCACCCGGAGATTATACAGTCTTGAAAATACCACACCTGCTCAGACAGCAATGCGCCACCGTGCGGGTCTAAAGTGTAACTACATCTGGTTCTTACGTAATCTTTGCATGCAGTGGCACTTCAACTGAGGTGCGCATGGGCACAATTTCATATAAGTATAGTTAATTTCGTTATATTGAAAAACACTAAAACATTGCCCAGTGATAAATGATTAATCATTCTATAGTGAATTAGATTTATAATTTACAATTTATTTACAGTTAAATCAGTTCTGTATATTTGTAGGACCTCGAATTTACAGTCTCGTTCTTGTTATTATTAAACTTGCTGTATTTGATAATAACTTAATAAAGTTGTTAGCAAAATTCATGTGTGTTGCCGGTTTTTATTTTTATTTTTTATTTTTTATTTAAATGATGTAAATATGTTTGATCTGTTTTTAACTTCTATTTTTATTTTTAATAAGTATATTCCCGTCCCCTGTTTTCTGGAGCTGCTGTAACGCACAAATTTCCCCCACGGGGGGATCAATAAAGTTTATCTTTACTGTGGTTACTGTGGTTACTGTCCTGTTCAGCGCAACGTCACGTGACGGTGATTCCTGTACCACGTGACCAGCAACAAAAATCCATGGCGGCGCACTGTTCTGCAGGACTTTTAACAAGATCAGGTATTACACACATTAAAACACTCTGCATACTCAGCTACACCACCTGCCTTACCTGCATACCTGCTTCTGTGTTTCTAAATAACGTAAAAATGATTGACTTATTCAACAATTATATGAAATACGACAGCAGCGGTCATGTTTAGAAGAGAGGAGCGGTGTTTACTATTACCAATGCAAACGTGCTAGCTAATGTAGCTAGTTTGAGTAGCATGTGTGAGCTTTGCTACCCAGAAGAAGTCCAGTTTGTGCGCTACTTGATTGCATAAACTAGATGTTAACGTATTTAAACAGTACTACTACTTTAACTGAGACTTATTATGATTGACTATATAATCATAAATTGAATTCTACCCATAGCAGGTGCACATAGTGCCAAATTTTAAAGGTACACCTGTTAATACTGTTGTAATATGCTCTGCAATTATCAAATACTTCAAGTAACACTGTCAGAAATGTGTACATTGAATTATATCTTAAATGTTTTGGTCAAAGTTGAATGTTAAGAATTCATTTTCACATTTTCGACTCAAATATTTAAGTCCTTTCCCGAGCACAAGAAGAAGTAAGCTTTGTTAAGTAAGCTTTTAGTTAAAACACTTACATTAACTCAACACTTAAACATTGTATAACATCATCAACTAAATCCAAATGTTAAATGCGCTGTGAAAGTAGATCCTACTCAGCTCGTTTGTGAATGAATTAGATTGAAAAAAGAAACATTTTGAAGTGTATGTTGAAGATAATTGCACATCCAAACCTCTCTTTGTGCTTTTGTTACAAATGGACACAAACCAGCACAGTAATGCTAGGGTCATAACAAGGACATTAATATAGAGGTGCAAAGCCTTCCTTAGCTTCTACATCACATTGTTTACGGAAAATTCTCCATCAGAACTATGAGGAAATACACAGATGTAATTTAAAACTGTATATAAATGTTTTAATGGTCTTTTGACTGAGTTTTTATTTAACAGTTTCTCTATTTATGTCTTGAAGATATTTTGTTTTAGCCTTGGAACTTGGGTCTTCATTTTATGCCTGCACCCCTGACTAGTAGTTAAGTCATTTTAATGATTATTGACCTTCTTTAATTTAATTTGTGCTTTTTTTGGATAAAAGTGAGTGGGAGACTTTATGACTCCAACTGGAGGTGACAACATGATCAGTGACGCAAAGTGTGGTCATCAGCCTCTACATCCCATATAGTTCTATATTTGCTGAAGTGCTCACGAGCCCAATAACAGGCTGTGACCACACATATATCGCTGGTGATCGATCGCCGACTAGTCGTCTCATCTACATGTTGATAATGTTATTGTTTACTTTGACATGATCATATTCCTCAGTAACCTTTCATGAAGCTTCCACAATACATAAAACAGAACAAAACACACATAACAGTCAGTCTAAACATGAATATTCTTGTCACAAAAAAATGTGACATCCTTCCCTTCTTTATTGTGTTTCTTTTTTTTATTTTTCTTGTAGGATTGGGGTCCTTACTACGGAGAGTATGTTGTGGTCCCTCAACAGCCCTGCTGTGTCAGCAACGTCGTCGCTTCTTCTGGAGAAAGTGGAAAAGTTCTCAAAATGTAGTTCGTCCTGCGACTGTGAGGCCTGCTTATGCAGTACCAAAGGTAGAGCCTCTTACGTCAGGTTGGGGGGAAGGGGGAGGGATGCTGCCAAAATTAATTGGGGGTTTCAGAGAGTTGCTGAAAACAAGAGACAATATTGTAGTTATCATTCCTGCTATTTCAACCTTTATGTTAGTTCCTTTCGACAAGGCCATATTCTGACTTCAATGCCAGTGTGTAGGCTGACATAAATGTCTGCTGTTAAATCCTCAATAGAAATACAGATGGGGTAGGGATTCAAATAAAAGTATATTCTACATATGACTTCAGTTAGGAATACCACTATCGGACACCTCTACGTTTCTTGATTCTAATTTAGAAGTCTTCAGATTCTCTAGTCAGGTGGAAAAGACCATATGAAAAAAAGACGAGATTATGAATAATAAATCAGTTAATACTGACTTAATCTCTATAGATAATATGAAATATTCAGGCATGTGATTCTTCTGCATTCATCCCCAGTTCTGGATTTTCTGATGTGAAAAGGTGACTTAAAAGGAATATGTAGAAGACCTGTTTTCAAAGAAGGCGGGTAACAGGCTGTTAAAGAAAATAATGAGAATTGCAGGCCATAAAAGTCTTAACTAACTTATGATGCTTTGATTTCCAAATATTCATGCTAATGTTTGTGTGGAGCTTGAACTAAACCTGGTTTGACAGCAGTGAACCATATTAGCTGTTTATGTTTATGTTCTGGCTGTACATGTAGTCTACTTCAAAGTACAAACTCACTTAGCCTGCAGCTAAAAGGCACAGCAAACAGCATTGTGCTTGTAAAGAATTACCCTGTTTTGATAAGCGCTTTGTTTCTGTGTGTTTTCCTAACAAGGCTGTAGCCAGAGATATATATACTTTCTTTTCCCTCATGGAACATTGTGACAGCAATTTGACCCCCACCCCCATTCCTACCTGCTTTTTTCTCTTCTCCCTGACTGCAGCACATTGTGCGGCCCGACTATGTAGGCACTGGTCTGGTCCCAGAATGGCCAGACTACATAGAAATCAAAGGTCAAGAGCAGATTGAAGGTCTTGCCAGAGCATGTCAGCTAGCAAGACAAGTACTGCTGCTTGCTGGAAGCAGTCTCAAGGTGAGCAGCCTCACTCACTGTAAGAAATGTTTTTTTATTCTATATCAAGATTAAAAAGCACAACCATTATGACCTCTGGCTTCCAGGTTGGTATGACAACAGATGAAATAGACTTCATCGTGCATCAGGATATAATCAAGCACAATGCCTACCCATCCCCTCTGAGATATGGAGGTTTCCCAAAGTCGGTGTGTACATCTGTGAACAACGTGGTCTGTCATGGCATACCTGACAGGTAAACAGGGAGGGCATTCACTCTTAATATTTAAATCACTGCTTTCTGGGGCTGTGTAGCCATACTGAGCATGTTAAAAGTAACAGAAATAGGAAGGGTAATGTACTCTTTTACATTTTTCTTTTCATTGGTGCTGGACTTGTGTGCAATTCTTGTTGAAGTTAATGGGAAAGCATGGAAAGTCCCACCATAGCCATCATATCTATATGTTTTAACATGTGACTGAAAAATGCTTTCTGAAAATACTTCAATTTGTTTCCAGACAGCAGAATGTTAAAAAACACGGATGTGATGGGCCTTGTGGGACTAAACATATGTATTCCGTTACCTTCGAAAGGAGAAGCATTGAAGTCTGGCTCCTTTACTAAATTAAGAATACCTAATGCCGAATTGTTTTATTTTTTATTTTGCTTTGTTATGAGCATTTTGTGCTGTACTATTTAATCAGCAGTAAGATGGTTTTATCACTGTTTAATATCACTCAACATGAAAACAGAGATGCGGGACCTACTGTATTCTTAATATTAAAAAAGTTTGTTTTCTTTGAATATCAATCAGTCAATTACATTTTCATTTGTAAAACGTCAACTCATAACAAGTGTTATCTCGAGACACTTTACAAAAGAGGTAAAGAGGTAAAAAGACCATACTCATTGTTATGTTATGTCATTTGCTATATTACAAATACCCGGCCTATCCATCATGAGCACTTTAGCAAAGCAGCAAAAGTTACAGTGGTAAAAAAAAAAACTGCCTCATAAAAAGAATATATATTTGTGTATTTATGTTTATGTGGATAATGTAAGGGATTCTTTATGGGGACCAACACATGCAAAGGCTCAGCAACCCTACAGCTAGCGCTAACTCCAGGCATCATGTGGCTTCCCCGACAGAATCTCCACTCAACTTCCTCATCTCCAGTGTAAATGTTCAGGCCCGATTCACTTTAAATCACCCATGTTAGATTTTAATGCAGTTGTTACAGATTTTTGCAGCACATTTGTTCATTCAAAGCGCATTCCATTCGTTGCATTTGTTTTGGACTTTTGCATGTGCTTTTTTAGTTTGCATTGGTTCCATATATGCTGCTTAGTTTTCCATAATATAGGTTGAGTTGACCTTTCCATTTGTCAGCCCCTGTAAGTCTTTGAATGCACCATAATGTTTTTGTTTATATGTGCCCTGCAGTCGGCAACTTCAAGATGGAGATATTATCAACATCGATGTCACTGTGAGTTTATGCCTTACCACACTAACATAAAGTCGCTGGGGGAAAATGTTACTGAAAATGTGATTAGCTCCAGTAATACTTTTTTAATTATAGATTTCTGCCTATTCATGTGTATTCAGGTATACCTGGATGGTTACCATGGTGACACCTCAGAAACCTTCTTAATTGGCCAGGTGGATGAAGTTGGGCAGCGACTGGTGGAAACAGCCAGACGTTGCAGAGATGAGGCAATCGCTACTTGCAAGCCTGGTGCACAGCTTTGTGTTATTGGAAACACTATCAGGTAGACACACTCACAACGTATTGCACACAATGATAATTCTCTAAAGTGCGAGCTTAAAGTTTTTTTTTTTTTTTACTGCTGACAGTGAAATAGCCCATGCCAGTGGCTTTCAGGTCTGTCCTTATTTCATTGGGCATGGAATTGGCTCCTACTTTCATTGCCATCCTGAGATCTGGCACCATGGTAAGTTTTCACACACAATCCTCCCATGCGTGCATCACGTGTGTGACATTGCGTGCACATACCATATACTTTGCACTGTCCAAAAATACTTTGACTTATATAAGGTTTTTGTTATATTGTAAGGACTGACTTCACATAATACATTGTACACTGTAATTGTGATATCACTGCAAAATGAGTGAAAGTTTTCACATGCAAACCATACACATTTCCAAAAGTTCTTTTTTTAAAGAAAATCCTGATTATCTCTCTTTTCAGCTAACGACAATGACATGACTATGGATGAAGGGATGGCTTTTACAATAGGCGAGTAGCCTTTTGCATTTATTTGTTCTCATTAAAATGCTGCTTTGAATGACTTTTTGGCTGATAGTGTGTGTGCATTTTTAGAGCCCATACTGATGGAGGGTTCTGCAGAGTTTAAAATCCTGAAGGACAAGTGGACAGCGGTGTCTGCAGATGATAAAAGGTACATGGTGGACAACCAGAGATGTCTTTGCACTGTGATTTATTTGCAGATATATTAGTAAAGTAATTTAATTGTTTCCAAAGTTGTAAAAAGCCTCAACTTGTTTTTTTAACACAACTGCTTGTGTGTGGAAGTGTACCTCGTGAGATACAGTATTCTAATGAATCAACCTTTTAAGTGCCTTTTAAATCATTGTTGATCTGTAGAGAGATCCGGCTAGCAGTTTCCCCTTGCTTCCAGACTCTATGCTAAGCTAAGCTAATTGCCTCCTTGCTCCAGTTCCATACTTAGCCACAGAAATGAGGATAAAGCTAGAACGCACAATTCTAAAAAAGGTTGAAATTTCCTTTAAAATCTTACATGTGCATTGTGTTTTGACTTGATTGTCCTTCTTGCAGGTCGGCTCAGTTTGAACACACGGTGGTCATCACATCTGACGGAGTGGAGATTCTCACTAGACTACCAGAAGAGAGCAATCTCTGACCTGCACAACTCTACCTCCTTACCCTTTCATGAAATGTTAGAAATCTGTTTACACACTACAACAAAACACGGCCAAGGGACTTAAATGATGACTCACCAAGACTCAAATGTATTTCTACCTTTACAGTTAGAAACACGTTTTATATGTTTCTTCCTGTAAAGTATTATAAATAAAACCATTAAATCAAATTTCTTATTTATTTTTAAAATAAAAATGGGCTCATCACACGTACAGTATCTGTATATTCACGTTGACTAAGGTGGTATTTTTACTCGAGACTGGAACATAGAGAGAAAGTGTCTGCATCTTTAATCTTAGTATGGGAATCCAATGCTGCCGGGATTCAGTCTTTCCTTATGTTAGCCCTCCAGTGGTCAAATTGAATATAATTATTTCAAACTGACAGATGTGTGAAGTTTTCTTTTCCTTTTAGTTGGATAGTTATTGTGGTGACAGCAACAGTGACACTGGAATAAGACAAAAAGGTCCTTGGACAGGACTTACCCCCAGATCATGTAAGATTCTACTATTATTTAATAAAATAAAACTCCTTTAGTTATGTCATTTACTATTCAGTTATATTTTCTGTCTTTTTTTAAAAATCTCACTTACTGGTTACCTTTGTCTAAATGGTTACTCTTTGGGTTGTCTTTACATTTCAAGGTATATCATTCAATTATGGAAAATTAAACCCTACATTTATTTTCGCGAATTTAGTTTGCAGTCTAAAACAATTAAATATATTATTCATAAAGCTGGTCTGACAAAACACTGCAATCATACTTGAAAAAAGCCTAACAGCCAACATTACTGTGATTTGATAAAGTACTGACATTTACAGGGTGTTGACTTTAAGGATCAAGACAATTGTGCACCCTCCATTATCTGTCTGAAATATAAAAATTGGACATCTTTTGTTTTTTACAGTTTGAAGACTCCAATTTCAATAGAGTTCTGCCTCTTAGAGAATACTGTGAGGTCGAGTACAGCCAGTAGATGGCAGCATATACCGGAACATTAAAGTCAGCCTGAAGTCTTAGTCCTGATGTGCAACACACATCCAACATAACCATATGGTGGAAAACACTTAATCTCAGTATATTTCAACACGTCTCCTCATCATAATAAGAACTATTTCATGACTAAGCTTCAATAATCAGAATCCGAAATACTTAGTTATTTCAAGGGTGAAAATTGTGCGTTACAGTTGCTCTTACACACAATATAGCAGTAGAAATATAGTGATGATAAATCACTGTTGCAAACTTCCCCCATGGTATGACTTTTTGCTCAGCTGCCTAATATGATGAGCATATTTCATAACATCTCCAGTCTGTTTTCAAGTCTAGCTAGTATACATAGATTGAAGAGAATGATGAACAAGTGTGTACAAGCCAGAGAGAAAAAACGATTTCCAGGCAGAGCAACATCTGTTGCACATCTATTTCTTTATAGATTCCTCCCTTCTATTTATATTTTCTTTATCTGCAGTCGGTTCAGTTAAAGAAAAGAGATCAAATATCAGACAAGACTTTTTCTGTCTCACCTCTTCTCAATTTTTATAATGTTAACTGAAACAAGCTTAGACAAAACTTCTCCCGTTTCTCACTATGATTATGGCAACAAAATTATAGGTGTGTTAATTAAACGAACGTTGGATTACAATGTGCAGTATGTGGTTGAAGTCTTCACATAGTTGGTTGTACAATTAGAGGTTCATCATGATTTTATTTTTTTTGTAGCTGTAAGGGAGGAAGTCATTGTGGCATATGGATGCATCACAGAAAAAAAAAAAGAGTACAATTTGGATTCCAACCCACTGGGTGTGTTTTCTCTTCCTGCCAAATGTGTGTGTGTGTGTGTGTGTGTGTGTGTGTGTGTGTGTGTGTGTGTGTGTGTGTGTGTGTGTGTGTGTGTGTGTGTGTGTGTGTGTGTGTGTGTGTGTGTGTGTGTGTGTGTGTGTGTGTGTGTGTGTGTGTGTGTGTGTGTGTGTGTGTGTGTGTGTTTCTGCGCACATGCCACTGCGAGTTTGTGGGTGGGGCAGGAAGGATTAGGCAAAGAAAGGTGGGTAAGCTAATCAGGAGTCTGGTCATGTCCAGCCAGGAAATGATTCACATATGATTTTATTTGACGAAGGTACTGGCATGATAAGGGTTACAAGCATTTAGTCAGCAGTTTAGGTGGTAAAACATATTACACATTACAAGGTACTACCAAAGCATGTTTTAACATTCAGAAACATAGAGTCAAAATGTCAGTCTATGAATGACCTTGACATTCAAGATGTTGGAAATGATATATTCTCCAAATATTCAATGAAGGGAGGGACCAGATTCTACTAATTCTTTTGAGCGATCAATTTTAAAATGCTATTCTTCTCACTGTAACAAACACTACTAGTCATTTAATTTAATGTGTGTTTGTGTTTCTGTTGTGGGAGTGTGAGCTTCCTGTGAATCAGAGCATTGGTTGTGTAAATATTTCTGAATGGCTTCCATTAGCACATGATTAATTAATATCAAAACATCTAAAAAATCTCAAAGATACACAGATGAGGTTTGAAAGCAAGACAGAGAGAAAGTGAATGCAGAGAGCTTTGGGAGGATATCAGGGGGGAGTGGAGCTGGGTGAGACGGGAGGATTGAGGGAGGAGCAGGGAGTGGCAGGGTGAGGTGTTTTGGATTGTGGTCATGAATTTTCTCTTCAGTCTCTCATTCTTCTCCTGCATGTTGAGACTCATTCCTCCTCTCTCCTCGAGCTCTGCAGTTCTCTTGTGATCCTTGCCTGTTTATGTTAGGGACCTCATCAGTGTTCAATCACAAAAAAAAACAGTTTAAAAAATGTGATAGCTTTTATTAATAAAGATTTTAACATGGAAGGTTGTATTTCTTCCTGCTATGTTTTGGTTAGCATATGGACTATCTTAGAGATGTTTGATGGTAAAGCTAATTGTTCTATCATCCAGTCATATGAAAAAATCCTTATCCTTAGTTTTTTCCATCCACAAAGATGGACATTTTGATTTGTTTTACCAAAATATTTGACCATTATCTATTTCAAAAGTTTTCAAAACATTTGGTTTGGGTTAAGCCACAAAAAAGTAAAAGAAATCCAGTGTACTTTGTTCCCATACTAGATCTCCATATTGTTCATTAAATTGCCATAATAAAAGTACTAGGGGTTAGTGTAGATGACCAGGGCATCTCTGTAGTGCAAACATTCCACCTACAACATTATATAAGGAACAGACCTATTAAATTTTACCTAACATGTTACATAACTGAGCAGTAGTTCTGAACAACCAATCAAAATATAACAAAAGAAGAACTGATAGACACAATTTTTCAGACATGTAGTATGTGGTAATGTACAAAAAAACAAAATGTCATCTGTGGGGTTCAGGTCAGTTGAGTTGGCTGGCCAAGCAAGCACAGTAATATATACATATGTATGACCATGGTCAGCAAACCAGTTACTGGTTTTGGCACTGTGGGCAGGTACCAAGTCCTGCTGGAAGAGGAAATCAGTATCTCCATAAAGCTTTTCAGCAGATGGAAGCATGAAGTGCACTAAAACAGTGATTCTCAACTCGTATAGCTTCAGGACCCACCGCCAACTCCTCAGTGAAAAATCGGGCCCAAAATTTCTGACATTTTACAACCATCATATTTATTTACTGAAAAATTGAGCAGTCTGGACCTCGGTTGGTACAAAACATGTGACAGAAGCGAGAAACTAAACAAAACAAACATGTTAAGAAAGTGCTAAACAGACTTTATTTACACTCTATGACACACATTCACGACCCACAGAAAATGGCTGCACAACCCACCTCTGGGTCCTGACCCACCAGTTAAGAACAACCGCTTTAAAATCTCTCGGTAGACGTTGACAGCTGCATTGACTCTGGGCTTGATAGAACACAGTGGACCAAACACCAGCAGATGACATGGCACCCCAAATCACTAACTGTGGAAACCTTAGACCTCCATGGAGAAGCTATGAAGTATTGTCAAGAGGAAGATGAGAGACACCAGACCCAACAATGCAGACAAGCTGAAGTCCACTACCAAAGGTCAGGTATATTACACTTTATATCTAATGAATCTATTACATATGAATGTTTCAGTTTTTGAATTAAATACGGAAAAACTAACTTATTCCCAATTTTCTAATTATATGAGATGCACCAGTATCAGTATAATCAGTCAGCAGAAGATTGGAACTTCAAGGTAAATGGATTTGAGCTCGTAAAGTGTTTTTCCAGTCTTTTGACTACTCAAAGCACTTTTACAACGCAGGTCACACCTTCCTATTTACAGTGATGGCAGAGGCTACTATGTAAAGTGGCCATTAGTATTAGCTATCACATTCATACACATTTATACGCCGCAGATGAAGCAACAGGAGCAACTTGGAGTTAAGTGTCTTGCCCAAGGACACATCGGACATGTGGCTGCAGGAGCTTGGGATCTAACCCCTGACCTTGCTGTTGAGAGATGACCAACTCTACCACTGAGCTACAGCCGCCCCAAAGGTAAATTGTGTAACAGAATAGCATTATAGAGACAGTTCTTTATTTTATAATGGTGTAAACTAAGTGTAGGATTTTTGCATTTATGTTTCTTTTTTGTTATTTGCGTGTTTATAGACAACACAACTAAGTCATCAATCCATCAAATCAATAACAACGCTCTACTGTCATTATGCTTTTCTACTTTTAAGTTTATTCTGCAACTGCGTCATATTGGTGTCCAAGATTTTGATTTCACATTGCCTTACCACGTTGCAGAAGCACATTGGTTAAGAAACAATGGTGGCTCCACAAACACACACTCATGCACACACACAGACACATTATGCCTCCATGACATTCATTGGGTGTTACAGTACTGGATATAAATAAAGACATTTCTGATTCCCTGAAGTACACACCTTGGTGTGTGTTTTGTTATGCTATACTCATCCGACAGTTAAACTGTTCTGCAACTTCTGGATGATGAGGTCAATTTGTTTCTCCCACGTCCTCACATACCATGTGTGCAAACCTACATCTTTATGTCTGTGAGAGTGAGACCGTTACTTATCACACTTGCCTGGGATCTCACTGAGGGGCACCACAGGAATTCCTGGTTTCCTTGGTGACCTATGAATCGTGGTATGAGCAAAGTGACACATCATTTTCAGACCTGTAGAGGCAGATCTGTCTGACACACTGATGCACAGCATGTGCTGAAGTTGATGAACCCTTTTTGTTGGGACAGAGCACCTGGAGGCTGTACGAAAACAGCTGAGTTTATTAGTTGGAAGTAAACTGTGTTAGGACATGTAATACTGATATCGTCACAATGAATGGCTTTCTTCACCATGAGGAAAGGTTAAATGAGTCAAACACCTCACGACTCATTTATTTTAGGAAGGAACCATTTTCTAAACCCAGCTTGGAGGTGGTAAATTAATCTTCACACCCTCTAAGCATGAACACATCAGCAGCTGTTGCTTAATGTAAATTATATCCAATATCCAATCATTTTATCTCCATATGTTGTTTCATTTTTCAGCCTTTTTATATACTAAACATTGACTGTAAATATACTAAAGAAAATGAAAGCACCTCTGTTAGGCTGTACAGCAAGTGTTTGAGCTTATTGCTAATATCAGCTTGCAATGATAATGCTAACATGCCGATATTAGCATGTGTGATCTTAAAGCTGTTCACTAAAAGTTAGCATGCTAACCTGCTCACCATGACGATGCTGCTAATAGAAGCATCAATCATGTTTACCATACCCACTATCTGAAATAATTCAAGAATGCTAACATGCTTACAATGATAATGTTTAGATGGTAATTGTACGCATATCATTTTTGCCATGTTCATCATCTTTTATGTACTTGCTGATTGCAGCATACTTCAAGACTCACAATGACAATGCCAACATGTTGACAATAGGCTACTTTGTGAGTATGACCATAGTCATGGTCTTCAATTTACACATAATCATATTTGAGGCATATGTTGGTTTCAGAGCTGTGAGACAGAAGCTGCATAAACAGACTGAAACTTATGATAATGAATTGATACTGATAACCGACAAAAAACAAATAGAGAGACTTGAGCGCTAAAAAAGATCAGAATTATATGCTACAGAACAATACTTACATGCACAGGTAGAGATCAATAAACATGTTAAAGGTACAGCTTTGTTGACAGGGGTCGACATAAAACAAAAGTTCCTCATTAGCTTTAATCAAAATGCTGATTTAACCATGTGCATGCTCACAATGGCAGCTTATACCAACATGCTAATGTTAGCATGTATAATGGTTACACGTCTACCATCTTGAGGCTTTGAGCTTAAGGTTAATGTCAGCATGTTTGATACATGGTTTATTTTCCCATCCTTTAATTATAGATGAATGCTAATCTAAGCAAGCTAACATGCTCACAATGACAACGATATTATGCTGATGTGTTTCATCTTAGTTAAGCATGTTTTTAGTTATGTAATTTTTTACTGAAATGTAAACAAACGGTCATTGCTTCCCCTGGAGCTATGCCTACAAATCTTTTATACATCACAGGATATGAAAGTATCATTAAGTAGGCAAAATATGATCAAATATTACATTTGAAAAAGGTGCAACAGAGTACTGAATCTTTGCTACCTCTTGTCTAAGGCTTAGCACATGTATGAGAGCTGTTTTGGAGTCAAATTGGGCCATAAGGAGTCTATGTGTCACAAGTTACAGTTAATGTGTAAGAATGCGTGGGTGATGGATGCAGCACTAGGAGACGCTCGTAAATTCAAGTCACCAGACTAGCGCAGGGAGGCTCCCCTCTTGATTGACATTTACAAGTTGGAAAACTTTCTCTTTTGACCTCTTGACTCTTTAATAGCAAAGAATGCCTTTTGTCTTTCAAATATTTTTAGAGAAGTGATCCTTTGCTCCCAGACCACAGATCAGGAACACAAGCTATCCAACAATACCATGTGCAAAGCTTTGATTTCTGGGTGTATCTTTCTGGCTTTTTTGTGTCTCTTTGTTCCATTGACACCCTTCCTGAGTCTTAACAACCAAAGAAAACTGGTAAACTAATAGAAGGGATGTTGTGTGTGTGTGTGTACATGGTTTGCATCACCTGAGGCATCTATAGTAGGCCTTTGATAAATGCTTACTGTATACCTCTGTTGTCTTCATGTCTGACATCCACAAAAACACAAACAGAAGGGAGCTTACTGCCCACCACGATACCCACACACCATATGTTTGGGATTTTTTTTTATAGAAGCTTGAAAGCAGGAAAAAAAGTATTTTTTATTCCCCTGGAAAATGTCACCCTATTTTCTCTTGATCTCTTGGAATTAGACACATGATCTTTGACGTCAGAGACAATGACAAGAATTTGATCGTCGACTGCCAACTTGAATCCTTGAGGAGAAAGCTGAACACAATGAGAGTTTTTTTTCACACTATGAACCTCCCTCAAGTTAGCTAACATCTTTTTGAAGCACACCTGGGCCCACGATCCTCTCCTACAATACTGCCATCTCATATTACATTCTCTAGCCAGGGCTCAGACACACACATTTAGCACTCTTCTGGGAGGTATATATGCAAAAGGGGGGTTGCATTGTCCCAAAGGTTTTACAGCACTGCTAGACATGAGAAGGCATCAATTACTGCTGTAATCAATACACTCATCAACGAGGGGAAAGGATCTCTTACAGCATGCACTGAGAATATGTTTCGGCTGTGAGTATAAGTCCTCCTAAGAAATAGGATCAATACTGTAAATGAGAGATCCCTCATAGGGGAATACACATGTGACATTTGTCCCCACAATGTCACTTGATTGCTTACTGATAGCTTTGTTTTCTCTCTGTTTTTGCAGCACATGATACAAACAGCCCCCTCAAGAAACTTATGGGGGGGGTTAAAAAAATCATGATTTATATGGGTATTAGACTTTAACATAATCAACCTATTTAGCAAAAACTGGACACAAGACGAATGAGCTATGAAGCTGTCTAAAGGTAACAGAATAAGCCAATCAACACCCCTAATGCTTCATTATTGTGTTTTGTTTCTGATTTGTTTTGAGACATTTAGAGATGGAATATTTTATCGTAGGACAAAGTGCAACTGGCATTTCCAATATTTCCAATCTTTATGCTAAGTTTGTTCGACTGCCTGTTGGCTGTTGTTTCTAATGAACCTTACAGACAATCACTATTTTAGATATCTCTCGCCGATAACTGCACTTTCCCCAAATGTTTTCAATTTGAAATATATACTGTACGCTGTCTGTAACCCTTTCGGCCTGCTGTAATGAGAAGAGCTGCACAATTTTTCGACTTCCTGTTTCTTCTTGTATGACTGGTTTTCAGCTAAAAGATTTTTTTTTTACCAACTTTTCTGATCTGAATGTGGTTCTCAGAGAAAGTGCATTCATGTGTTGAAGTTGTGAAAGATCAAGGGTTTGGAGTTCAATGTCATTGTGTAACAGATTGTGCCTGTGTGTGTGTGTGTGTGCGCAAGCATTTATCAGTATCCCAAGGCTATGTTTCTACAGTGTCATAAAAACACACACCCTACCACTCGGCTCGTTGCGCCACACCCTCAGGTGAGTGTGCGTTTGTTTTCCCTTATTGCTAAAGCTCCAAGAACAAATGCAGGGCTGTGGCTCGGGCAAGTCCAGGCACTGAATTTTAACCTGTGCGTGTGTGTCAGAGAACATCGCTTTGACTCTCATTCCTCTACTTTAGTACCCAGGGCAAGGTTTTTACTCCTCTGCTTTCACAATACTGAACATACTCAAAAAACACACTCATGTCTCAATTCTGAATTCGGTAGAGATAGTTAAAAAGGTATGCAACGTGTTGGAGGCCTTAATAACATGTATTGTGATATTATCACAAAGATTGAGTAAAATCTCTTTAAGACAGGGAGCCCTCATGGCCAACACATTATGATGATGTGCCATTTGTGTTTCTGACTCTGAGTAAACCAGCAATAACACAACAATAATGAGGAAACCAGTTTGGAGATGTATCTAACTGTTATTTTGTTATTTTAAAAGTCTGATCTAAAAACTCTTATCAGTGTTTAGATTTATCAAAAGGACTGGGTGTTACAATCCCTGATACTTTTGTGTATTAAAAGGCGGGAGCTGTTTGTCAACTCTTCATTATTTGCTATTTGATTTTTGTTATTTTGTCACTAAATTGTGAATGAATGTCAGCTGTTCGACACACAACTGTAGCAGCAGCCGCCTCTGGGTCTGTCAAAGAGTGGACGAGATGTGTGACCTTTATTTCCCTGGAGGATAGCAGAGGAGAAGAAGAAACGGAGGGATAATCTTATTGACAGGCTGTGTGTGAGTTGTGTAGATTAGACATTTGAAAAGATACAATGAAACAAATGAAGGGGTTTTAAGCTGATTCAAAGTGGGAGACGCTGAAAAGTTGAACACTAAAAGCTTATTTCAGAAAGAGGAAGTTTCTTATTCCGGGTTATCAGTTTATTTGGGAGGGGCTGTTTACTTTACAAAAGAAATCCAGAAGCAAAGACTGAGCTAAGCTAACACACCTCAACACTCCGCTGTATCTTATCAGCGATATGGTTCATTCCTGTTTCTGACCTTCTGCAGACAGAAGCATTAATCATTGCTGTTCCTGCAGCTGGCTGCTGCTCCTACCTGGAACCTGAACAAACCCCAAGCTTAGATTGTACCAGAGAAACAACAACACGATGCAGAAATAAAGTCACTAGGGTGACTGTCACATGATTTATGGATTCCATAACTTTACAGAGGGAGATTTACTTCAAGATGGTGTTATCATGACATCTAAGATATGTGACAAATGTTTTTTTTAAAGCTTTGAAACTTGAAATTGTTAACATTTCAAATGCACCATATCTTCTTATCTTTTTTTGTGTATTTGGATACTAAAGATGAAAGGTAAACTCTTACTGAAGCAAAGAGCTAATCCTTAGCGAAGATCATCAAGACATCTGTATAACCACATTCTTCCCCTGCACTTTCCCTCTCTGCAGCCCCCTCTTCCACCATTATTTGTGCCTCTTCTACTGTATGTGGGCAGCTTCTTTTTTATCACTCTCCCTCTCTGTGTCTGCCCTCTCTCTCTATGCCCAGACAGACAAAGCCTGCGTTGTCTGCTGAAATGCTGTGCTGCTAGGACAGACTTTGGGATCAGTGTCTCATGGAATGCCTTGAAAACCATCTAGTGAGAGAGAGTGTCAATGTGCGGGTGTTGTGTCCAATCTAGTGTCTGCTGGCTGCTTTTGGCACTGTGACTCATCTCATGAATCATTACAGAAGACACAGACACTGGGCTGATATGGCATTTATCAGTCTAAAGGAGAGTGCTGGAAAGATTGTAAATGTAAACTTTGACTATTTTCTGGCTTTGTATCTCTCAGTTTCTAGATCCTACACACTTAGAAATTCCCCTGTTAAAAAATGGTAAACAACTGGCTGTAGGGTTGCCAGAAAGTTACTGTAAAATGAACAGTATATTGCTGTTTACAGTTTTCTACCGTTTTTTTAAATACAGCAAAAAGCTGTTGTTTAAAACGTTAACAGGAAAATACTGTTGAAAGAATTAACTGTTTAATACTGTTTATTTACACTTCTTCACAAGAGGTATAGTTGCAGATTTTTATTGTGAATTGTAAATACTATAGATTCATTTCCTTCTATCAAAATGGATACAATATATTTATTTTCTAAACCTAGTGATTTGATTAATTAATCCTTGCATGTCATGTTATAAAACACCATGTTTTAAAATAATAAATAAACAGTGCCTTTAAAATTGCAGCTTAAAATGTTAAGACAAATGCATTGCAAAAAATACGGTAAATTACCGTTTTGTTTCTTTCAAGCAATAATACAGTAAAATATTGTTATAAACCGTTATAATACAGTAAAGTCCTGTATTTAAACATGATAGGATCATACTGATGAAATTTCCTTGTAAATTTACAGCAATTTCTTAGAGTGTAGCAATGTATCTGGGCATATCTCAATTACAAAAACACATCTTTATCTTGACATTTCTCTGTTCCCACCTTTCTCTTGTCGTCCAGATCATTGATTATTGTTTGTTTTGATGTGTTTTTTGTGGCCAAGTCCAAGACAAAAATCATTACGTTTATTATATCTCATTGTATAATATCCTATAATGTAAAAGAGCACTGTACCATACAGTGTCAAGTATTGAATAGAATAGAATAGAACTCTACGGTATCATATTATATTATATGGGTACTGTGATATAGTTCACTTGTGGCCGTGTATCATATTGCATCTTATTGTCTTTTATTGTATAGTATTGTTGAGTACTGTGATGTATTGTTGCAACGTATTGTGGCATTATATTGAGCATCATTTTGTACTTCTAATGTTGTTGAGACTGATCACTTAAAGCCAACAGGGAAATCTCTCGCAAAAAGAACTACTGTGTATTGACTCACCCGCGTTTTCCCCATGTTAACTTCAAGAAAGTCAGAAAACACAATTTACTGTGAGAGCGTGGAACAGTTGGGCGGCTCGCACTTTTATGTCACTGGGTAGTTTGCCAGCATTTCCCTCTTGTGGGATTTAAAATATAGGCTATTTTGTTTATGCCTGTTTTACCAAGGGAGTTTAACAGCCGTCCTTTAACAGTCTTTATACAAAGCTGTCTACCATAAGAAGCTGCAAATGTGTAGCCTGAAGCACTTTTTTTTATTGCTGATTATTTGTTTTGACAAAGCTTGAGGCCCCATTGACCTGATTGGGTTGCAGCATTGATTTCCTACAAGCTGACAAAAGAAACACAATCTTTTCTCCCAAAATGACAATAAGTTAACCATCCAGGCTGTTTGAGGTGAGGGTGTGTGTGTGTGTGTGTGTGTGTGTGTGTGTGTGTGTGTGTGTGTGTGTGTGTGTGTGTGAGTGTGTGTGAGTGTGTGTGTGTGCCAGGAGAGACCAGTGGGAGGGGCAGCCTGTGCAAGTAAAGTGGACAACATTCAACACTCCTGTAGTCAGTTAGTCGCCTTCCTGCACCTCCTGCAGTAAGAACTCTCATCTCAGCAGTTCAAGGGAGTTTATTATTTATTAGATTATTTCTCATGGAGGGCAGCAGGATCACCTGTGGCCTGTGGCTGCTCGTCTTTCTCTCTGGATGTCTGCGGCTGTCGGCTTTCAACCTGGACACCGATAGTGTCCTGAAGAAGAGCGGGGACCCGGGTAGCTTGTTTGGCTTCTCTCTCGCGATGCATTGGCAGCTTAAACCAGATAACAAGAGAATGTAAGTGCCACACATCTGTGTTCAAAGACGATCAAGTTTGGAGTTTTTTTTGTGTATCGCCAGAGCCTTGGAAACACGCTTCACATGTCAAATAACTCTCAGCAATGTAGACAATTTTAGCTTTATTTTAAGACTGTCAGAGCTGTTCCAGAAGGTGAAGTAGGCTAGCCTCTTTAAACCTATTTTTGAGAACTTCAGACATCATTCAAGCTGTAAAATGACAGTAGGGTGCTAATAGGATACGGAACCGTTTGAGCAAAGGTGTGTCGCAGGTGGTTTCTTTCTTTACAGTTTTCCATAAAACAGTAGCTTCAGAAAACCATTACCCTGACTGTAGCAGGTTAGAATAAAATGGTTAATCTTTGGTGAGTCTTTCCTTCTAGTTATATATTTATTCGACATCAATAAAAGAACTTCACGTGCACGCAAGTCGCGCGCCGACATTTGAGACTTTCTACCGGGGGGTGAAACTGAGCCTCGAGCGTTTAGCTACAAAAACATCTCATTTAATCAGTCTTGGCGTTTTTAGGGGCATTGAATCAGAGGGCGTTGTCACCCAACATAAAGGTTAACAGCCATCAAGTGCTCACTGGTTAATAAGCATGAATATTAACTGACCTGAGATCAGACCAGTCACAGTCTCTACAATGGACCCACAAAAATGTACACGTTTGTCATTTAAGTGACTTTAAATGGTTTTGCTGACTTGTAGCCTAATTAGACAGGGAGGAAGTATGAAGGTCTGTAGAGAAAGCAGTAACTTACTGTAAAAATACTCTGTTAAAAGTCAAAGTCCTGCTTTGAAAATGTTACATAAGTAGTTATAATAAAGATGTAATTAAAAAAAAGTGATTTGACAGACAAAGCAAAGGCAGGAACTCAGTACAAAAACAAATAAACATGAAGAGTCAACACAGCTGCTGATGCTGTCTTTTATAAGTTCGCCGTGGACATGTGTATGATGAGTATACAGCCTTGATCAAAATGAATGAAACCATATAGTAATTGTGATATTATGTGTACTAGCTGTTTATAGCTGGTAAGTAAACATATTTGCGTTAAAAACTACAGTGTTCTTTCTTACAGCACTTGAGAAAGTGTAGAGGAACTTTTCATAGTGTCTGTTGCATACAGTAGCCTAAGTTGCAATTATGCAGAATATTATATTTCTGTATTTTTATTAAATGCAATTTATGCTAACTTTGCATTTTTCAACGGATGTTGTATACAGATCTGATCAATACACAGACTTATAGCTTATAGCAAGTCAACATGTGTTGAGTGAAACTTTCCTTTAGTATTGGTGTTTATAGTGCTAATACCTGATGGTCACCGAAGTATGTTCACCGTCATGTCAGGTATCTGATCTTGGCACAGACAAACCTTTCATATAAAGAATAAATACTCTTCATAACTTTTTAATAATTTACTCACTATTAGTGATGCTGCACTGTAGCAAACACACACGCACGCATGCACACACACACACACACACACACACACACACACACACACACACACACACACACACACACACTATCAGTTTGTGCCCTAGTTTTAGGCTGTGTCTAAATGAGAGACACATGGTGATCAGCACAAGACCAAAGCCAGCCCGGAGTCCTCCTGCTTCAAGTTGTAAAAATAATTCAAGAAAACAAACACATTTCAGTTTATGTGAAAGGGAAGACAACAAAAAGTGTAGACACTGTAAATTAAGTTGTTAGGAGAACTCGTAGCTACTGAACCAGTACTGGAATGAAACAAATGGAAAAAAAATCTTGGATTTTTTATTTGACACTTTTATCTGAAGAAATATGGAGATATGTTTGTTGTTGTGGTTTGTTTTGACTGTATTTGTAGTACATCAATGGAGTGGGTGTGCAGGGCATTTTTTTCTGACATTGTTGTCTGACAATTACTGATCAAACTTCTGAATGACTAAGTTAGTTAATAAATAATAAAATAATAAAATAATTGACTCTGTTTGCAGCTGTAATCCTTGTTTTTGATGGATGTAAATTCACTCAGGTTTTCATTTTTCCCTACCCTCATGCACTAGTTGCCCTAATCTGGTGTCAGGTACATAGTTTGTTAACAAGTCTGATGTGTTACAGTCTTCTCTCTAACCAGCTTTAATGAACTTGAAACATCCTCTGCATTTGTGAACTTATAGCACAAGTTTGAAAGTGTGTGTGCATGTCCAAGCAGGAAGCCATGTTTGTTTTGGAGGTGACGGTGCTCAACCTGCTGTTAAAGTGGTGGAATGTGCTCTCCCTGTTGGCTGTGTATTTGTGTGTGTGTGTGTGTGCACATGCATCCATGTGCTTTGTGTGTATGAGTGTGTTGGTGCGTGTTTGGTGTGTTCTAACGTTGCTGATGCGTGCTGTGGCTGTGCACTGAGGCGTTGCCATGTTGTCAGTGACTTGGACGAGCGTCAGAGAGCTCAAACTGCTGCTGAAAAATTCCTAACCTGAGGGAGGGGAAAGAAGAGATGGATTGATTGATCGACTTTTTTTGTGCTGACTTTGGATTTTCTTTTCCTTAGAGAGTTCATTAACATGGATTGTAGCAACATGTGAGAAGAAGTAGAAGTGTGTGTGTGTGATTGTGTCCCCCTCCCACATTTGTGTCTCTTCACTGCTGGGTGTGCACACTGAGTCACAATTCTTTACCAGCCATGCATGCCAAAGAAAGAGTTTTGTTAGGTCCCTCAGTGACAAGTCTTACGTGTACCTGCAGGAGATGATGCGATCTTATATCTGCATGTGTGTTTTTCTATTTGTGCGTGTGTGAAGCATTCCATGGCTGTCATAATTACCCGATGGAGCTGTCCCTATCATAAAATCAAGTGGGAAAGCGCCAATTGCATGAGTGGGGAGAAGAGGGAGGAGGTGACAGACTGAGGCTTAAAGAAGATTACAATCTTGGATGATGTGTGCTAAATGTGCAAGAGAAAGAAGTTAATGCTTGTGATGAATGTGTGTGTGTTCTTGAGAAATAGATTGTAATATCAAAAGAAAGAAAAGAAGAAAAGAAATGATTAAAGGAAGAGAGAAAGAGTTTCAAGCTCCCTTTTCTGTCTTGCTCTCAGGTTGTCTGAGGTTACCTAACATCAAAGCAAGATGGAGTGAAAGAATCTTGAAAAAAATAAAAAAGTGATGCTGAAGGAATGCAGAGAGGAACATAAATCACATTTACATCTGGGCAGCTGTCAGAATCCAGCCTGCTGATGTAGGGAGAGGTTGGGTAACACGTGATAAAAAAAAAAAAAAAAAAAAAGCCTCTGGATCTGCAACCCATTTGGAGGGGAATGCCTCTAGTTGATAGGGCACCACTGGGTGTTTCCAAGTAAGAAAAAAAAGCAAAAAACAAATTGTCTCTCTTAATTGGATTTCTCTCTCTCTCTTTCTCTCTCTCTCTCTCTCTCTAATGGTCACTCTGCGCTGGTCACTGGTTTCCTGTTGGAGAGGCTGCCGTCAGTGTGTTTGTCTCAGTTGTGTTTGTCTTTGTCCTTCCTGCAGACTTAGCCCATGTGTTGGTGCTTCCTCTGCTGGTGTTGAATGATTAGATACACAGATAGGTCACTGTCAGTTTGACAGCGCAGATGGCCTCATCACAGTGTCAGGCCCTGACACATAATGCCAACTCCACTTTTCAATGGCAAATACCCAAAATAGTGTGTAGTAATTGAGACAATTGGTGTCCATTGAGATTAGTCTCTATTTTCAAAATCATGACAAGGAAACTATCATTGTAATAATGCATTTGTAGCATTAACTGTACAGTATTAAACATGGATGTAGTTTCAGTGAAGTCATCCATAGGTTTTTGAAGAGGCAATTATAAAGACCAATGGTGACAATCCGAGCATTGGAAATGCTGACTCCAACTAACTCCCAGCTAATCAAGAAGCAGGCAAAGAGGTGGAGTAGTTGAGGCAGGCCCAGTGGCGATTGCCGAAACGCACCCATTTGGCTCATGCAGCCCGACGTCTAGCTTTGCATAATCCAAATGATGAAAAACTAACAAAGCTAGCTAAAGTGAAGCCTAGCCTCCTGGCAAGCTACAACTGTCAGTCAAATCAGCCACAACCCCTTATACTGCCTAATGTATTAAACTCTTAGCCTTAGTGTAATCAAAACATATGAGTTATAAAAATCCCACCCATAGCCTTTCAATATGTGTTCTAGTGTAGATTTCTTGTTTTTTTTTGCCAGCCTTCAGTGGACACTCTTAAGAACTCCAGTTTTCTTTCTGCAGTGGATTTATTTTTCAATAGGCTGCCGCTTGATTTGCAGCTACAGTTGTAAGTTATTTGTTCAAAATAGTATTTTTTGTTGACGTGTAAATGTTACTTTTTGGTTGCATTAATCCAAAAGGAAACAGATAACAATAGGCACTGAGTATCATAAACTACAGTATCCCTTCTCTATTAATGCAGCAGAGACCCTAGAACCAATGACCCTTATTTCCCAGAATGCACAGCATCTTGGAAAACTTTTCACTTCTATTCCATTGGCATCCTAAGTCACAGGATAATGGACGCTGGGTTGAGCCACCCTTGGATTCACCGTTAGACACGTAAATTATTTCCAAAGCTCTTTCATTTGTTTTTGTCATCTTTGACAGAAATGCACGTGTCCTGTTCTTTTCATTTAGTGTAAACAATTGCGTTTTCCAGCCTGAAGAGGCACAGGGTTGACTTCACACTGTGTGGTATCAAAAGTCTAGTGATCTTCTCCCATTTTTGTTTGCATATTCTGGAATGGACACTTGTTAGGTGGGATAAGTGCCCAAATTATAGTACTCTGGTTTTGAAAACAAGGCTAAACCAATCCAGTGGTCACAAAACAAAAAAAAAAGTGCTTCTTTTCTGATAACGTGTTCTGGTTAGTTTAATAATTTTGACATTTTGTCATATTTTCTTAATCTGCCTGACAGTCCTGTGAAAGCCATTTAAAGACTGAACTGACAGTTTAATCTAGCCATATTTTTGCATGCCATATAAATAAATTGATTGTTTGTGCTGATCCACACCACTTCTGTTTGGTTAAATATTTATGATAATTTACACACTCTAAAGTAGGCGTTATAGTCTCTCCTACATACTGTTAGAACTCAGTGTATTGGGGTCTGCTCTCTAGACATGCTGATCATATTATGCCTCACCTCTTCACTCTGGCTATATGTCTCAGTAAACTCCCTCACAGATGTTGTGAATCTGAGAATTCTTTGTGTTCCAGCTAAAAATGGCTTTGTCTAATCTGATCTAGTTAGAACAGTGTGCTGCACAACATTAACTGTAAAGGTCAAGGCCAGGCAGAGCGAGCTCCTGGAACATACACAGAGAGAGAAAAGGAGCGATTGGAGGGGTACTGCCAGTGTGTGTGTGTGTGTGTGTGTGTGTGTGTGTGTGTGTGCCCTGCTGTCCACGGTAAAACCTAAAACCTCCACAAAGCATCAGTTCAAGTGACTGACAGCTTTACTCTGTAAGAAACCCTGAGAACTGGGTGCCTGTCGTCAAGACTTGGGTGTGGCATTTGCCCTTGTCCCTGTCCACAAAGGCAGCCTGTGTGTGTGTGTGTGTGTGTGTGTGTGTGTGTGTGTGTGTGTGTGTGTGTGTGTGTGTGTGTGTGTGTGTGTGTGTGCGTGCGTGCGTGCGTGCATGTGTGCGTGCGTGCATGTGTGCGTGTGTGTGTGTGTGTGTGTATGTATGTGTGTGTGTGCATGAAAAGAGAGATAGGGCCTGGTTCAATCAAACACAGCAGGCATTTGAAAGGGGTCTTTGACTGTAAGGACATGGAATATCAGTTTGTTGGTGTGTGTGTGTTTGTGTGTGCATGTGTGCATGTGTGTGTGTGTGTGTGTTAGAGTGTGTCAATATGGCTGCTGTGCGACACAGTAGACTGGAATGTGTGATAATATAATCTGTAAAATGGAAGAAATGCTGGAACGCTTCTATTTCAGAGGCCCAGATATGTGTGCTGTCTTGTGGCTACTTGAGCCTTT
The DNA here is from genome assembly GCF_963930695.1 of Labrus bergylta. NCBI lineage: Eukaryota > Metazoa > Chordata > Actinopteri > Labriformes > Labridae > Labrus > Labrus bergylta. The sequence goes on from NC_089198.1 coordinate 18,102,081, forward strand.
TTAACAATTGCTTATCCTTCACTTTTATTTTTTGATTTACTGTATATCTTTGCCTATTTGATAGGACAGTGGATAGAGTAGGAAATGGGGGAGAGAGAGTGGGGAAGACATGTGAAAGATGAGCCACAGGTCGGACTTGAACTGGCACCGTCCGCTTGGTGGACTATAGCCTCCATACATGGGGCACCACCTCACCGCTAGCCCACCTGCGCCTCAAGAAATATCTCCATTTGTATAGAACCCTTTCTACAAGAAGTGCAGCTCAAAGTGCCTTACAATGTGGAAAATAAATGCAAGTGAAAAGGACAAAAAAATCATTAAAGAAAGGATTAAGTGCCCACACAATAAAATGAAAGGTGAAACCAAACTGGTATGAATAGTTGTAATAAATATAAAAATAGAATGCATTACATAAGATGTAAAATTTTGCAACTGATTGAAATAAAGTTGATTACAAAATGCATAACATTGGTACATGAAACTCAGATTATACCTAAAATAAACTTAAATCTTAGATTACATAGAAAGCATGAAGCCACGTATAACAACATTGATGTGATTATGTAATGATTAAATTTACAATGTACTGATCTACATGCATCTCTGTTAATAGATTAATTGATGTGTGTGATACAGGCTGCTGGTGGGAGCCCCGAGAGCAAAAGCCCTGAGTGGTCATAAATCTAATGTGACAGGAGGACTATACAGCTGTGACATGACCTCCACCTCAACGGGCTGTACCAGAATTCCCTTTGACAACAACGGTGAGATTGCCAGGGACATCTGTACATTTTTCTAGCATTTTTTTAATACATTTTACATACCTTTTCTGTATACTTGAGCCAATAATCTGTCTGTCTGTGCCTCTTTTACCCCAAACCTATGTGTAGAGGATACTTCAAAAGAAAGTAAAGAGAACCAGTGGATGGGAGTGTCAGTCAGCAGTCAGGGGCCAGGAGGAAAGGTTTTGGTGAGACTGTGTTTTTATCTGACTCTGATCTTTAGATGAAACAGTTTCAGTTTGATAGTTCAAACCTAAGTGCTGAGCTTAAACAGTAAGTGAATAAATGGATTAGCCGATCAACAAAAAATTTAATCAGCAACTGTTTTTTTAAACCAATAAAACAGCGAAAAGTTCTCCAGTAAGGGCCTTTTCCTACATGAACATAACAAGACATTCAGATTTGAGTGACTTTTTAGTGACTACACTATTCTAACAAGACTTGATAATGACAATATTCACAAGTTTCAGCCCTTCTGAATTTCCAGACACATTCAAACCAACATTTATTTTAAATTCATGACAATATTGCACGTTATATCAAGGTCCTCAAACATGCCATGCTTACAGGGAAATGTATAAAAATAAGATACTAAATCCCTTAAAAATGTGTCTTGGATTTAAACAGGACAGTTTAATAAGTGATATGCAATAAGGCAAGTGGATAAATACATAAGAACTGCAATTGATCATTATTATTATTATTTTTAATTTTATTTGGAATCACACATACGTATTCACAGACATTTGTACATATTGTTTATTTGTGGTCAGACAATAGAGTGCTTCCTCTTTTCACTTTTTTGTAAATTCATACAGAACCAAATAAATCAAATAGAAATAAAAAAATAAATAAAACAGAATAAATCAAATAAAAATACAAATTGTAAGACATGGGGTGATTTTTGATCATTATTTTCAATGTTGTTTAATGTTGTTCAAGTGACATCTTTCTTTCTTCCTTTTTTAAATAAAACATCCAAAACTAAATTTTCAAACTTACATTTCAATGATACAAAAAACCTTTTAAGCTACTGAAATGCTAAGGAAATGTTGCTTGACCACTATGCCTTCTTTCACCACAAATCAATCACTTTCTTTCTGTTTCCCTGGAAGACCTGTGCCCATCGCTACCAGCGTCGAGGCAATATGGGGACTCAGCTTGAATCCCGTGACATTATCGGCCGGTGTGTTGTGTTGGATCAGGACTTGACCATTGATCCCGCTTCAACTGAGGAAGGAGACAACTGGCATTTCTGTGAGAGCCGGCCTAGAGGCCACGAGCTGTTTGGTTCCTGCCAGCAGGGCCTTTCGGCCACATTTGACAAGCAATACCACTACCTCATCTTTGGGGCTCCTGGAGCATACAATTGGAAAGGTATTCTAATGTGTGATAGCTTGTAGTTAAGTGATTTTCTAATTTAATTTGTTATTTAATCTGATACCTAAAATTGAGAATTGGCCAATAGCCAGAACCTCTCTGATACCAGTGTGATAGAATATTTATTATTATTTCACAGTTTTATGACAGATGTATAACCATGTAAGAATGAGACGTGTCAAGCCTTGTTTTATGGTCTGACTCCGTACGTCGAAAGAAACCTGACCTCAAAACAAACTGATTGCTTAGAAACAAGCTAAGCTAATGTTAGCATCATCTCAACTTGTGGTCTGCTGACGTCTTGTGTCCGCCAAAGTGTGTCGCAGAGTTGATTTTGGGCCTGAAAGGGCTCTGTTTTGGGGGGTTTCTGGCTTTGATTCAAAGTCGCAGCCTTAAAATGTGTAGGACTAATGGAAAAACACTGATAGCTGACATTTTGCTAGCTTTGACCTCTATGCTACACTCTATGTGAGCAGCTACAAATAAGCAGAGTTAGACAGCTTGACCTGTGACCTCTGCCGATCGTGCTGCGATTTAGATTAAATGAATCAGCCTTAAATTGTGTGATGGGAAAACAACTGACTTAACTGCAGATATTTTGCTAGCTTTGGCTAATGTTGAGCTTGCTGCTAGCAGTGCACTGCTCTCTTTTCTGTCCTATAACAGCAGTACGTTGTGGTAACCATGAATCACATTTTTGCTGTGTAGATAGCAGCAGAAAGAGAAGCTAAGTACATTTTTTGAAGGGGCTTATAAATTATAGCCATGAATCAGTGCATTGTCTTACATACTAACTAGTGGACACCCATTTTCAGGTTGTATTGGAGGCTTCTCTAATGATAAACTGAACAAGTCTAACAACAGAATACTATGAGCTATTCAGAATATAACTTTGCATGTGCTTTATTATCAATCTATAGTATTGGATGTATTTATTATATTTGCCCTCAATGCTTTTTTTTCTGTTTTCTATAACACCAGTTCTCTCCTGTCTTAACTTTTGCCTTTTTTGTCTTCTCTAGGTATTGTACGCTTGGAGCAAAAAAATGATACCCTGTTAGAGCTTGGCATCTATGAAGATGGTCCTTTTGAGGCTGGAGACGAGAACGATAAGGATCCTGAACTGATCCCTGCTCCTCCCAATAGCTACCTCGGTAAATCACTGCTTGCTCTCTTAATTCACTGCCAGTCTTATTCCCAACACTTAAGTCACTCCATTCTCACAAAGAAACAATTCAAAGTATCTCTGACCATGTAGTCAAGCTTTCTTATGACTCTGTCTCCTAGGCTTCTCTTTAGACTCTGGGACTCACCTGACGAACCCGAAAGATGAGCTGACTGTGGTGGCGGGAGCTCCAAGAGCATACCATAGTGGTGCGGTGGTGCTCTTGAAAAAAGGTGATAGTGGAAACATCTTGGTAGAAGAGTTCACGCTTAAAGGAGAAGGCCTGGCCTCATCCTTTGGCTACGATGTGACCGTAGTGGATCTCAATGGGGACGGGTAAGGCTAGAACTAACAATCTGTAATTTCAGCTTTGAAAGGTGCTTTTTACTCACAAAAATGTTTATCTGTTAGATGGGAGGACATAGTGGTGGGAGCACCTCAGTACTTTGAAAAGGATGGAGACATCGGAGGCGCCATCTATGTGTATGTCAACAAAGCAGGAAAATGGAACAAAGCCAAACCCAAAAGAATAGATGGACCTCAGGACTCCATGTTTGGCCTGGCTGTAAAAAATTTGGGAGACATCAATCAGGACGGTTTCCATGGTGGGGCTACAATGTTTGTTTTTGTACACATGTCTATCCTCGAAGTAAATCTAGATACATTTGTATCCACCTGAAGTAAGGCCACTCTTGTTTTTCTTACTGTCAGATTTTGCAGTAGGAGCTCCTTACGACAATGATGGTGCCGGCAAGGTTTACATTTTCCATGGATCAGTCACAGGACTCAAATCTGAAGAAGCTTCTCAGGTTTGTTATACAGTTGGTGGAATTTGTATTTTCAGCAGTGATTTGTTTTTAAGGCATGCATTCTTCATTTATGAAAAGAATAATGAAATAACTATCCATAATGGTTTGCTGTCATATAAAATTGTTTTTTTTTCTTGCTCTAGGTTCTGTTAAGCCAGCCAGGAGCTAAGCTGTTTGGTTACTCTTTGGCAGGCAATATGGACTTGGACGGTAACACCTACCCTGACCTGGCTATCGGATCTCTCTCTGACTCTGTATTTGTCTACAGGTGAGTGAACTGGTACATTTCCCCCTCCAAACATATCTCATCCTCGTTAAAGATTTGCTCACTTAGTTCTTTCCTCTCAGAGCGCGTCCTGTTATCAACATCAAAAAGGAGATCAAGATCTCCCCAAAAGAAATCGACCTCACTAAGAAGAACTGCGGCAAAAACTTCTGGTACCCAATTAATTAATTGTTTATTTTTTTATCGAAAAAGTTAATGTAATATCCTGTCTGTTCAAGAGTTTAGTGTCTGACTGTGGATGAACTATGTCCTCAGCTTGGATGTCGAGGCATGCTTCACCTACACTGCCAACCCAGCGACCTACTCCCCGAAACTGAGTACGCTAACTAGTCTTTTTTCTTAAATCAAATGGGTGAAATGTCATAAAAACAGAAATTCAATAGCAAGAAACCATGCTTATAATATAAATAGCACACAGTTAAAGAGAGGCTAAAGTTTTGAACTAAATTCATTTTCCATCTTGTCATTCTTTATCTTCCTCTTTCTATCTTTTTGTCTTTACCCCATCTAGCGGTGGCCTACTCCATCCAGGCTGACGCTGACATTAGGAAGGACTCGCGAAATTCTAGGGTGACCTTCGTCGATTCTCCTGATAGTACGTTCGAGTCCAAAGGAGTCATGAGCCTGGACAAAGATAAGAAACAGTGCATTACTAAAAAGATTTCTGTGCAGGTAATGACTCTATTGAATTTTGTTTTAACTTTGAAGTGTGTTGTTGGTTGTGTGTAAAGTGGTTAAGTGTCATCATTCTGCAGGACAATATTCGAGACAAGCTGCGTGGGATCCCCATCGATGTATCTGTGGAAATCCAGGAATCCACACGTAAACGCAGGCAGAGCTCAAATGCTCCACTGGCTCCGGTCCTGGACGCCAATGAGCCAGCGACAACTCGATCATTGGTATTTATGATTAATTACTTATGTATGATGTAGGGCTGCAACCATGAATTGAATAAATCTGCTGTTTATTTTCATTTTTAAATTGTTATCTGTTAGTCTTGTCTATGTCAAAATATTGTGGTAAAAAAAGCAAATTGCAATGTGTAAAAAGTCAAAATGACCTCAACAGATAGCTTCCTTCGTCAAACCAACAGTCCAAAACCAAAATACTCATTCATTTGCTGTCATAAATTACAAAAGCAGGAAATCCTCAGAATCCTCAGAATGTAAAAGCTAGACCCAGCTGATGTCTGATGTTTTAAACTTGAAACATGACTGAAACCATTCAAAAGGATCAAAATCATTGATGCAGGAATAGATTGCTTTTTGCAGCCCCAGAAGAAACACAATTCTTTTCTCGATGTGCTTATGATTGATTGATGATAACACTGCATCTACTGGATCCTCTTTTGTGTGAATATGGTTATAGGTGAATTTCCTGAAGGAGGGATGTGCCAGCGACAACATTTGTCAGAGCAAATTGCAGGTGAAATATCGCTACGGCCACAGGCCAATCGACGGAGACACCTTCACTGAATTACAACTGTAAGAGCATACACACATATAGACACCTCTATCACAAGAGTAACTGTTTTTCTGAAGGCAATAAACATACAAAGTCACTGGAATTTTGCCTAATAGCTTTTTTCTCCCTCTGAAGTGAGAATGGAGTGCCAGTGATCTCACTCAATGAACAGAGGGACGTTGTCCTGGAGGTCCATGTTACCAATCCGAACGGGGATGATGCTCATGAAGCCTCGTTGGAAGCCGTCTTTCCACAATCACTTACCTATACTGCTTCTCGCATTCCAGCTACTGTAAGTCTCTCTTTCTCCATCACAACCACTTTTTTTATTTTTATTATTCTTTATTTTAGACTTTGGACAGCAACAATATTACAGAGCATTGTCACAGAAAAGCAATTAAGTCTCTTTTGCAGTCCTCAGCTTTTAAAATATAAACATAAAGAACTAAATACAGTGTGGGAGAGATAAAGTGTGCGTTCAAAATGAATAAAAATATATATATATCAGAAACAATACTAGAGAGAGAGAAAAAAAATAGGCAAATAAGCAAATAAATAAAAGATTCAGCTAAATTAAATGGGGTTTGCTAAGACAAGACAACGTCACAAGATCACCTCCACAAAATCTGTCTGCAGTGGTTTCACATATTTAACCCACTTGGACCAGAGTTTAACAAAAACTTCCTTCTGTAGACGCAAACAAAAAAAAGTGATCCTTTCCATAACATAAATATAATTTACAATTTCAATCCAGCCGTGTATGGTAGGAGGTTCAGGAAGTAACCAATCACCACCACTTTTAAAGACAGAATCACAAATGGTTGTGGCGCTGGATAAGCTCAGCTTTAAGGTTGTGTGACCCATGTGCCGAGACTGCAGTCCTTGCTTTGAATGTTGTCCCTGGTTTGAGCCTGACACGCAAACATTTACTGCATGTCTCCACCACCCTCTCCTCCCAATATTCCATGTCACTCCCTACTGTCCTATCATATAAAATAATAATAAAGAAAAACCCACTATTTTGTGGTTCTGATTAGAAATGATTACTGATTTCAGGAGCGGCATGTATCCTGCAGTGCCAATAACGATGGTTCTAAGGTAAATTGTGAGCTTGGAAATCCCTTCAAACGTGACGCACAGGTGAGAGAAATTCTTTTGGCAATGTTTTTATTCCTCTGCACAGGTATCAATGTTTATACTGTGTCTATATGTATATAATGTTTCTGTGTTTGTGTATGCAGGCAACCTTCTACATTTATCTGAGTACATTAAGCATCTCTTCCAACACCACTGAACTGGAAGTTAATCTTCAGCTAAATACGTCAGTATATGTAACTACTTAATAACATCAATCTATATTTTTCAAAATGCTGTGTGATTGATTTTGAAATAAAATATGTTTACTCTCAAACATTTGAGTATCTGACCTGACCTGTTTTGCAAACTCTGGTCTGACAGGACAAGTGTCCAGCTGGACTTAACTCCTGTGAAGGCAAAGGCAAAGGTGACCATCAAGCTGCAGCTTTCCTTGACAGGGTAAGAATCAAGCACGCACAAAAGATCTCGCCCCAAACACACACACATTTGCACCTAAACATTACAGTATCTGCATTTGTTTTTCTCTCTCTCCAGAATAGTACAGCCATCTCAGCTCTACTTCACAGGAAAGGTCAAAGGTGAGGTGGCCATGAAGGCTGAGAGTGACATTGGCAGTGAGGTCACACACCAGTTCAGAGTGAGTTCAAGAAAATCATTTTGTTGTCAAAGTGGCTAGTTCTGAACAGCAATCCTGAAATGTATTCTCTATTTCTTTGTATTTTTTTGTATATCTTAACAAGGCATATTAAATGTACACGTTCTACAGTCAGGTAATAAATATCATATTATCAGATTGTTCCTGTCTTCATTTACAGATAGTTAATCTGGGAAAGCGCCTGTCAGGCTTTGGCGCCGCCACCCTCTACATCGACTGGCCAAGGGAAACAAAGACAGGGAAGTGGCTGATCTACCTGACGAAGATCAGCTCCACCGGAGTGGAGAACATAAAGTGCTCTCCTAAAGATGTGATCAACACCCTCAATGTGGTCAGTGAACGCATCCCATCAAGCTGTGTTGCTCACTCTGCATGCATGTTTACTCTAACACATAGTAGTTAAGTGGTGTGTACTGGGAGAAGCATGAACTATGAAGTTTATAGAATTACATTTAGTTAAACAATTAGAAATGTTTAACCTAAAAGGTGGATGTACTTTTCTTCTCTGTTTTAAGGAACTAAGTCAACCTAGGATGAGAAGAGCCGCTGAAAACTCAGAGGGAAACAACGAGGGCACTATTTCAAGTTTAACGGACAAGAAATTTATAACTCTGGTAAACCCTCCCCCCCAACAACCAATTAAACTTGTTTGTTTTATAGTGTTATTTTATTGTGCTTTTGCGACCAAGAAGGTAACTTTGTATTTTCTTCTCTACCGACAGTCCTGTGGGAATGGGGCCAATTGTGTAACGATACAGTGCCCCCTGCCCGGCTTGGATAGCAATGCAGTGGTTACACTCAACTCTCGCATCTGGAACAGCACCTTCATAGAGGTAGTCAAATTTCATGTTTTTGCTTAACTATACCATTTTAAAACCAAAACATTGTTTCAATGGCTTTAAAGAAGAGTTGCAGAATGTAAAGTTAGACAACTTTTCTGTGTGGTTTGTGATAGCTGGATGTTTTCAATTGAACAAAAATAACCTTGCACTACATTTTTGTGGCCATACTATTTTGGTTACAGTATATGAATATTAAAATGATTTACTTTCCATTTTTCTTTAAAGGATTATTCTAAACTACATCATGTGGAGGTGATGGTGAAGGCCTCTCTGCGTGTTGAAAGCACAACGAAGAACACATTGCTGCAAGAGGCTGAAGCACAGGTAAATATGCGACACTTTAGAGAGGTCATTATTATTAGTATATATGTTATTGCAGGGCATAAACATAAAAACAACTTGAGCTTGTGTTACATAGTATGAATCTCCTGCTGCTTCATTGCTCTCCTCAGGTGAGACTGACAGTGTTCCCAGAGAGACGAGCAGAAGGAGTGTACTCAGGAGTGCCATGGTGGATCATCGTGCTGTCCGTCCTGTTTGGGCTGCTGTTGTTGGCTCTGTTGGCTTTCCTTCTATGGAAGGTAGGACTGAATGACAAGGAGACACCCCTTCTTATTTATTAGAAACACATAAAGCACACCCACATTTTTATGGTTTGATTTGAAAAAGTCTTTCCTAAAATTGTACTTTTTGTAGAATTCTTCTACACAAACAAACAGTAGGTATACACAGCAGCACATTATGCAAATGCTCTAACAGTTTTCCTCTCCTCAGTGTGGACTCTTTGGGAAAAAGAAAGAGGATCCATCAGAAAAAGAGAGACTGACACCAAATGCATAAAAAGAGAGAGGGTAAAATTACAAGGGAATGAGTTTAACTGTTTCTATCGCTCCTTTTTGCTGCGAAAGCGCTGCTTTCCGGGGTTCACAGGGCAGTGGACAATTCTCATGCTGAGCCATGGATGCTATAATAACAGCTGAAAGATTTTTTTCCTGCTAAAAGTTCATACCCAAGAGGTTCTCACACATGTTATTATTATTATTTTATTTAATAATTATGTGTGGATCATTTCAGTTTACATGCATGGCAAGGGGAGGTGATGGCTTATAAGCACCTACTGTCATTTACTGCTGTGATGAAATACATCAAGGGGACTGTTTTGCATCTCATTCATTTTCATCCTTTTTTTTCTCATTCATTTTGTTACCTATTCTGTCACTTGGTATGGAGGTTTCATTGTACCTACATTGAAGGCATAATGGAATTATTCTCTGTAAGAGGTGCAGATGGCTTGTCTACACCTCTTAATGGATACATTGCATTCAACTCTTGCTCGTGAATCTGACTAATGACATTAAATGTCAATTAAACCTATTTTTTTTCTCAATGACCTTAAATATCCTCTCCCCCTCATCAAAGTCTGAATTGTTTTTCTTCTCTGCAGTGTGGCTTTTTCAAGCATGCCATATATGAAGATAGGATTCCAAGTTACAGTGCTGTTCGGATCAAACGGGAGGAGAGAGCAGTAAACCCTGGGTTAGGAAACTGGGAAAGTCCAGAAAAGAAGCCCTGGATGACAACATGGCAGGACAAGGAACATTACTCTTAACAACAAATGAGATCCGACAAAAAAAAAAAAAAAAAATCCTGTCGCTTACTGATCAACTTCAAATTTTGCAAATTTTTTTTTTTCTGCTTTGTTTTTGCACAATGTAGGCTGTAAATATCAAGAAAAAAGTTTGTTAAAAAAAAAAAAAAAAAGGATAAAAAATGTGGGATTTAATACTTGATGACACATTCTCAGTCAGGGCCTGAACTGATCTTGGACAAAGTCTGTATGAAACACTGGAAGAAGAGTTGCATAGTGGGAGATGGTCCTGCACAGCTACTTTCTGTCTAAGCTTGTTATTGTATATTTACCACTTTCACAGTGTTGACTATTCAGAGGGTTGGAGGTTTTCCAGTTTCTATGTACATTTTTTCAATGTTTTTGCAGAATTGTTGGTATTTATTCTTTGTGAGGAGAACTTTGTTACTGGCCTGAAGGCTAGTGAATTGCAGAAACAGGTGACTTTATGAAAATGTTTAATTGAGAAGTGTTTTTTTTCCTCTTCATTTTCTACAATGCAGCCGCCTTAACTTTTTGATAAATCCACCGTCTTTACATGCTAAAGGTGCCTTAATTTAAGGTTAAACAGCAACTTATTCGCAGTGGTCAAGAACTCAGTTTGTAAATAAATTGTCAATCAAGCCCCTGCAGAAGTCACATTTAAGGCTGTCAAATACAAAGAGTGAATACAGGTTTTTCAAATAAAGGTTCATTATTTCTACATGTGTTTGATTAATCAAAGCAAATGAAAGAGTTGAAGGCATGAGAGAGACATTTGAAGCATTATTTATTCATACATTAAAAAAAACATTTAAAGCAAATACAGTTGTGCTTAAATCAGCACATTATTATATATTAAAATTATTGTAATTAGAATTTAAAGTTCATGATTAAAAAATAGAATAAAATGGTAAGGGTAGCAAAATGTCACTTCACAAATGGTGAACCTTGGTGTTCAAGTCAACCTCCGCTCTATAGATATTTTCACCAGCTAAAACCAATAAATGTTTGATATCCTAAATGATTCATTTCAACATGTGAACAGTAGAGGATGTGTGCAATATGTAACTGGTTCTATCAACTAAACAGAAATTGTTTCAAGTGTGGTCCTCATGCTGGTGGAGCTTCTCAGACATGACCTTTACAGAAGTGACTCGGTTCTTACAGTTTTTCCACTACATCTGACATCTTTTACCGACCGCTCTTCCAAAATCATTCTGGCCTTCTCTTCATTTTCCTTATCTAAAAAATTGTTTTTCTTCTCATATCCCTCCTTCTGCCTCTTTTCTCCTTTCCTCTGTTCCTTTTCCTCACTCTTCTTTATCTCCTTCAGCTTCTTCTTGAGGGTAGACCGGTCACTGTGACTGCACACACCCAGAGCCTGGGAGAAAGAGGGAAAAAAAAAAAAAGGATGGCAAATAGGAGAACACATGGATTGTGTTCTGGTAATATTTAGGACCCGACAACAAAAACATCTAAATTGCTAACATTTTCAATCAACTGAATATATTTGCAATAATCAACTGATTTTTTTTCCTTGAACAAAAAAAAGGTGCTAGATGAAATCTTCCTCAGGCAGTTATTACCAGTAAAGCCTTGCCATGGATGGCCTTCAGTCACTAAATAACACCATAGTGAATGTCAAACAGCAGTGCAGATTTGCCAAAGAGATTTTTGGAAGTACTACTACACACAGTGAGGACATGACATACTTTGTCCACAAGAGAGCACTTTTTTCCCCCCATCATGTGTGTTTATCAATTTTCCTTGCCCCTGTTCAAATAGACAGAACTATGCCTGTTTTTGATACTTTTTAATGTCAAACTCAGATCAAATCTTCAGAAATAGATCCATAAAAGAGTGATAGGAGGAAAAAATGATTTAGTTAACCTATGAAGAAACAAGATCTACTTCCATGCAAATAGACAATCTTTTATTAAAACTTAAATATTGACATAAGGCTGGTCCAAATTTTTTTTATTTGCGATGGTACATTACATAAAGTAAGGACCTTCTGGCAGATTGAAGGTTACAACATTAACTTAACCACGTTAGAAGGAACTCGTTACGGGTCACAAACTAAATGAAAACAGCTCAAAGGAACGGTATAAAAGTGAAATGCTTGATGTTATTTTGATTCATCAACTGAGCTGTTTACAAGTTTATAAAGTAAAAAAAACACCTCAAGATGCATTAGTGTTGTTCTCTACAGACTATGACTACAGGACAACACTGCAGAAGCTTATCCACGAATGAAAGCATGCCATTAATCGCAATTAAATTAAATAATGCATTCATTTCAGAACTGACAGCCCCAATTGACATGCATAAATATTGATGGGGAGCTCTTAAACTTAAATTATCCTAGGGTATGTCAGGAAAAGTCTCATCAGCAAATAGAAGAAGTTTAGATGGATTCAGTTGTTTACATGTTCTCGTGGGCTGTCACATGCAGAATGTTTAAAAGATGCACTTCAATCGTATTTATTGTCCCTAGTTGATTATTTGCCAGGTAATTATCTTTTGTAAGCTGGGCATTGAATTTAAAAACAAATATTCCTTAAAGTGTTTTGTTCTCCAACTCTTTTTTAACAACTGGATCCTTCTAGGGGGGAATATTAACAAGTTGTAATAAAGTGCCTCATGTTCACTTTCCAAGCAACACATACGATCAAATATTATGTTTGCCTAACATCATCCTAATCTTATTGTTCACCTTGAGTTTCTCACTGTCCAAGTTAAGCAGCTGCGTCCCGTCAACTCCTCTGGCAGCAAACGCTGATGTGTACTGGTCCATGTTCATGGCGATTAACCACAGACACACCTGCTGGTTGTTCCAGTCCATCACAGGTCGACTCTGCCACTGGTTGTTGTTGTTGTTGGTAGGAAGTGGTTCATCATCCAGTGTCTGAGGGGACACCAGAGACAAAAGGCCAGACAGAGTGAGAAGAAGGGAAATGAGGGGGAACTAATTAATGACGAGCGTTAGCCTGGGGAATAGCAGAAAAAAGTACACATTGGGGAGGAACTCAATAAAAAAGGAAAGAAAGGACAGACTCACCTCAGAAGAGGAAAAGGTAAAAGTGTAAGAGTGTCCAGAAAGAGAGTGATCAGAAACATGACCCTCCATGCTTGAGCTACGAACCGGAGAGCCAACACTCTGGAAGCAAAAGAAGAAGACCTCTACTGCCAACAGACTGTGCTACACATGTTGCATAAATGTGTCCCAATTTTGAGTTTGAGTGAAAATTATAGATCAGAACAGAGAGGGAGGGCATTCCGAGAGCCTTATTTACATCCTTATTACATTTGAGCCTGTTAATCATCCATGGATCTTCTCTCACCTGATCTCTTCTACATGTGGTGGTTAGGTAGGGCAGGCTGCTGCTGGACACAGAGCGGAGTCTCTCCCTGCCTCGCTCCACCTCTACTTCCTTCTCCCTCCCTCGCTCTCCAAACCACGGGAAAGGCAGACAGGAAGGCATAGAGGTGACCGAGCCTGAAGGAGAACTTCCAACAGGCTCGTCCACCAGGTCACCACATGATGCTCTGCAGGAAAACAGTAGTTATAGATCAACTTTAAATAAAATGCTATTCCGTGCCCTTTTCTATCAACTTTCTTCACATAAACGTATTGAAGAGCATGTGAACGGATTGTATGATTTATCATACGATTCCATTACTTGCCTTTTTGTTAAAAAGAAAGCGGAATAAGTGAAACGAACTAAGGTCAGTCTAGACCTTTTAGGGTGAGGGAATATTTCTCCTATTTCTCCTCGCAATTTAGAATTATTAGTATGAAGTCAGTGGCAGGTAAGATAGAGGCATTTCATGTGCATCGCTTCATAGATTATATCCCACCTGTTCGTGGACCTTTTACGATGTTTCTCACTTCTCCTCTTGTTCAGAGACTTACGAAGGCCACTACAAACAAAAAAAAAAAAAAAAAAAAATGACATTACATATAAAGGAGAAAGCATGTCAACAATAAGTGTCCTGACTCAGCAAGCTACTGTGACAAGACATTAGAAATGTGCAGTGGTTGAGAGGGAATTGCACATGGTCCCTTTACAAATTAAAACAAAATAACCTTTGAAATGTTTTGGCTTTTAGAACACTAATAAAAAAAAGGGACAACTCTTGATTATTATTATTATTATTATGATCCCATTTTCAGTCCATAGAAAGAGACAAACTCTGCACCTGATGCCAGGAAATTTCCTTTTAGACTTTCTGGTGGCAGAGGATTTGCAGGGTGAGGGAGTGACATTGTCATTGATGTAGATAGGAGGTGTGAAGATGGAGCTGGTGGGAGGTTGAGGGCTGAGGGCTGGGAAAGACGAGGAGCTGGAGAAGTCACTCCTGCTGATCCTTTGTACCGCTGAGGATGCCGACAGTGAAACGCTCTCCTGTTTCTGAAGTTCTTCTTCCTGAAGGACAGTTTCACAGTCAGAAATTTAGTATCATTTTTCTAACCCTTTTTTAAAAAGGGGTGATGACACACACACAAAACAGATCTATTTGACACACAGACATGGGCACAGGAAGGACATCACATTAGATAAAGTTACACAAGAGAAACTCAAACTCTCTAGAAAAAGAAGAAATGAATACATAAGGGACAACAAAGAGTACTTCGAGGTTTTATTAAACACATCATTAGAATGTATCATGAGCAAAATAAATTATATATTTAAGTGTGCCACTCTGTTTTTGGGGGGGATTTTGTCTGCTATGCAGTTCAAACACTTTTGTGAACTGAAAATGTATTATTTTGTGAATTTCCCTCTATGAGATTTAAATTAGAAAAATCAGGGAGAGCGATTTAATATCTAGATTAAAATGTTACAGATTAGTGTTTCCTACCCTTCAATATTCAAAACCCCCTGTGTGTTTCCAGCAAGACAATAATCCATCATATTTGTGCAGCACGGTCTTTTACCTGTTTTCTAAAGCTTTCTCGGAGTTTGTCTCTGGATGGCGGGTG
Organism: Labrus bergylta; assembly: GCF_963930695.1. Taxonomy (NCBI): domain Eukaryota; kingdom Metazoa; phylum Chordata; class Actinopteri; order Labriformes; family Labridae; genus Labrus; species Labrus bergylta. Next base: position 18,117,158 of record NC_089198.1, read on the forward strand.
ACGCTTTGATTTCTGGGCCAGCTGAGCTCTGGCTATATGGGCGCTGGAGTCAAGACGTCCAGTATCAGGGAGAGGGATATGCCAGTCCGGACCTGAGACACAAGCACAGCTCCTATTTTCAGTCAAACGCACATTTTCAGTCAGGAGGTTTGACTGCTGCATATTCTAAACTAAAGTACAGATTTTGTTCCAGAAAGATTCAGTCATGTTTCCTCCAAACTTGTAAAAGTTAATGATTTTAAACTCTTTGACTTGCCACCAGCACTACAAAGTCAAAGAGACCTACAGTGACAAACACTACAGATAGAGTTATTAGGCTGCTTGCCTGTAGATGAAGAGTCCACAGAGTGGTTCTGTCTCTCAGGTGCAGGCTCCTTTCTCTCCAGCTGTGCTACCTGTGATAAAACATGTGAAACAAAGACTACAGGGAAAAGGCAGGATAACTAAAGCAAATCCACACAGAACTGTTAAGTCTCCTCTCACCTGGATTTGCAGTCTTTCAACCGTCTCTCTGTGCTGCTTATCTCTCTCCTCCATTTCTCTCCTTAAATCGGCTTCTCTTCGCTCCCTCTCTTCTTCTCTAAATAAAAAGAAACATTATTTAACAAGTTCAACACAAAATCTACAAGATTTAACACTCATCCAACGTTTACAATCTTAATAATTACACTCCATGACATTTGGGAATGATAAGATCCAGGTTAAATGAGAAATATCGGCATTATATAAATACCTGCTCTGGTATTCTCGCACCAGCCTCTTGGCCTTGTTGTATTTGATCTCCAGGCTCTCTGATTGGCTCTGAGCATCAGCCAGTCTCTGGCTCACAACCCTGCACAGTGTCTGGGCCTCCTGCCAATATCTAATAAATAAAGTGAGGGGCATTCATACCCTTATACCAATCATTGTCATCCTCATATTGTTCTGTCACCATTAGCAGCCTTTAGGCTCCAACCACAATTTAAAGATAGATCTGTGTGTGTGTGTGTGTGTGTGTGTGTGTGTGTGTATATATATATATATAAATTATCTCTGACAATAAATGTAATTGATGTACGGCCAATGAAATGAGGTCATCATACTTTTCTAGTTTGTCAGCTTTCTCCTCTCCATCTTCTGCTCTTTGCTCCAACTCATCCTTCTGGCTCTCCCAACAGGCCTGCCGCTCCTCCCATACCTTTAACTTGGCAAACAGTGAAAGAACAGATTATGTTTATTTGTATGTCTCTGTGAGAGGAAAGAAAGGGCTTACCAAAAAAAACATTCTTTATGTTCTTTCATCACTTGTCTGAAACTATTCTTGGAAATGGAGATACTGAACACTTTTTCAATCCTCTTACATCAAGAGCTTTTTGAAACAGCAAATGGAAGAATGCCCTGATATTGCACTGTTGGAAAGAAGAAAGCCACATTTTCTACTGAATGGCTTTAGCCAACCCAGTTATGTCACAGCTGTGATTACTTCAAGGCAAAAGGCAGAAAAAAGCAGGGCCGACACGCAGAAGTGTTGGAACGCGGCCCGTGTCCTAGTAGCTCCACAGCGATCCAACTTATACACAGTTAAATGGGTCAGACTGTTCCAAATGTGGATTCCAAAGCGCCATATTAATGTGAGCAGTTATAAGTTTGTATGTGTGAAAAAGAAATCTGAAGCTTTGATGAGCAACCTACCTTTGCAGTTGCATTGTGAAGTTCTGCTGCTCTTCTTTGTAGTTTAGACTGAAGCTGGAAAGAAAAAAGGGCTGGACATTTTAATAAACATATTTACTACATAACAAGCAACAGTCCCCAACTTTCCAAATCATTATTGCAGTAAACATAACAAATACTGTCAGTAGTCTTTAAGTGCAGAAAAGGTCCTAGCATATAACTGACCTGATATACAAACACATGTTAGGATAAACTGTATAATTCATTGTTTTTTTACAAGTTTGTACGCAATGTACCTGCTGGTATTTGAAGCAGAGATGCTCGTTGTCCAGACAGGAAAGAAAAGACACATCCTCCTCTTCATCATCTTCCTCTTCTTCAGCCAATGACTCCCTCTCTGACATGCCCCCGAGGTTATCCTCATCTCCACTCTTCATAAAGAAATTAATAAATTAAGACGTTCAAACAATTTGGAACAGTAAACAGCGATCGAAAGTCTGCTCCTCTTTTGGAAAAACGCACCTGTCTGGATGTTTTATCCATTTCAAGGCTTTCATTGATCAGTCGCGCCACCTCGCTCTCCACCCCCTCCTTTTCTCGGCCAATCAGAAACCTGCAGCCGAGTAGAGAAATCAGTGGAAGCTGTGGGCAATTATCACACAGCACCAGATTGTGTGGTGGGAAAGGACTTTTTTCCCCACAGCAGGTGACCAGTCATAGCAGATCGATCACAGGTGTCGCTTATAACAATAATGATGTCACAAAAGTAAGTGAGCCAGAGCGTTGCTCGTTTATATCTGGGCTATTTTAAATAAATCAAAAAAATAATTTAAAACTCGTAAGAAAAGTTTAAAAAAAAAATCATGAAGAATAATGTCATGAAGAAAAAAAATTTTGCTTTGCTTTTTGTCATAACAAAAAGGCATCATCAGTTATCTGATAGTCCAGCAGACACTTTCCTACGCTGCAATATGCGTACGAAACATTATTGGTTGAAATGTTAGTAAATAGCATATGTACTTGATAGGCTAAACATCCTAGCTTTAAAACAGTGGTATGGCCCTTTAAAACCAACTTCTAAAAGGAGATCAAATCATTTGTATCTTACTATCACAGATTGTTCTAAAAATAACTTCAATAATGTAGCAAACGCTCAGAAGTCTGCTGCTGTCACTGATCAGATGGACAAAACACATTGTCATACCTAGTCTTCAAATCACCAGCGTGAAAGACTTCAAACGCCTCTCCCAAAGTAGCAGCTAAATTTAAAGAATATTCACAAAGACACGACAGAAGAAGAGACACGAAAGAGGGCAGATGAACGGCACATTAAAATGAAACTATTGCTTACTTGACGAGGCCTGATGTGTTCTTAAGGACTGTAGCAGCAAACAGCTGGGAGACTCCAACCAAACTCAACCCGTCCACCTCCACTATCTGATCATTCACCCGAATCCTAAAGAACATTTAATATCATTTTATTAGAGAAACAATAAAACTCCAGCAAACAGGTGACTTTTGTCAAAAATACCTTCCATCTTTCTGTGTGGCTCCACCCTCAGTGACTGTCTTGACAAAGATGCCTAGTTTTTCCAGTCCCTGGTCTGCACCTACACCCATTCCTATGATACTGATTCCCAGACCATCATCACCTGCAAGGAAAGAAATGTGGACTCTATCTTAAAGTCGGCATGGGGAAAACACTGTGCAGAAACAAACAGCTTGTAGTGAAAAGAGGGAAATAATATATTTTTCAGGGAAACACAGTACTTGAAATAATAGTTAAATATTCATTTATCATGATTATTTATTAGTTGGTTATTTAGTTGTTTAAATTAAAAAACTGGGGGTGGAAATGTTAAGCTTAACATTCAATCAATGTTAGACTAATAAAAGGATGTTTGAATGCTTTTTGGCAGGCATCTGCTCCAGACAAAGATGTTTTCTGAAGAGAATGATTTGTGAGCCAGAACATCCTTTGCCTGATAACATAACTTATGTGTTGAGTTGCTCGCCACAACTAGAATTTCCTCTTGTAAATGGGACACTGTGGTGTTCCATGTAACGCTTTTTCTGAGTTAAAATGTTGTCTTGTTTAGCCCTACCATCTACCTACCATCAAATGGGTGCAACTCTCCCTCGAAATCTCTCGATAATGCCTTGAATTTGTACCTCTTATCAAACAGAGGTGGTGCAAAATTTCAAATATTATTTTCTGGTATTTAGATCTGGTAAATCTTGGGACTGTCTGTTAGGCATGTTATAATGAATATGCAATACTATACCACCAGACAAACTAGGAGGCACTGCATGTCAATATGCAAGGCAGGCAACTGCTTGGGGCCCCAGGCCAGTAGTTGGCCCCCAAGGGCTGACAAACCTTAAATCACAGCAGTGCCTCAAAATGTGCAAATTTTGCAATGACAGTAGAAAACCTCCCTAAGGGGAGCCCACCTGAAAACACTGCCTCTCTATTCCCTGCTAGTTGTCCCATGCACTATTGCAGAGAAATCATCTGTGTTGGAGTGAAAAAAAATAATGAATGCTGGTTTGAGGGGCCTCCAATAATTGTTTTGCCTAGGGCCTCAACATATTCTATAATCGCCACTGGACAAACTTACTGTTGTTGATCAACCAAGTTATATTATGTCTTCTTAAAATCATTAACAGGAAAGTCAATTGATATCTGGATATTTTAGCTACAAAACAAATCATTTTGTGTTAAGTGTGGAAGCAAAGTGTGTGTGGAGGCGCGCTGGTGGCGCAATGGTTAGGGTCCCATGTATTGAGGCTGTCGTCTCGAGCGGGAGGCCCGGGTTCACCTCCACCCGTGGCCTCCCTCCGCACGTCATTCCCCGCTCTCTCTCCCTGGTTTCCGACTCTATCCACTGTCCTATCTCTGCATTAAAGGCACAAAAAAGCCCAAAAATAAATCTTAAAAAAAAAAAAAAAAAAAAGCTGTGTGTGACTGTTTATATCAGGGGTGTCCAAAGTGCGACCCGAGGGCCCTTGAGGGGATTTTTTGCGGCCCGTGACTTCAAATGAAGAATCAGAAGATTTTGGCCCGAGGCCTTGATTAAGATTGGCACATTATCTTATTTTTCTTTTTTATTGTTAACAAGGTCTGAACAATATTCCTAAAATAAGAATTTGTTTTGTAAACTATGAAAAAAATACCTATGCAAAGTTTTTGCAAACAAGCGGACTGTTGTTCAACCATTTAATGACCTGAGCTAAATGCAGAAAGCTTTTCCAAAAAAAATGAACCACCTTACAGGCTTGACTCTGAGAAAATAAACAAATAAAGTAGAACGAAGAAATCTAAATTTTTGATTTCCTTTTATTAAAAGGGTTTCTTTAGTGAGCCTTTTGATTCTGATCTACAAAGCCTTACTATTTTTTCAGCTACATTTAAAAAAAAACAAAATCTGCGGCCCGCGGGCGATTCTAACACGACAATTTTGGCCCGCAAGAAAAAAAGAAGTTTGGACACCACTGGTTTACATGATTTCTTTTCTCTCTGGGTTCCGCTGTGAACAGAATATGCACCTTTTTCTATCTCCACTGGAAAGACGTTCATCCTGTCCACTCTCTTCTCCAGCTCAAACTCAGCAGAGGCAGACACTGGGTCAATATCCTCATTGTGTCTGTCGTACTCTGTGTTAGAATAAGTGTTGTACACCTGAAAGACAGCAATAATGGAATGCTTTGAGTAACTTAAAAGGCCTGAGCTTACGTTGACACAATACATCCAAGACAGGTCTTCTCAAGACACCATTTCATGCACTGATAGCTAGTACACGTTTATCTCAGAGAACACAGTGAAGCCACTGTCACAACACAACACTGTTTATCTGACAAATGTGACAGTGTTAAGAGTCAGAGAGAGGAAGAGCAAGAGCAAGAAATGCAAATGTAAAGCATAATTAAAGGATTGCTACAAATGATAGTGTGCATACACAACTCCCAATATCTGAAACTAAAATAACTTGAATGAATTGAACCAGTTTAATGCCTTACACCCACACAGGATTGCATTCTGAGGGGAGTGCTGACAGAATGAAACATGTGGGATCTTGCCTTTCCTCCTCCTACAATGGATTAGAAACATGGCTTTGGGCTAACACTTCTCGCACATTGAGTCAAACTTCAGCTGGAAAGGACAGTCACACAAATCTACACATAAAGAGCATCCCTAAATGCATGGATGTGGAGAGAAGTAACCCTAGGGTGTGAATAATGGATGCTGAAAGCACCAGTTTTTATTATTTGTATGCATCTTACCTTGATCGGTGCTGATGAGAACTTCACCTTTTTGTTTGAAACTTCCTCTGCATCCTCATCAGACAGTTCAGGTACACCAGGAATTTCCATGAAGTCATGTAAAAACGGACTTCCTGCAGGAATAGAGTTTTCCACTTCCTTTTTCGGTGATGGCTCAGGCACAAAAGCCTCGTTCTCAATCCCAAAGACAGCAGTAGATTCTGTTCGGTCCTCTTTGCCTCCTTCACGGCCTTCTATGCACTCCTCTTGCTTGACCTCCTCCAGGTCAGATGTTGAAACGTCCCCACTCTCACTTTCCTCGTCTTCTCTGGTCCGACTCTCTTTGCATTCCTCACCTTCTCTGCTTTCACCTTTCCCCTTTCCCACAGTGTACCACTCAACCTCGTTGTCCTCCCCATGCATCATGCCTCCCTCTTTCCTGTCCTCCACTCCTGCATCTGTCATTTTCTCACTGCTTTCTCCCCGTTCGGTTGACTTCTCAGGCCATGCAACAAACTGTCTGCTGTGCCCCTCCCATTGTTCGTTCACCTGCCGATACTTGTCTCTTCCACCTTCCCCGTCAAACTTATTCTCTCTTTTACACAACTTGCTGGCTGGTAACTCTTTCGGTTCTTCGCCTGCTCTTGACTCAATTCGGTTTTGCGGTGCACAAGGTCCACCCGGTGTTATTTCAATGTTTGGCTCCTCAAAAACATCATCATCTAGCTCTGTCACACTTTCTCCTACAACTCTGTTTGTATTCTTTCCCCCCTCATCCTTAAGCCAGTATTTGGCCTTTTCTTCTTCGTTCTCATCACTCTCCGAGGACTCATTCTTTATGTCAATTAACTCTGCCCTCACTGGCTGCTCAGCTGTTAAGCAAAGGGCATTCTTTGCCTTTTCTTCCTCTACTTTTGAATCGGAAATTTCATCAGTTTTCACAGGATTGGAAGAGGAAGATTTGTTGGATGCGTCACTAGGGCTGTTCAATACAGGAGATTTAGGGTGACTTGCAAGTGGCTTTGGCGTGGAAATATTTATGATGGGAAGGGTAATTGATACCTCTTTATCAAAGCGAACCTCTTCTATGTGCGTCCTTTTCCCACTTGCCTCTCCCTCTTTTTCCTCCTGGCTGCCTCCTCCTCTCCCGTCCACCTCTTCTCCTTTCTGGTCTTCCATCCCCTTACTTCCTCTGCTGGCAACTCCTTTCATAACCTGCCCTCCGCCACCTCCAACTTCCATAACTTTAGTCTCAAACAACCTCCGGGTTACAGAGAACTTCTGAGAAAGTGCAGCTCTTTCAATATCTGTGATCTCCTCCGATCTGGAAGGTTTGTCTTCCAGAGTTGAGGAGCTGCCGAGTGATTGTCTGGATCCAGAGAAAGGGGAAATCTGCAGCTGTAGAATAGGATTATGGGGAGAAAGCAGAGGAGTGGAGCCAGAACTAAGAAGTGAACTGCCATCTTGTTTCAGCTGTTGGCTGTCCATTTGCAGGAAGATGTTGTCTCTGATCTTGGTCCCCCTAGTGCTGGAGACCCTTCCTCTGCTGATGCTGCTGGTGGTGGTGTGGGGCATGATGGGATTTAAAAGGCTGGATGGCAGCCTGTCAGCAGCTTTTGACCCCGGTGTTAGACTGGTCCCAGTGTCGAAAGAACATTTGATGGCGTGAAAGTCAGACTTATAGGTTATCCTGTGAGGTGAGGCACTGCGGCCTTTGCTGTCCGTCCGCATCATCTGGAAATTGAGGTTTTCTGGAGTGAGAAAGACGGTGGCTTCGCTGTGGAAGAAGCTTTCACAGCAAATGGAAGCACCTGTGCAAAAGGGCCGAGCAGGTAGATAATGTTTGAGGATTTCGCTGGTTCAGGGGAATAGCAGGGGAAAGGCAAGAGAACATGCAGGATGAAAGAGCTGGTATTTTTTTTAAGATATTACTGCACTCGTGTGTTGACTGCAGGAGAGAAAGGCAGGCTCTTGGTTTGGAAACGTCATCCAGGTGTTTTAAAAACAAAAATCCACCACCATTACAACAGGAGACTCCTAGAAGAGTGGTTAGAGGAAAGGCAAAGTACAACAGAAGGTTCATTAAAGTGAACTGACACCACCCAGCAGGCCATTAGTGCTAACTTGATTACTGCCGAGGCAAACTATCGAGAAGCTTAAGTTACTGGTGACTTAAACCTTTCAAAGTGAAATAAAACCACCAAGTTCAAGCCTAAGTAGCCTACTCACACTGACTTCGAAAATGTAGGCTTACAGGCAGCGTTTGTCTGGCTCCGTCGAAAATTAAAAAGGTACTCCTGAGGTGTTTCTGTTTCCCTGCTTGTTAATATTCACCTGTTGGCAGCAGCAATAAAGTCCTCTGGACGACCGCTGCTTTCAAGTGCTGTCGGCAAACTGACGCGTAGACTATAGGCTACCATGAATAAATAGGCATTTTCATTTTATAATAGGCTACTCATGTGACGTTGTAGTAGGGTAATATCTTGTCATGCTACATTAGAAAAAGGCCGTAATTAGAGAATCTTTGGTTTATGTTTATTGAGCTTGCAATTGAACGTCACTCCTCTGTTCTTCAGCGTCCTATCAGGCTACACCTGACGCTAGTTATGAATGAAACAGCGACAGCAAAATGTGCAACGGCCGGTACTGGAGTTTACGACAGCAAGTGAAGGCAGCAAATCTCACCAACCTGGTAGTAGTGCGCGCGCAGTTTAAAGGTCGTGACAACAGTTGGGCAGCACCTCTGAGTGAGACAACTTCGCCCAACAATTCATCGTTTGATGGCAAATGTGAGGTGTGTGGTGTCTTGCCACACTATTCTTTAAAAACGACAAGCCTTGTTGTCCCTGTTTTGTTCACAGTCAGCCGCTGCTGCCCGTTCCCTCGCTGTGATAAACACAGGCAGATGGCGACTCATGTCTCTTAATACTGTAAATGGATTATCCTCATGTAATCCTGTGTAAACTACTCTAGTAACTGTGTAAACACTGACGGGAGTGAGTACCAGCACGGGGTCAAGGTAGTCCACATTTGGAAGGCCAATCAGTAGGCTACATCTGTGTCCTGTAGTCTAATTGATTTACTTTAGTTCAAGTTATTGGCTGTTGGTGTTAGATTGCTATTTGTCGTTTTGCCTAAAGTAAAGATGCCAATATTATGCTATTGGTATCATCAGGTTACAGATGTTATTTGTTGTATCTCCACAATTGACACATGTTGTCATCATATTGGCTACACTGCTGGATTGCTAGCATATCAAACATGCAGGTTGCCATACATTCACTTACCTTTTACTTGTCTTCCAGCACCACTGCCAGTGTTGTCATCCTCTTTGAAAACTGATGTCCCTGTAGCAGAGTCTCCCTTTGGCTCAGAGGTAACCTTGGTGAGAGTATTCACCTGTGTGCATGATGCAGGTTAGTGCAGTCAGATATATCTCTTTGTATCTACCTGTGTGTGAGAGAGGAGAGCAGTGATGCAGCACCTGCTGATGAATGTGTGTGTGCCTTCCTACCTGTGTATGTGTGGTGCCAGTGGGTGAGTCGGTGCGGTAGCTATGTCTGTCTGTGATGCTGGGTTGTGTGGCAGATGGACTGGACCGGAGTGGACTGGACTGGACTGATCTGTGCACAGCCAAATAACAGTTCTGCTTGCTGTGACCTGGATCTGACTGGAGACCATTGTCCCAGGTGGCACTGGGACCTAGTTGATATAAATACCGGCCAATCACAAAAGCCTTATTCTGAATGAGGCTAACCAAAAGAGGGAGGGGAAGGAGGTAAAGTGAATTGAAGTAGTAGATGAAAAATGAGGGAGTGATGTCAGGGTGGGTGGCGAAGTAAATTGAGAGAGGTAGGGTCTCTGAAAGACAGTAAGTGAGGCACCGCAGACGGAGACAAAGGATGGAGGCAGATATTTAACCTAGATTTGGAGAAGAGAAATTTAAAAACATGTGACTTGAGCGATGATTGTGGATAAAACACTAAATGACAGGTATAATATCAGCAGAGAAATTAAATGAAATCCTTTGTATTTGAACAAGCAGAGAAATTCAGAATCTATGCCAAGTGCAATGAGAAACACAGACGTCTTTGTACCCTGACATAATCCTCAACTTCAATTTCTCTCAGCACCAGCAGCAGCAGGTCACCTTGACTTCTACAGAAGGCTCACATAAGGATTTCCTTCTAAATATTGAGCATGATTAAAGCCATGTCTACATATTCACACTGCAAGTATTCACAACAATGCCATTCAGTTTATCACAGTTTGTTCACTAGGATGATGATTCATTTATTAGGTGGAGCGATGATAATGCATGATTTTTCTGAAGCTTTTTTCTTTTGCTAACTCCACCTTTTATTCACCGCCATCAAATTGTATTATTTGCTTTCACGCAAAGCAAATAAACAGACGATTGAGGCACTGTAACATTTTTCATGCTGTCCATCAAATGTATTAGCAGCTTACTGGTATATTGCCTGATACCGCCCATCACAGGCACAAATGAGAGGTACTGAGTGAAAATGAATAGCGATTGCGGTTCTATTTTTAGAGCACACTCCTTTTCAGGTAAGCTTAATGTGGCCTACATGAGCGGTTATAGAAACACAATAATTTCCAATCACTTCATAATCGTGGATAAGATACAGAAATCAATTCAATCACAGCAGCAGCCAACAAACATAAGACACACCACTTAGCGATCCAACCTGAAAATGCATTTAAAAGACCTAGACTTGGCCACTCATCCAACCAACCACACACGTGCTCACGTATACACAAACACAGGGAAAAGTATGATTGGGAGTTAGGTTTTTATTTTTTTGTTTAGTTTTTAATCAGAATCAGAATCAGCTTTATTGGCCAGCTTACACACACAAGGAATTTAACTTCGGTGAACTGTGCTCGCTTATGTACAAGTATAACATTAAATATCAACTATAAACACCATAAGCAAAGACTAATATGTGCAAGACTAAATAAGAAACAGTGCAGTGGTGAGTAGGGCAAGAGATGCTGAAGTAAACATGATAATAAAATATGCAGTTATGTGACAGATGGGTTAATTAACATGAGGTAGAGTATTCAGTATTTAAATTTAAAAAAAATAATAGAAGAAAAATGTTAAAGATGTTTATTGCAAGTTTCATTAAGAGACAATCTTGTATTTATTAGGTCTATTAATAATATTTGCTGATATCACAAAGTATGCAATGATGTGATTTTGATAAAATACAATTCTAGAGCCTTTGATAGATTAAAGTCAATATAATTTTCCCATATCATTAAAAATCAGCATGACAAAATGTCTAGAAGAAAAGTATTATTTGATTTCCCGAACAGACATTTAATCAAAAAATGTCTAAGCTTCTAAAACAAGACAAACAATTCTATACCTTCTGTCTTTCATTACTTATGCACATGTATGATGTGAAAGTGCAAACTTTCATCCCTCTAGGGCCAATGCAGTGTTTTTATTCTTGTAGGTCAAGTTCAGGTTTGTAGTGCTCTAGAATACTTTATCCTGTAATGGAGTTGCTTTTTTTTGTGGCATGGCCTTTGTTTGTTGACCCCTCCTTTTTTTTTTTACCCCAAAAATATCCACACTGCTAATTTGTTCCCAAGAGGGGAGTTGATATTAGAGCAGGTATTATCTAGCTATTTCTTGGCTGCTTGCCATTATCTACCTGGCGCAAGGAGCTACGCTTTGATGGAAAAAAAATATTTACACTGTTAGTTTAACAGTCTAACAAGGCATAAAGGACAGATGCTTTCTTTAGATGGATATTCTGACAGCTGACAATATCAGATCTGTGTGTGTGCGCGTGTGTGTCTGTGTGCGTGCGCGTGCGTGTGTGTGTGTGTGTGTGTGTGTGTGTGTGTGTGTGTCTGTGTGCGTGCGCGTGCGTGTGTGTGCGCGTGTGTGTGCGTGCGTGTGTTGTAGGCAGCATTTGGCAGACAGTCAAGCCCCATATGTTAATCTGTTCAGTGAACCATGTTTAGAGTTTCACAAAATCAGGAGGGAATAGCACTCATTCTTCCAAACATTTAAATGCAGATACACAAAAATATACACACACACACACACACACACACACACACACACACACACACACACGCACATTCTCCACTCGACACATGGCTGGGATGAACACGCAGGTCAGCAGTTTGAGTGTAAGCAGTGCGGCAGCTCTGCACACTTTGTTTATAGCATGCTGTGAATCCGTCTGAGGTGTGGTTTATTATAGCTTAAGTGTTGGCGCAGCTATGAGTCTATAAACAATGATACTGCCACTTTGTGTCTACTTTGTGTACTGCACATTTATTATTTTAACATAAGCAAAGCAGAATAAAGTCTCTCACCAGGGTCTAACATGATCATCATTCTGGGATGAGCTTTGGAAGGATTTTCTTGTCCTGCAGAAACCTAAGGCACACATACAGATGTGCTGTTTTATTTACTGCAGTATAGACACATTAGAACGCTTAACTACTGTATGCTGCCTCATTGTTTTCTATTGATTGATTTATCTTTATGGTTTTAATTAATTAATTAATTAATTATATATATGATTATTATTAATTATTATACTTATAGTATATTCATTTTCATACTATGTAGTAATTAAGCTGTGTATATAGTAATTAAGCTCACACATACACACACGCGCGCACACACACACACACACACAGCTGCAACAGGTGCACACACATTCACTCATTGTAATTAAAAATGATGCAGTAGAGCTTAAGATTAGCATAATGTGCACGATGATAGAAGACCTGCAGTGTGAACAAAGTTGGAGAAAGTTGAGCTGCAACAGTGATTTTTCTTCCGCCCTTCATCCTCATTTATCAAGTTCCCAGTCCTTCTCTTTTCTATCTGACCTGCTATTCTTTCCCAGAGTTGACACAGAACTCAGAGTAAATCCCTAACTTCCTCATTCATCTTCTGTTCTTCCCTTTCTCCTTTTCCTGTTGTCATTTGGTGCATGCACAGGATGTAAGAGATGGTTTTAGGCGGTGCTGGATGCTAAAAAGCCTCTCTGCTTTTCAACCACTCTCCCTTTCTCTCTTTCGCTCCCACTCTCCCTCTCTTCCTTTCTTTGCTGCGGCAGCTGCAGTCATCCATGTGACACACTTCCTCTCTGCTTCTGCTGCCTCTCTCTCATCACTTGAGATTGAAACAAAACAAGCGAAACTAAAGCTGCTTTGTTGATGTTTATAAACAATTTCACAGTGTTTCTTACATTGATCTTTATTTTAGGCACAGCAGAGACTCTGAATGCAGAAGCACCATTATAAGCAGCTAGTTTATTCAATGTGGGCTAATATGGATTACTCAAAACCAACCACACTGCTTACTGTCTTATCACAAGATTTTGGCCTGTTTGTATTTATGATACTTTCATGTTAGATTTCTGCTTTGTTGGACTGCATTGCACTGACTGTGATTTTCATGTAAAAGGAAGAATAAGATGTTTCTTTACTGCACACAGTGGTGTGCCGGGCTCAGTATTTTTTTGGGCCAAGTTTCACAGTGTAAATGTCCTTTGACCCTAAATAGCCTGAATTTTTAAGAATCCCCAGAGTTATGTAACATGACTCTTTGGTTTTACACTGGATGGATTACTGAACTGGACTACTGGGCACACTGCCAGAGGACAGGGGGGGTCAGCGGCCTCCTTGTCCAGAGCCTCTGTTTTAAGTGTCAAACCTATTTTGTTGAAAAGTCAATAAAATGATACACTCATCAAAAAGACACTCTGAACAGCCACAACTGACACATTCAACCAAAAAGAAATGAAAAATACTACAGACACCAAAATGGTTTTTAAAAGACACAAAGCAACAACAGAGGAACACAATGAGAAAGCAACAATGACAAAGATAATGACAAAGCCACACAAAATAACCTCAATGAGATGAAAACTTGAACAAAATTAGGACAACAACTACAAGCAGAAATAAAATGCTTTAAACGACACAACGAGTCAGTTGTGATGCGAGACAGTGTTTGTTCTAGTGCTCAGATACACTGCGTTAACTCAGATATAGAATTGATATATCTCTGGATCCAACTAGGACCCACACACTAGTTGGGGATACAATTTTAGCAAATTTGAAACATGCAAGCGTTTTTTTTTGCAACATGAGTTAAGCCCTTTGCCTGCTGTTCAAGCAAGTTTAGCTGATCAACTTGAGTGAAGCACAAACAACCCTAAGGCAAGGCAAGGCGAGTTTATTTATATAGCACATTTCAACAACAAGGCAATTCAAAGTGCTTCACACAAGACAAAAGCATCATGACAGAGGAAAGAAAAGAGAGATTAAAATAGAAAATTTAAAAATCACTGAAATTATTCAATCTGAAAATATGTTTGAATAAAATAAAATAAATTTAAATAACAAATAAAAATAAAAGTAAAGAAATTAAAAGACTTATAATAATAATAATAATTACAGTGCAGAGTACACTTTTAAAATCTTATTAAAGCTGTTTAATTAAAGGCAGCTGTAAACAGGTGTGTCTTCAACCTCGATTTAATAGAGCTGAGAGTTTCAGCAGACCTGCAGTTTTCTGGGAGTTTGTTCCAGATATAAGGAGCATAGAAACTGAGCGCTGCTTCTCCATGTTTGGTTCTGACTTTGGGGACAGAGAGCAGACCTGTCCCAGACGACCTGAGCGGTCTGGATGGTTTGTAATTAATCAGGAGGTCACTAATGTATTTTGGCCCTCAACCATTAAGTGCATTATAAACCAGCAGCAGGATTTTAAAATCTATTCTCTGACAGACTGGGAGCCAGTGTAAAGACCTCAGAACTGGACTGATGTGATTCATTTTCTTGGTTTTGGTGAGGACTCTAGCAGCAGCTTTCTGGATCAGCTGCAGTTGTCTCACTGATTTTTTAGGCAGACCTGTTAAGACATTGTGACAGTAATCAAGACGACTGAAGATAAAAGCATGGACAAGTTTTTCCAGGTCCTGCTGGGACATAAGTCCTCTAATTCTTGATATGTTCTTCAGGTGATAGTAGGCTGATTTTGTAATTGTCTTAATGTGGCTTTTAAAATTGAGGTCTGAGTCCATCACTACGCCCAGACTTCTTGCCTGGTCTGTGGTTTTAAGTCTTACTGACTGAAGCTGCGTGCTGACTCTTAGTTGCTCCTCCTTTGCTCCAAAAACAACAACCTCAGTTTTGTGTTTGTTTAACTGGAGAACATTTTTGCACATCCACTCAATGATTTGCTCTATGCATTTACCCAGTGCTTTTATGGGACCATGGTTGCCTGGCGACATTGTAATATATATTTGTGTGTCGTCTGCGTAGTTATGATAACTTATTTTATTGTTTTTTATAATCTGAGCTAGTGGGAGCATGTAGACGTTAAACAGAAGAGGCCCCAGGATGGAACCTTAGGGAACTCCACAAGTAATTTTTGTTTGCTCAGATTTGAAGTTACCTATAGACACGAAGAAGTCCCTGTCCTTTAAGTAGGATTCAAACCAGTTTAGTACTGTGCCAGAAACTCCCACCAAGTTTCCAGTCGGTCGAGTAATATATTGTGGTCAACTGTGTCGAACGCAGCACTGAGATAAAGTAAAACTAAGACTGAGGTTCTGCCATTGTCTATGTTTAAACGGATGTCATTAAACACCTTAACCAGAGCTGTCTCAGTGCTGTGATTTGTCTAAAAACTGACTGGAAGACATTGAAACAGTTGTTATTTAACTGTTGAAAAACAGCTTTTTTGATCATTTTATTTAAAAAAGGAAGATTTGATAAGCACACTGCCCCCATTTGCAAATGCACTGTATGCAACGCTTGCCTATCACTAAGGTGAATCACAGTTAGCCACTCTGCTGAATTCTTAGCACCTGAGCTAAACACAGAGGAATTTTGGAGACGGGGTTCTTTTTCTGCTCTGTGAGCTGCACAATAAATGCTACTTGTAGTGTCATGGTGATATAAACAGGTGCAATAAACACAATACAGAGAACTGAAACAAGCATGGAGTATGTATTTGGTTAAGGTGCTTAAATTCATACTCATTCATTCACCCATCAGATGGAGCCCTGAATACATCAACCATGCGCTCACAACTGGCTAACGGATGAAGCATCAGCTAGATAGTGTTGTTTCAGAATCTTTGGTGTCAATATGGGGTTTCGACTATAAATATGATAAATCCTTGTTGTGGAAAACAGACACTGAGGAATATAAAGGAACAACTGTAAGCTAGTATACACACTATTTCTTTATGAATCTCATACCCTCTTCATATATTATTATTGTAATTATTATAATATTGAACAATGTAGCCTATCCCTCAAGTCTACTACCCACCCATGTGCACACCACTTGTAGAAATATGCTATTAAAGCACCTTCAGTTTTACCAGCCAAAGTATTGTCATAGTATTGATATTGTGCATGAAGTATTTGATCAAATATTTAGGCTACTAATAGGCTATTGCATGCCTCTATGGATTAGTGTGTTACAGTAGGCTTAATCGAAAAAGCTTGTGTTTATTAGTCCTTATTCAACATACAATTGTCCTATAGCCTACAGTTTTAGCTTACTATTTTTCTAAGTATAGCACTGCAGTGAAATTAAGTGTCCTGTTGTTTTATGCGTGTCCTTCCTTTGCCTTAAAAAAAAAGGCAACTCATCTGCATGCCATGATGAAGGCAAGCATCATCATCATCATCATCAGCGGCACATCAGCCTGCAGTTGTGCGAGGCAGCTGGAGGCAGAGGGGCGGGGAGGGGGCGCAGCCGGAGCTCACATGCATTTAACGACCACCGACAAACCGGGAAGCCTCCTCCGGTAGCATCGCAGCGCTCACCGACGCACACACACGCACACACACGGCCAGGGAAGATGGTCGCGGTGCAGACGTCCCCCAACTCGTCCCCGTTAGCGGAGTGGATCTGCTGCCTGGATAAAAGGTGCGTGAATAAAATACACACCGAGAAACAAATCTCATGCCGTCCATCCACGAACACGCACACGCACAACGAGCTGTGACCGTGTTTCTCTTCATTCACCTGCGTCAACGTGATGAATCGCAACCGGCGATCGCTGCGTGTGCAGTGTATGCAACAAAGGCATTATTATACGCGCTGTTGTAAGCCTGCCTATATTTTATTGTCATTTCTTTTTATTTATGTACCTCCCATTCACGCGGCTGTAGTTTGTGACAATAGTCTACACCGTATTTGTTTGAAATAGGCTATTCCTGTTTCTGTGTGTGCTCGGTCAAAAAGGCGTTGGTGGCTTCGAGGGGATGTCTCTGCAGCGCATTGGCTGTGAGGTGGCTGTTAAGACGCACATGGTTTATGTCTGTCAGCTTAAATCAAATAAGCATATATTATTAAAATACTACCAAGGCACGGCGTGTTTGCAAGTGGTTTCCTCGAAGTGGGGATTAAAAGGGGATTTTCATTGTTGTCACAGTGCTGCATGTGTGGCTGAAGGCTACATTTCTCGTTAGAATAACTGAGCCAATTTACAGTGTTTTATTATCCACTCTTAAACCTTTTTTTAAAAAAATCCAGACGCTGCACTATGCCGACAACCTTTTTGTCCACGCTGTGGGCTGTCTGTCCAGTAATGAGTATGGTGCTGCAGGCATACTACTGTGCCAAAAAAAGCAAATCACACCTCAGAGTGCTTCGATAAATAAACAGGAAATGGCAGTGTACATGTTTATTGCTGTGTATATGATACATGTAAAACAAACAATGCCATATACAGTATAAGACAAGCATCCCAGAGCTCCAACACCCACACATACTGAACACACCTCACCATGACACATCCTCATGTTACCATTGGCAACCTGAAGCTACCATCTTGTCTTATCATCTTCACCTGTGATGAGAGTGGATGCATGATCTCAATACATTCCTCTGTTGCACATGGAAGTGTAGGAACGCAGTTTAGTTTTAGTTTTTGATTACTTTTCCAATAAGCCCATTTAGATATCTTCAACATGTTTTTTTTGGGGGGGGGACTCACTCAAAGATATTTATTAAAAACTAAATAAAAGATCAAGGCTCAAACAATGAATAAAATTGAATTATGTCTCGGTTGATATGCCCATTTTAACAGAAGAAATAAAGATGTTTACAGCTATGTTATGGACAACGCTTTTGCTCGCTAAAGCTCAGGTCTTGGTTGGTAAAAGCTGTATGGGAGGGGAGACTTTTTTGTTGTCTCAGCCATTTGAATTACATTGAGGAAAATAATTTTGTATAATTATTCATATTTCGCCGTGTGGCTGATTTGACTGACAGGTGGGCACGTTACAGCTGTTTGCCAGGAGGCTACAGGCCTGCCTCAAATCCATCTCTTTGCCTGTTAGATTGACCAAAAGTCAGGTGGAGCACTTCCCGTATGGGGCCGTCATCATGGGGCGTCATCATGGGGCAGTATATACTGTATACTGCATACTGAGTTCAACAGTACTATGTAGTATGACTGCCAGTCGTCAGTTATTTTGCAGTATGCTTGGTCCCGGTTAAACTGGTTTTACTCAGCTGTGAATAATTTGTAGTAATAGAGCAAGCCAAGGACCCTGTAATTGCAGCTGCTTGTCCAGCTGTGGCACATGCACTGTACAGTCTACAAAGCAGGAAAATCTGAGGTGGTAAGACTTATAAATATATGAACATGTTTGTTATTGGTTCATAATGTGGCAAGATATTCAGTCACCGCCACCGATGAGTTCAAACAGCTGCGCTCCGGCATTTTGATCTCTGACCTGGCACTTTGCATTGTGGGAAACAGTACACGAGGTAGACTGGTCCAATGCATACTGTACAATTTTACCAAATCAGTATGACATCCTGGTATTTTTGGCATACTGCAGATCTCGCAGTTGTTCACATACTGCATAATGCATTTTGGCCAAATCAGTATGTACTAGTAGTATAGTATGCGGTTTCGAAAACAGTCTATGTCCATGTTTCATACAAAGTATGCGTTAAGTGAAATAAAAATATTTTTGGGAGGGTCTTGATTCTATCAAAATCCAACAAAAGAGGGCGCCTGTTGGCAATTGGATTGAGGTTGAACACCTCATGTACAGAGGCTGTAGTCCTCGAGGCGGGGCAGCGCCGGTTCAACTCCAGCCCTCTGCACCTTTCCAGCATGACGTTTCCCACTCTCTGCTACTGATTTCCTTTTCTATCCACTGTCCTGTACTCTATAATAATCTCATGGAAAAACAAAACAAAAATCCAACGAACAGCCTGGTTCAGATGTAGCTGGGCGTCAGTGAGTGCAGTCTTGGTTGTAAAGATTAGACAGGACAGCATCTTAATGTGGAGCACTCAGAGCTCCTCAGCCATGCACCTCCTGATTCAATCAATATCGAGCAGAGTGTGTGTGTGTTTGTGAGCTTTCATCTACTGTAACTGTTGATGTGAGCAAATGAAGAAGAGTGAGAGGGTGAGGCAGGGGAGAGGCTGGAGAGAGAGGGAGGTGTAAGGAGGGGCAGAGGTTAAGATACGACTGTCTGTGATATATCTTTCCAAAGACATTTACTGCCACTGGGTGTGAAGTATGGGGGGTGAGATCTGATTTGTTTTGTTTAGTGTTGCCCCCAGGCAGGTCCAGTCTTCCTACACACACACACACACACACACACACACACAGCACCAGTCCACATGTCAGCAGAAGTTCAAGTTTTAGATAACATATCTTGACCACTTCGAACTATTTTCAGAAATGTGGGTTCATCGACAATCATTCAGAGCTGGACGAGTCATTTAATGAGTAAACTGGTCAATGATAAATAGCAAACTATGCTGCCTCATTTCATGTTAAAATTCAGTGTCTTAACAGGATCTCAGGTTGTTAGTGGTGTTGATGGATCTATGTGTGCGTGCTGTTGAAGAGTCTAACTGCTACATTAATCTGCCAGTCTGGGAAATCTGTTTGTGTTGATGCTCGCTGACATTTTGGATGGTTCAACCTACGATTTATTTGTCTGGAAACAGAGAATTCTCCCAGATGGATGTTTCCTGTAACAATCTGCACAACCTTCTGGTGTCTCTTGATTTTCTCTTCAGTGATGTCTTTCCGGTCAGTTTGTAAATCCTGCTTATGAGTGTGTATGTGCGAGTGTGCGTGTTGTGGTTGAAAGCTGACATAGATAGTCCAGGAGGGAAGAGAAGGCTGAGGAAGGGAGAAGTCAAGGAAAGGAAAGGACAAAAAGGGAGGATGAAAGAAAAGTAAGGCAAGGTGAACAGCTCTCAGGTCACATCCATCTCACACCAAACTGTGTTTCAGATTCCCTCGGACAGACAGAGAGCGAGCAAAGCACAGGGGGACAAGAGGGAAGAAAAAACAAGGCCTTAACTGGGGGATTATAACTGACAGATCTTAACAGTTTCCCTGTAGATAGATAGGTGAAGGTTGAGGCTGGTTGCTCCCATCCAACCCTGCAGAGTTAACCTTCCTGCCTCTCCCTGTTGTTGCGTGTGGGAGTCCACCTGTCTAAACCATTAAACCAGCTTACACTGGGATGTGACGCTCTGTCTGAGCACTGAGGGCTAATACGTAGGCAGTGGAATGATGGGAGGATGAGTCAGAGGCAAAAAAAGGAAGAAAAAGATGGAGAGAATGAAAGAAAAGACCTGTCTGCAATGGCCCCGAGCTCATGGCAGATGTTGAGGGACTGGAGGATGTGTTGTGCAGTTCAGCCCTTTAGGCGAAGTCTGTGTTTATTTGGGAGAATATGGGTATTATGGGAATATGGGTGCAAGCTAATGAAGCTCAGGGACACATGTATGTGTCTTTATATCTGTACATCCATGTTAGTAAAGGGGAGTTATCTCAGCCTATGAGCTTGCAAAGTAGAAATAAAAAGATAATAATGGGAGGGTAGTGCGTGTGGGTGTGTTAATGGACAGGCGTGCCACTAATGGAGAGGAGGAAATGGGTAGCTGAAAAAAGGGGGATATTTGTTATTTTCCATCTTGCCTATCATTGTTCCTTAAAGAGTGGGCTTGGGAGAGGAGACACATGGATGTGGATTAGAGGAAATGTTTAGTGGAGGAGGCAGACAAAGAGGAATGATAGCTGGCAGTGAGGGAAGGGAAAGGAGCTGAAAGAGGAAAGGGGATAGACAGCCTCACGTCTGTGGGGGGAAAAGAGCATAAGCTATTCTGTGTGAAGACACGCACGCACGTGCAACGGTGAGTCACTAACGAGGCAAAAGAAATGAATGAATTGGGATAACCACAGTGTGTGACTGTGTGTTACTCCGATACGTTTTTGGCTCGATAGTTTTTCACCACCACACCACGGAACAGAATGTTTAAGCTCTTCGATCGAACTTGTGTGCGTCTCACGCGTTTGTGCGCTGGCATGGATGTCCAACAATGGCACGCATGTGTGTGTGTGTGTGTGTGTGTGTGTGTGTGTGTGTGTGTGTGTGCTCGGATTTAAGCGTATTAGAAATAGTAGCAGTATGAATGAGATTTTACATCAACACGCTGTGGGGAGTCTGAGCCGAGAGAAAAGTAACGCCTGCAGCACTACACTGTTATCACCAAGAAACCAAGCTGAACAATGAAGTTGCACACGCACATGAACACTCAATGGAAAATGGCCTACAATACAATAATAGACACTACAATAATAGAGATGCCTTTTATATTAAAAGACAATGCCACAGATTTTTCCCTACTCAGTTTATTTACTGCTTGTTGCCAACCCCTTTCCAGAGCTTAATGTGGGATTTTAAATGATTTCTAACCCCTCCGTGAAAAAGTGCACTAGCTTTAAATCACTAGCTTACAAAAATCAATTATGCATTAAATTGTTGTGTTTATTTGCAGTTTATAGTCCAAAACTTGAGTAATATGCAAAATGGTTCTTCAAAACTAATGTCGGAAGTAATGAGACTTTTTGTGTGTGTGTGTGTGTGTGTGTGTGTGTGTGTGTGTGTGTGTGTGTGTGTGTGTGTGTGTGTGTGTGTGTGTGTGTGTGTGTGTGTGTGTGTGTGTGTGTGTGTGTGTGTGTGTGTGTGTGTGTGTGTGTGTGTGTGTGTGTGTGTGTGTGTGTGTGTGTGTGTGTGTGGCCAGGCCCTCAGAGCGGTCTGGAGAAGATGTGGACATAATTCTGACCAGACTGAGAGAGGTCAAAGCCTTCCAGAGGTTTCCACCTCCGCTCTTACTGCAGATCTGTGCCTGTGCCTTCTATGAGTGCCTGGAGAAAGGCATCACACGTATGTACACGTACACACCGACACCAATACACATGAAAAGAATACAGTCTGGTAATGAAATGTTACTTATTTAATGAACGACAAAGCATGCCTCTTACTCTGTGAGCCTCAGTTTAGCTCTTTTCTACTTGAGTTTCTCTTGTAAGCTTATTTGTACAGTATATGCAACACTTTGAAGGATACAGATGTTACTTTTCAGTTAATTTCAATAAGCTTTCTTGGCATTCATTTAACAAAGATTATAATTCCAAAGCATCAGGTGGTAATTTCTTCAATTTCTTAGACAAGGAACAACCTTACTGCATAATCAAACTTTTTTTTGTTTGGAAAATGTAAAAAAAAAAAAGAAGTGAATTGAAGATATCCCAGGGCCTTTAAATGGTTTCATTTGCACATTCACCAGATATTCACACCCACTTTTGACAGAGAAGCTGCAAACTGACATTCAAGAACCAGTGAATGCATGGAAACTTAGCTGAACAAATGACTCCCAAAATCATTTTTTTGATCGTCTTATCCATATATAAACCTTAATTACAACTTATCCAATGCTTCCTCTCTGTGAGCACACCAATATCAATATTTTCTTGGTAACTTCAAAGATTTTGGTAGGGTACAGAAGAATTATCATCAACATGTTTTAATGTATTTTATTGTCTGCAGTGTTTCGACAAGGGGACATAGGCACCAGCTGGTATGCTGTCCTGTCCGGCTCGCTGGATGTCAAAGTGTCAGAAACTGCAAATCACCAGGTAAACACAGCTTCAGGCTTAATTTATCTTACTGATCTTGCTTATAGTTTCACTTCTGCCACTCCTCTGTGTCTGTTCTGGGTTTCCTGTATATAATTTGAACCACAAATGAATAATGAATTGGATCTTAAATCATGGGCACGGTGGGATTCATCCTTGTAATTTGCTTTTTTACGACTCACATTTTCCTAGTCCCTGTTGTACTATTTTCATCCTAACCTTCCCTTGTCAAGATCCAGGCTACTTGTCGAAGTTGTTGTTAGAGAGCTGTGTTGTCTAACATGAGAACACAGAACATGACTTGTTCTAGTACATTAGCTCATCTCTCTCAGCTTTAATATGCCAGAGCAGAGATGCAACAGCACAGAAAACAAGTCCACTGGGATCTGCTTTCTGCAACTTTATACTCTTAATGCCAGAGAAGTAGAGTTTTACTATACATGTAGTTAGATAAAGGAGGCTAAAGACATGTGGGGAAAGAGAGAGAGAGAGAGGATTTTCTCCCAGTCAAAGAATGACATACAAAGCCTTTTCATCGTGAAATGTCCTTTTCATGTATGTAGCCCTAAAGAGTCAGTGGTGGCCTAGTTTCTGTGGCTATATTTGAAATGTCATTTTGGACAGCTGAAAAAAGGTTTCCATAGCATGCTGAATATCTGTCCAAATCAGTGGACAGTGTGGGTACATTTGTGTGCATGATGTGTGTGTTTCTTGCTTCCAGTCTGTCCAATTTTATCCAACAGCAGAGATATTTTCCTACTGTAGACTCGGTTAACTAGTTCCTCATATATGAATGTATTTGCATTAATTACCATATATTATTCTGTCTGCTCTTCATGTCTGTCCATTATAAAGCAAACCTTTGGATAGATGTTTATTGCTTCTGCCTAGAGCTGCAAAGATGAGTTGATGATTCAATCCGTGGACTAACAGCAAATGCAATATCGTTTTTTTTATTTTAAGAATCCAAATATTCTTTTGTTGAACCTTTAAAACTACAGAATAAGTGTAAATTAATACATCTGTCCTGGTCTAGTTATTGTAGTAAAAAAAATAAAGAAGATGAAGTGATTTTGAATAAATATGTAGATGCAGCCCTGGTAGAGTCACTCTTTACAGTCAGTATTGAGCAACAAGCAGAACCAGTGTAACTTAGCATTAGCCCTTTGTGGTATGGCTTATTTTAGCACAATTTATCATTTAAATTGAACATGTAGTAAATGTAATGCAGCAATTTAAACATGTATATTGTGTCTGTGCGCAGGATGCAGTCACTATCTGCACGCTGGGGATTGGGACAGCGTTCGGGGAGTCCATCCTGGACAACACACCACGCCATGCCACCATCGTCAGCCGAGAGACCAGCGAGCTGCTCCGAATCGAGCAGAGAGAGTTTAAGAGCCTGTGGGAGGTGAGAGATAAAGATAGAGTGTTCTTGTGCTGTTTGTGTAGCTGTGAGTGTGAGCTGGAAATTCGTGATTCAGCTAAAAATGGGTTTTGGTTGTGTACCCAAAGGGTTACAACATCTTTGATCAAGTTTCCCTATAGAAGTGGGGCTGCATTTTCAAAATCTCTTTCATTGTAATAGTGCAACAAGAGGGCTGTCAACCATAATGGGGCTTTCTGCTTAATCAACTAGAGACCCAGCTCAGGTGACACTCGACCTTAACCTGTTAAGGTATAAAGAAAGAGAGGGAGAGGGGGTGTATAATACGTTCCCAAAAGTTGGAACTTGGGATGTTAAGTAAAATGTAAATAAAAAACAGAACGTGATGTTCTACAGAACATTGAAACCCTATATTTCATGCCCGTTTTTTTTATTTCATGCCAGCGACACCTTTCAAAAAGTTGGGACGGAGGAAAGAAAAGACTGGAAAAGTCGCTTAAAAAACACCTGATGGAACAGTCAATCAGGTTAACTGGCAATCGGTCAGTAACATGATTGGGTATAAAAAGATAATCCATGAGAGGCGGACACATTCTGAAGTAAAGATAGGGAGGGGTTCTCTACTTTGTGAAAAACGGTTTAAGAATAAGGTTTTGTAACAGAAACATGTAAAGAATCTAAGGACTTCTTCGTCACAGTACATAGGCTCATCGCTGCACTCACAAATGCTAGCTGAAACCATGAAAAGAGGAAACGGTTTAAACGGAGTTAACCAGATCCAGAAACGTAGCAACCTTTCTAGGCCCAGGGTCATTTAATATACCATAGACTGAGGTAAAATGGAAAGACATCTCTACAAAATGGTGTATGCCCTATAAAGTGCACTATGTGAGTAGTGTGTTATTTCGGACACAGTCATTGCTTCTTATGCAAGATGACAGTATTTCGTTTACTTTGAGGTCAGAGGACAAAAGATTTTGGTTTTCTTGCTTAAGATTGTTTCACTCACATAAACTCATTCTAGGCCATTGCAGGGAGACTCCTGGTTTACAATTCAAAGCATGTTTACAAGTCTGTGGGAGTAAGACTACATAAATGAAACACGCTGTATGGAACATTCATAACCCTGGAGCGATCTGCATGTAATCTGTGTGCAATATCCACAAGTGATGTCCCTTGAGTTGACACTGGATAGGACTACAGACTACATGTTGTGTTATGTGTAACGTAGGCTCAAGCTTTTTAGAAGCAGGGTGAATGTGTGAAATCAGAAAAGATTCATCAGTCTTGATGCTTGGAAAATATAAATTGTGAGTCTGAAAAGGTTAAGTGACTGTAAAGTTAAATGAGTGTAAATGAAGTGTTGGCTTTTATGTCTGCTTGCTAATGTGAAACATAACCCATCTCTTCTGTCAGTGTTGAAGTGTAATAACTGCTCTGATGAGGGACAGTGGTAAGATATTGACCTAGATATTCAGTGTATGAAATATTGATTAAATCATGCAGCATTTTGCTCAATACTAAGGTTTTGTTTATAAAAATATGGGTCTCTAGTAGATGACCTTGTAAAAATTCATAACCGTTTTGTTACAAAATTAAAAATGTATATGACTTTGAGCACTGTTGCTGTCAAGGGTGTGGAAAATCAGGAAGTGGACCCAAGTGCAGAAGCTAACAAAAATGATTTATTAAAAATAAGGATCAAAGGTCCACAACAAAAAGTTACTATCAAAATCCAAGAAGAGAAAACAAGGAGACACTAGTAAACTGACAGCCGACATAGACTTACAACTAACATTCGACACATGACAAACAACAAACATGAGGAAGGGAGGGGCTGCTAAGGGTGAACCATA